>NC_048238.1:94881857-95151799 GCF_002007445.2 Ailuropoda melanoleuca | reverse complement strand
ACTTTGCCTTGTGGGGCCTCGAGAGCCAAAGGAGAGAGCCCTTTCCTCAGCAAGCTTTTGGCAGTCACCGTTTTGAGGCAGGTTTTCTCCTTGTTCGGGGTTCTAGACTTCTAGGCGGGTCTGTTTTGTTGCTATACTTTTAAACTTTGTCTCCAGTTTTATTGGATATAACTAACATAGAACATTGTATAAATGTAAGGTGTACAGAAGAATTTGATATCCATATCTATCTATTTATAGATATAGTGAAGTGATCACAGTAAGTTAACATCTGTCACCTTGCATGGTTATGATCTTTTTTCTTGTGATGAGAACTTTTAAGACCTACTCTTAGCAACTTGCGAATACTCAATACAGTATTGTGAACTATAGTCACCATGCTGTACATCATGTCCCCAGAACTTATTCATCTTCTAACTGGAAGTTTGTACTTTGGGGCCACCTTTCCCCACTTCCGCCCATCCCCTCCAGCCCTCACTTCTGACAGCCACAAATCTGATCTCTGTTTCTGTGAGTTTTTTGTTTTTTTAAAGATTCTACATGTCAGTGAGATCCCACGGTATTTGTCTTTTTCTGTCTGACTGACTTCACTTAGCTTAATGCCCTCAAGGTCCATTCATGTGGTTACAAATGGCAGGACTTATATTTTATGGCTGACTAGTATCCCAGTGTGTATGTGTGGGTGTTTTATACATCACATTTTCTTTTTCCATTCATCTGTGGAAGGACACTTATATCATCTTTTCTGAGAAACCATGTCCCTGCCTTGAGCAAGTTTGCCATAGCTTCTAAGACCAGAGAAGGCAGTAGGGAAGACGAACACATTTTGGCCACCACTCATATTAATTCTAGAAGTAGACACCTAAGAGAGGTCTGTAATTCGAATGTGCTTTCCCTGTCAGGTCTTGCTCTAAGGCAGTGATCCTCACGATTTACCCTGCATTAGAATCGCCTGGGGTGTCTGTTCAAAATTCACATTCCTGGGCCCCACTCCTCCAGAATCGGAATGATGGTGGAACCAGAGAAACATGTCTTCCACAAGCAGCTCAAGTGACTCTGATGTGTTGGTCTTGGAACCAAACTTGGAGAAATGCCGATCTCAGGAGTCCTGTTGAGGGAGAAGGGATCAGAATAACCCGATTATTCACTGAAGTGGTATCAGGAAGCTACACTGAGGAGAGACGCTGAAGTAGGGCTTCACGCTCGTTTCAGGTTATGCATTCGTAGTTCCTGCTTTACGAAGACAGTTTGAAGTAAGTGACCATTATTTTTGATGGAAAATATCAAGTTGTAGGACTAGTTTTAACCTTTTTAGTTTTAACTGCATCCACGAGATTACATTGGAGACGTGTTCTTGAAGACCCATCGCTGGATTTTAATAAGTAGAAATTTCTCAAGGTTTCGTGCTCAAGGGTATTTTGTTTTCTCCTGTCCGTTCATTTGGGGGAAGAAAGAATTTTGCCTCCTATTCACAGGGCAGGAGATTTTAGGGCTCCCAGGGAATTTCTGTTCCTGGAGGAAAGAGCTTAATATAAATTAGCCTGCATTTTGGAAATTGAATGATTTTTTTATGTTGCTGCAGTTAGATAAATTCCTATAAATGAGCCACAAACATACTGGTTAAATCTCTCTTAAAAGGCAAATATTCCAAACAAAGGGGAAAGTTTCTGAACAGCCCAAGTCTTATTTTGGCCCCTGGCATGTGTTTGTCTCAAAAAGACTTTTAGAAGTATCATAAAAACACTGGAGCATAGCTTAAATCTCCCCTTCCTAAAACTGGGTCGTTAGCTAACTTTTCATTTATGGAGGGGAGAAGGGAAGACACACACACACACACACACACACACACACACACACTTGTGCACACATCCCTCGTAGGGTAGGCCAGCCTCCACCTGGGGCCCCCTCCCCTTCCCCCCCATTTTGCTGCCTAGGGATGTCCCCACCCCATTCTGCAGTCTCTCCACATCCATACCCCACCCAGCCTCTGCCCAAGTGCCACAAACCATGCTTCTCTGCTTCCTGGCAGAGAGTGGCCTCTGAGAGAATTTTCCAGAGGTAATTAAGCGAGCCTCCCAGCCTGTCTTGGTGCCAGAAATCAAAGGCTTATCCAGTGACTCGATCCTTGAGGCTTGTTTCTGAAATCCTCTAGCAACTCTACTTGGGGCTCTCCTCTCTGCTGGCTGCTTCTCAGAGACTCTGGCTTTTCTACTGGAGGAAGTTCTTTTGCTGCTAACACAGTTGTGGTGAGTTAAACATCTTCCGCCCTCAGCCTCAGCGTCTTGCTCCTAAGGGTGAGTTCGACAATTAGTCTCACAGAGCCCCAGCTGTTAGGGCTTCCCAGGGGACATTCCTTGTGAGGTGGTTTTCCCCTTTGGTAATTTTGATTGCTTCTAATGAGGCTGCCTGCTTTGTCTCTCACACAATGCTAGCTTGCACATCTACATCCTGAGATCGCTATTAAGAGCCCGGGACCCAATGGCATTTTTCTTGCTGCGGATGAAAAAAAAAACAAAACCCAAAAACCTTTCTTGTTTTCCCCGTGGAGCTGCTCTAATCTTTCTGTTCTGGGGCACCCTGTGTGTNCTGCTGCGGATGAAAAAAAAAAAACCCAAAAACCTTTCTTGTTTTCCCCGTGGAGCTGCTCTAATCTTTCTGTTCTGGGGCACCCTGTGTGTTTAGGGAAATGACTCTTTGGCTCTGAAAAGAGACACACAGGTACACAAGCAAAACGGAATGGGAGAGCAAGAGTGTATGAGAGAGAGCGCCACATGGAAGGGAGGGGAGGAAGAAGAGAGCACAAGAGAGCGAAGAAGAAAGCGACATCACAGTCGTGCGTGGGAGCAAGACAGCACGAGCTGGAAGCTAGCTAGCTGGGGCGCGTGGGAGAGGCAGAGAAAGAGCACTAGAAGGGTAGAGGAAGCCCAGGCAGGAGCACGCCCGGGAGTGCGAGCAACCTCGAGAAAAGAGTTCCTGTAAGAGCAAAGAGAGAAAGAGAGGCAAGAAGGGTGGGGCAATAGGGGGTGGGGGGGCAGAGTGAGTGCTCCAGGGACACATGAGTCAGCGAGACAGTTGAGCACATATTTGTGGGCTGCTGAAGAGAAAGTTCAAAGTAAGCAGCCATTCCCCTCAACGGGGTAAGTAAATGAGAGAGGAAGAGAAGACGCTAAGGCCCCAGACTCAGTCTAGCTTCCGGAAACCCAAAATGGAACTTCCGGGATATCCAGACAGACACGCTCAGGATCAATATTGGACAACCACTTTAAAAACCCAGATCCCAATTGGAGGCACGCACACACTTCCTCCTCACTCCATTCATATTGTGTGAAATGATAAAACAAATGTCATCATTAAATGCAAAGAAGAGCATGAGAATTTTAGAGTATGCTTCTATCACACCACCTTCCCACGCACAGACCTGTGTTAGATGGCTGAACTTGAGTGGTTCCCAAGCATCAGAACTGGTATGATTGTCACAGAGGCCTTGTGAAAAACGCAGGTTCCTAAACCCTCTCCCAGAATGTATGATTGAGGCGGGCTAAAATGGGGTCTGGAAATCTGCAGTATTAATACACCGCTCCACTGGAGAGTCTGGCGGCCAGCTAGACGAAGGCCTTAAGGTGTACCCTTTCTCAAGGAGCCGTCCCAAGTTTGGCTGGGTCGCTGATGGTAAGCCTGATTGCTTGCTAGCAGGGCCTGGACTAAGGTGAGGTGAGTGAGGCACTCGCCTCGGGTACAGAACTGAAGGGGTTGCCAAAAATCTCAGGAATGAAAATGAAGACTATTTTAGGGATATGTTTTCAAGACTCAAAATTAATGCAGAGAAGTCCATGAGGAGCAAAATGTCAAGTTTTTAAATAAAGACCACCCCCGAACCTGCGTTTGCACACCCCTGCCTCACTCGCTTCACCTTAATGCCATCACTTAACCTTTATTTACAAAAACAGGCAGACAGCCTTTAGTCCAGAGTTTGCTGATTTATTTTTTTTAAATATCGCATTAAAACTTTAGTAATCTGACTAGCACCCATATCTTAGTTGCTAATACCGTTCCCCAGCGAAAGCAACCAGGGTTCCCTGGAGAGGTGGCTGATTCTCGATCTGGGGCAGGAAATGAACAAGAGGAGTCTGGAACAACTTCTAGTGCCAGAAAGTAAAGAAGTACTAAAAACCAACCAACCAAAACAAAAAGCAAAACTCTGAGGGGGTATGGCACAGGAGCCAGCTGAACGAACTATTAATGGCCAAGACCGGAAAAATTGGAGAAACAAAATAAATGAAGTGGTATTGAAATATAACCCAAAGTATAATATAATTATCTGAGTCCAGATTGATATAAATAAGTGATTAAGTAAATGGATTAGAAGAGATAACTCTGCTGTGCAGGAAAATTCCAAATCATTTGTGTAGATTCCCTGCTCTTAAGGTGGTGGAGCCTAACTCTGAGCTCCTTAGGTAGAAGTGGTGAAGAGTGAGTTCCTCCCAAAGAGTACAGCGTGGAAAGAGAAAGGAGAATAACCTTACTGTAGAGGAATTTAGCAAACACTACCTCCACCCAGTGATCAAGACCAAATCTAGTAGTCATGAATCATGTTGATAGCACGTAGCCTTGCTATGATGCGATAAGAATGGCACTTGACCTCTGTGATCTTCCTCCCATTAATCCATAGCCCCAGTCTAAGCATGAGTAAAACATCAGGAAAAGTCAAATAGAGTATCCTCCAAAATACCTGGCCAGTACCCCTCAAAATGGTCAAGGTCATCGAACACGAGGAAAGTTTGAGAGACTCTCACAGCCAAGAGGAACCTAAGGAGACTGACAACTCAATGTAATGTGAGATCCTGGAATAGAAGAAAGGCAACAGTAAGGGAAATCTGAAGGAAGTACATAGGCTTCGGTTAATAATAGCATATCGATAATAACGCATGGACTGTGACAGTTGTACCTTACTGATCTAAGATGTTAATAATGGGGAAACTGAGTGTGCAGTGTGTGGGAACTTTGGTACTCTCATCACAATTTTTCTGTAAATCGGAAACTATTCTAAAGTGCAATCATTTATTTTAAAAAGTATCTTGATTACTCACTGTGTTGACGCCCCCTCGAATTGTACCCCCAAGGTGAGCACCTCACTCACCTCACCCTAGTCCTTCCTGGCTCTCCAGTGCAAAACACATTTTGTGGCTCTTGGTTTCCTGGGTCCAAGCCATGCTCACTGCCCTCTTGGCCTGTGTTCTCTTTATTTGTATACAAATAAAACCATAGTACTCTTCCCTCCAGAAGCTTCTCCTTAGAGGAAACTGAATTACACCCCTTGGCTTCTGATAAGGATTGGCTTTAGAAAAACCTTAGTGTGCACCTCCAAAGGTTGCGGCCATGCAGCCCTGTGACGAGGATGGGCAGTGGTTGGAAGCATAAGCCACAGAGAGAGCGTGTAGTCCAGGAAGGGTGGCCATTTTGTGCCCAGTTAGCCAGAGCCTTTCTCCTGTGGCTGCTTTCTTTCAACCAAGGAAAGCTGTCCTCACAAAGGGCATAGCTCATGTTTGCTGCCTGGGTCTGCCCCCTCAGATAGAGCTCTGGAAGCCTGGACCCGTGTTCCAGAAAGTTTTGTCCTTCCTATTACTGTCTTTCCTCTTCTCCTTCTTTTTACATCAGTACTGAGAAGAGGGGACATGTATCCACTTAAGACACAATGTCTTAGATTTAACCCTCTCCCCACACCTCCCCTCTGCCCCCAGTCTGTTCCCAGGGGCTGCCAGCCAGCGGTAGAGAGCTGGGTAGAGACACCACGCTCACGTTATTCCCTCAGTGGAAACCGCAGCCATGAAAGCACAATGTTGAGCTCCCTTGACTTTGGTGGAAAGATTTGTTTTGAGGGGAATCGGGATCCGGGAGTCAGTGGCTCTGACGCTAACGCAGCTCGCCATCTCATCTGTGACGGGCATCTCTGTAAGAAGATCCTTCCGAGCCAGGCGGTGTGATTCCCAGTGGAAACAGTGGCTCAATCTAGTGTCTGTTCTTTAACAGCTCTGCCACTTGGGGGTTAGCGGGGGAAGTGCTAGAAAGCGGATGCCAGACGCTTTATCCGGTGTCACATAGAAGAGCACTGGCTCTGCTTTCAGACGGACTTGGGTTTGGAGCTCAGCTCCAGAATTTCTTAACTGTGTGATCTGGCCAGGTCACCCAGCGCCATGAAGCCTCCGTTGCTTCATTTGTAAAATGGCGACACTAGTAGAGTTGCTGAGAGATGAGAGGAGCTCATTCAAATGCTGAGCCGGGGCCTGGCGCAGGAGAGGTGCCTTGTGGACGGTGGTCACCGTCACCCAAACTCTGTCGCTTGGGGCGGAGGGAGGGGGCGCTTCGGCCAGCGTACAGACCCAGGAGTTACTGTGGAGACGTCACAGGGGGGATGTTTCCTTCTTGCTCAGTAATAAATGAGAAATAGCTCAGGAACAGAATCTTGCTCTTGGGACAACCCTGGAAGAGACAGCGAAGGGAAATAATGGTATTCCAAGGTGGTATCCCACAGGAGCACGGTTTCTATCCTTCCTTTTCCAGGCCCACAAGAGGGAGGGGGGCTCCTTGGTCATGAAGGGGATGACACAGGAGAGGAACCCCGGGGCGGGGGGAGGAAGGGGCTTTGCCCCTCCTTTCTCCCCTGCCCGGTCAGGCTGTATATTGCATTCTTTGCATTCAGAATGTGTGATGACCCCAGTCTGGGCTTTGCACTCAGGTCCCTAGGAGCCAGGGGCAGCCCTGAGAGTATGCTGATGGGAGTTCGGTTTTAATAACAATCGTAACTCAAGGGGCTCGCTCTTTACTTTTTTGGTAAGCTGAAGATCTGAAGATCTCATTGAAAAGTAGGGGCTAGAAGCATCTGTTGCCACAGGAAACAACCCCCCCCCTTTGTGGGGCATACTTCTCTTAATGGTTCTTTGGGGGTGGGATGGATCCAGGATGGCAGCTGTCCTCCACCCAGATCTTTCTTTGTGTACCCAGAGGGCGGGCTGATCTGTGGATGAGTAGACTGTGATTTAAGAAACCACGTAGAGGGGGAAAAAAAGAGAAAGAAAAGAAAGAAAGAAAGAAAGAAAGAAAGAAAGAAAGAAAGAAAGAAAGAAAGAAAGAAAGAAAGAGAAAGAAAGAAAGAAAGAAAGAAAGAAAGAAAGAAAGAAAGAAAGAAAGAAAAAGAAAGAGGAAGGAAGGAAGGAAGGAAGGAAGAGAAAAGAAAGAGACATACCATGTAGAGCATTTGCAAAGTAAATCCTTGGCCTATGAATTCTCCATTTGCCTTGTCCTACGAGGACCCGTGTACCTCCAATTTGTCTCCTTTCCACTTTCAGATTAGTGTCTGTGTCGTGGCCCTCATTCTCTCTCTTTTTTTTTTAAGATTTTATTTATTTGACAGAGATAGAGACAGCCAGTGAGAGAGGGAACACAAGCAGGGGGAGTGGGAGAGGAAGAAGCAGGCTCACAGCAGAGGAGCCTGATGTGGGGCTCGATCCCATAACGCCGGGATCACGCCCTGAGCCGAAGGCAGACGCTTAACCACTGTGCCACCCAGGCACCCCCGTGGCGCTCATTCTCTGGCCGACCCACTGTCTCTTCCCCAGCGTGCTTGGAGCTGGTTGCCATGCCCTCTGGGAGCTGAGTAGCAAAAGATCATGCAACCTGGTGTTTGAGGCTTATTATGTACTCTCTGTTGTCACTGAATAATAATTTGAGAGATCTGTATGAAGCCTCCAAACACATGGATGAATACTTAAAGCCAAAGGCTTGATGCGTTAATGGTATAATTTTAGGTACCAGATGCAGGTTGGGGGGGGTGGGGTGGGATTCGGGGACGGGAGTTTTCTCAGGTTCTTATGAAATCACAGCATTTTGAGAGCTCCCTTTTCTTTCCGCAAACAGTGGTATGCCTGTTTGGGGAACTGTGCCTACACATTCAAGTTATTCTAATCAGCCCCTCAGCCCCTCACACCACAGAAATCAAGAACCAGAGCCAAAGAAACCCCAAACAGATGTCCGTAGATAGAAACGAAGCCTGCAGTACTAGTGTTCTAGTTCTAAAAATAGATTCTGTGGCTTTGGGTTTTCTAGCTTACTGCTTACCGTGTTTCCCGTTGGCTTGATAACCCACCAGGCAAGGTGGCTGGCAGGCTTTCTTTGGCTCTTTTTGGTGAGTGGCATCTTTCCTTCTAAGGAACAAAACACCTCCTCCAAAAAATTCAAGTCAGTCAACATCTCTTCAGATCCTACCAGGTTCGCGGGCCTGGTCGAGGCCCCGGAATTGGAGGAGGGTGTTTCAAGAATACAGGCCCACACGGGATATATGTCCAGTCTGGAGATAAGGCCTGGTCCGCACAAACTTGCGGTGGGAGGCTGGCCGGGGAGAAGCTGTTGGCGCCTGGTGTTTTATAGGGAACTTCAAGACGGGAGCCGGGCAGTGTGGCCTCCTGAGCCCCTGCCCTGCTTAATTTGCTTTGTTTCTGAAACCCACTGATCAGCATCCCAACGGGCCTCGCTCATGTTCAGGGCTGTGTGCTAAAACTTTATCAGCTCCTTTCTGGGCCCCTTTCCTATTAGTGTAGGGGTTCCCCTTACATTGCCACTTTCCTTGAGAGGTTGGTCATCTGCTCCATATCGAATCATATCAAATTAAAATGCTTCGTTCCAGTGGATATTTTCTTTACAGCCCAACAACTGTAACTCACGGCACTCCCCCCACCAGGCTGCCGTGAGGATAGAGAGTCGCCCAGTTCCACACTGTCCCTGCGTCAGCTGTCTGCCTAGCACGGACGCACCCCGCCGGGCCACCTGAACTAACGCGTGCTTGCGGCTCTTGGCAAAACATCTGGTGGGTTGAGTTAAGGGAATTGTTCTTTCTACACCCTCTCCTCCGTCTATCTGATGGTCTCATGTGGCCAGAACACGTACCTTCCCAAGCCCCGAGATCAAGCGTGTGTGTGGGTCCGCGTTTCATTTTTAGAGGCATAGGATTGGACAGTTCTCTATGGCTTCACTGCTGGAGGCTGCCCTTACCCCCTGCCCCCCTTTTGATTCAAGCTCTGAAACCTGTCGTGGGCCGAACCCAGAGTGAAGTGGCCCCCTGTGCGCTGTAGGCCCTGTCCTCAGGAAGCTCACAGTCTCTCAGGAGTGACAGGCAGGTCACCAGCTGGCTCCCATGGGGCAAGACCCACGATAGCGGCAAGCACAAAGGGGGCCGTGAGAACCCGAAGGAAGGAAGCATTACTCGTGCTTGGGAGGGGAGAGGCTCTGGAAAGGCTGCTCAGAGGAGGCGAAATTTGAGCTGGGTCAGATGGGAAAGCTCTTCCGAGCCGGGAGAAGCGTGTCAGGAAAGGCACGCACACGTCGGTGTATTTGGGGAGCCCGAGGTGAGCGGTGAGAGGCCTCCCGGGGAACGGACTGCACGCAGGGCCGCGCGGGCTGTGAAAGGTTCGTCAGGGTGGTACGCAGCCACCTTCCCTTCCAGGGTGGCAACAGTGGTGGCAGCCAAGGACGGCGGCGTGGTGGGGGAGAGGAGCTAAACCCGAGCAGCTTGATTTTGGTCCCATTTCCAGCACTCCTTTCCCGAGGGAGGCTTAACAAGAGGCAAGCTCGTAGCGAACTCCCGAGTATCACCGACGTGCTCAGGGCTGGCTTGAAAAGCCAAAGAAGTTGAAAAGGAAGAAAGAAATCAAAGGGTGCTTCCCAAGAAAGGGAGACAGTCATGGCTCGGGGATTTGGAGTCGCTTTTTTCCTGATTGGCAGGTTGGAACTGCCGCTTAGCTGCGTCGTCCCCCATAATGCTCTTACTGATGCGGGACTCTGCTCCCCCAGAGGGGGCCGTGTGGGGGAAGCAGAAAATATTGGCTGTCTGATTCACAGCATGGTGGCAGAGAAGCAGCAGCTTTATTTTGAAAAATGTCAACCTTTTCTCCCCGATTTGTTTCAAACTAGAGAAAATACTGTAGGACTTTGGTCACGAATGGCAGGCCTTCCCCGTGGCTTTATTTTCAGCGTCCAATCTGAGGAGAAGCCAGGGCTCTCTCATTCCGGGGCTGCAGGCCCTCTCAGATGCAGATTCTTCTCCCCGAGGGGCAGGCCAGTACTCAGATTGCTGCCTGTAGGGAAAGGTGTGGAGAAGAGGGGCAGCCCCTCTTGCCGCTCCCCTCCCCCAGGTACCCCGCCTCAGTTCTTTCGAGGCACATTTCCCTACCAGGGAGGTGGCTGTCTCTTTCCTCTGCCTTCTAGGTAGAGCACTGTGAACTTCCTCAGTTACAGAGGAGAGGCAGGTGGACAAAGTCTTATTATTGATCTAAGTCTTCCTTTGGCCCAAGGTTTTGTCCTCAAACCTCCCTAGTGGGAGGAAGGGGGCTGCACAGCTTAGGCATCACCTCCTCCAGGAAGCACTTCCTGATTTCCGAGACTGAGCAGCACAACCTCTCCCCACCTTAGCCCTTATTCCATGGTGTGGCATTGTTTACAAAGCTGTCTCCCTCGCTGGACTGTGAGCTTCTTGAAGACAGGGACTGTGTCCTCCTCATGCCTCCAGTACCTGGCACACGGTCTGGCCCAAAGTAGACCGTCGATGTGTCTCGAATGACCAAGGACTTAGCTGCCCGTGGTTACAAAGGTTGACTCGTGTTTCCTCCCCAGTGAATTAGAAAACCAACCACTCCAGGGGAGAAATAGGAAATCCAAACGAGCTCTTTGTTACTTGTTGGCCGTGATACTTCCTGGGGCGCTGCCAGCTCAAATCCGGAATAGCTTTCTCAGGGCCACCCCAGTACAGTCTCCTGCTGTGCTGCTTTTGAGTGCCTGTGATTGCAGATTTCAGGCAATGGGATGGGGATGGTTCATATGAGTGAATTCTATCATCCTTCACGAAACATTCCAGGAGAGGGAGGCATCTTCCAAGGTAGAGGTGGTGGGGCAGGGGGTAGTGTGGTTATGAGGAGGCCAGAGCTTTAGGTCAGAACATATTCTGTCTTTTAACTAAATGAGGTATGGGTTCTCTGACGTTCTAGTGAGCTCTACGGGTTTGCATTTAATGGTATTCCTATTCCTCAAAGCCGTGTACCTGCAGGACACTGGGTCATTGGAGGCAGTGTTTGTGGCTTAGACTCATTTGCTTCAGAGAAGTGGGCGAAGCATCTCCTTTTTGCACTGTAGCCAAGGCTTCAGGAGGAGAGACAGCTGATGATGGGTCACAGGAGACAAGCAGCTTGCTTTCAAGGTCTTACTCATCTGTGTCTGGCATCCCTAACACTTAACTGCACATTCAAGGCCTTTTATTAAAAAAAAACTGAAAGTTAAGCTAAGATTCTATTAAGAATATTTTAATATTTCTATCAAGAAATATTAAAAACAGATACCAGAGTTAATAGGAAAAAATGGTGCTCGGCTCTACGCAGACCAATGACATTGGAATCTTGTGGGTCTGGCATGGGCATCAGTTCTTGAAAAACTCTCCAGCTGATTCCTATGTGCAGCCAGATTTGGGAATTCCCCCGCCTAAGTAGAAGGTGATAATGTGTTCACTCCTTATTCTCAGTTCCTTTCTAGAGGGTTCTAAAAAGAAGTCATCCTTTAAACTAAGACTCTCAGGATCTCCTTCAACCTTGGGAAGGTTTGAGACACTACAGAGTTTGAGAGAGATGCTAAGTCGGCTTTCACCTGGAGCTTTGCTTCAGTCTGAGTTTTGTCTGAGTCAACATCAAGCATGTGGGTAAAGGTAAGGGTATCTGGCTGAGGCAGTGCTCCTGTCGTGCCGTGCAACGCCACTGGGCGCTAATGGTTTTGTCTTTGACCCCATTGGTTCGTCAGAGCAGCTGGTTCGTCTTCACAGACTACAGGATGTCACGTGTACTTGAAAACTGTTTCCAAAGTACATTCAGAATAGCATGGCCCAAGCAGTTTTATGGCTAATGTGAAGTGATTTTAAACGGTGGGTGAGTTTCTATTTGTTGCCTGCCTCCATTCATTCATTTCTTTGATTGGAATGTGTGGTGGGCACATGGTAGAAACATATTTTTGACTTTGGGGCTTTGGAGGTTTGGGGCTTACAGAGAGAGCTCTTGGTCAGGGCGGCTTGTGGGGGGGTGGTGTTTACATGACCCTGAGGCAGCCCATCTAGTGTATTCTGCGCAGTCAAACAGGTCAATGGAGTGAAAAAACAATCCAGCCAACCAAGTGTCGGACCGATGGGTTATTCGATAGCTGCTGGAGTCACTCAGGAAGGCTGAACCACAGCGCTGTAGCCTGGGAAACCAGACACCCAGCTGATGCCGAAAGCATCTGCTTAGCAGTTATTGGAGCCTGCTTGGCTCAAGCCATGGGAAGCAGATTGGAGGAGTGACATCCCATGCCCTGGGGCACCATGAGCATGGATGAATCTTCTCCCCCATCATACTGCAGTCCTTCACATCTTGGGGGCTCTGCTGCGCATTGCTCCCGACGTTTCCTCTTGAGGAGAGGGGAAAGCCCAGATCTGCAATCAGGCTCTGAGCTTCTTAGCGGGGTGTGCTTGAGTGAATGGCTTGACCCATCTGAGCCTCGGTTGCTTCTTCTATCTGCGTTACAAGCTTCGTACGCCGGTGGGAGGGTTCGGTGACATTAGGCATGGAAAATGCGTAGGAAAAACACTTGGTGCATATACATCAAAAGCGTCTAATAGGTGGAAGCCTGGGTGTTTCTTACTAAAAATAATGCGGCAAGGAGTGCAGTGGACAGGACCCAAGCTTTGGTGCCAGATGGCCTGGGTTTGAACTCTGGCTCCACCATGTCCTGACGAAGTGGCTTGAGCAAGTCAGGTTAAAATCTATTGGCAGGTCCACTTCCTTTGCCCTCTATCACGGCCGCAGGGTGGGGCGATGTGAGCATTTGGCACTGTGCCTGGTTTATAAGTGGGCACTAGATGGTGGTTACGATGATTATCAGTCACCATTGTCATCCTAATCATTGCTAAGAAATTGTCCTAGTTCTTTAGCCACTCCACAGCGTGACACATCTCACTCCTCGCCATTCTAGTCCCTTCCATTCAGTCATGCTTCTGTGTGCCATTTTCTCCCATGAGGAGTGTCTACACTGCTCCGGAGCCTGGCCTCCTTGTAGCACTAGCCCACGCATCCCTGAGCTGATGCTGAGCTTCCTGTCAGCAGCAGCTCTGAGATCCTACCATAGGGACTGCTGTGAAGCCAGATCTTCCCCGGCTTCTAGCTAAACCTGGATCTCCACCCTCAGACAAGCATTGCCGTAATCTGGTGGCATTTACCTGAAATGCTACCATTGTGTCTAGACAGGAATCCAGAGGGCTTGCCTTGAACCCCTGAATCTTTTAAGTGTTGAGGAACGTGAGAAATGTGTGTGATTTTAAATATTGACCCAGGCTTCATGCAGTTTGGGGAATTATTTAGTGTCATGGAAAGCCCAATGTCCATGCTTGACATTTGAATTAACCACGTAATTGTTTCCTTAAATTGATACCTAAACAAATAAGAGTCAAGCTTTGGATGAACAAAGCACAGATAAAACCCATGTTTGCACCTGTGGTTGGAGCAAATTTTGCCTGGTGAATTTGAAACTAGGTGAGGATATGCAACAGTGGCTCACCCAAATTCGGGAGAACCCTTGTTTGGCCTTTATGTAATGGGCTCTGTAAAGGACCAGCCATACGGTGGCCCACCGTGAGAAGAGACCCTTTTGATAGCCTTGGAGCCTGGAACCCATTTCCTACAAGGCAGTGACTCTCTGTGACTTGGGGCAAGCCAAGTCTCAACTGGGTCTCAGTTTCCAGGGGAGTTTGGCTTCAAAGTTTCCCCTTCAGATTTGATCTTTGGCTATGCTAGTGACTTCAAGAGAAACGGCTGCATCCACGGACAAACTTCTATCTCAACCTTGAGCCTTTGAAAACAAAACAAAGCAAAGCAAAGCAAAACAAAATAAAGCACATTGTAGCTAATAGCAGATGGTTTGAAATCGATTCCACCTCAGGGCTGGGTCCTATACTAGCTCCTAGACTATTCCATCTTAGCACTGGATGTGCGAGTCGTAACTCACAGCTAGTAGGTTGGGAGCCCATGTTAGGATCTAGGAGTGTTGGACCCAAATCCGAGGCTCTCCACGACTATTATGTGTTCTGCTTTTTGCATCCTGGGTGGAACTGGGACATCGTCACCATCATCATCGTAACTGTAATAATCTTTCTTGTATGCTGTGAGGTAGCTACTATTATCTTCCATTTCATAGAGGAAGACACGGAGGCTCAGAGAGGCATGCTCACTTGCTCACGATCACACACCTAGAGACGCCTGGGTGGCTTAGTAGGTTGGGCATCCACCTTCAGCTCGGATCATGATCCCAAGGTTCTGGGATCGAGCACCACGTCGGGCTCTCTGTTTGGTGGAGAGCCTGCATCTCCCTGTCCCTCTGCCTGCCGCTCCCCCCGGCTTGTGCTCTCTCTCTCTGTCAAGTGAATGCATAAAATCTTTAAAAAAAACAAAACAAAATCATACACCTATAAGCCTCCAAGCTGAAATGAACCAGAGGCTGCCTGCTGCCGTACCTGGGCCGTTTCTCCTCTACTAGGCTGCCTTTGGGGTTGCAACAAGTCTTAAAGGGTCTTGTGAATTCACTTACCATTCTCTGCTCCAAGGAATTTTTTTCCCTCGTTTGGTCAACACCCTTACCAGCCCAGCCTGAGTCCCTCCCGTGCAGCATCCTACCCTGTGACCCCCGACAAGCATGCAGTACTTACCAACACTTAACAAGCCCAAAGCAGATAATTTTGCCTTTTCAGGCACAAGGAAGTAAATCAAACAATACTTAAAATAGAGCAGAGCAAAAGAAGGAAGAAGTGAAGAAGGAAGAAATACGTTTCCCCCCTTTCTGATCCTCCTTAGCCAATGTCCATAAAGTCTCATTGTCTAGAATACAGAATTTTTGCTTTTCATCCCCTTGCAACCCCAGTGATCCAAGTTCCCAGTGGTGTCTAAAAGCCACCTGTATTTAACTGTTAGCCGCCTCGACGTGCCTGTCTCTCACTTTCAACAGTGGCTTCCTCAGTTTCCCTAGCCTTGGGAACGCTTACCTTTTTGCCTAATCAATGGAGGATTGCCATCAAGTGGTACATACTGGTAACTGCATGACTTAGAAGAAGTCTTGTGTTTTTTTCTCCTTTCTAAAGGCAAACCCCTTCCATTCCTCAACCCTAGTTAAGGGATTAACCATGCCCTTTCTTCTTCTTCTCTTTTTTCCTAGTCTTTTGTCAGTTTTGCTACTCATTAGCCCTTATACAAGAAGCAGAGCAAGAGAAACGAATGCAGGGAAACACAAATCACGGACAGATTTTAGTACACGGCCCCCCTTATTCAGCCTCCCCCCATTGTAAGTGGTTTGCAGGCAGAGAAGCTCTAGGAGCTTCTGATGGCGTTGAACTCATTCAAAACACCCCTGTTGTCCTTTGGTACCGATGACTCAGAAATGATTACATCTGCAGAGCAGTGTGAATTGTAGGTTCTAAACGGGGCTAATACAAAAGACAATTCACAATGGATTATGTACAAATAATAGCTAAAAACAAAAGGCAAAAAACCAACTTCGCCTAGTAGTCAATGAATTGTATAAATCTAACAATGGAAATTATTTTTACGTAAAATTGGATGAGAAATGTTGAAATGAAACTTACCAGGGTTGAAGAGGAGGCAGTGGAATGGATGTCTTCATACACTGCTGGTAGGAGTCATAGATTACTCACAGTCTTTCTGGAGAACATGCTGGCAATGTTATCAAGAGCATTAAAAGCATTTATATGCATTGGCTCTAGAGCTTTGCGACTAGGAATTTCACCAAAATTACAATCGGATACAAATATTTATGTATCAGGATCTATTTTGAAGCATTACTTCTAATAGAAAAAACTATAGTTTTTTTGGAATGTCTAAAAAGTGTTCATTAATTAAAATCATGGGCTAGAATATTACTTACCTGTTTATCAAAAACCCTGTTCTTAGGGAATATTTAAAGACTTCAGGTTACAAGACAGGGCTTATTAGGTATAATATTTTTAAAAAATCCTCTCAGGATACAAAACCAATCCTAGCCTCATTTTGTAAAATATCTCAATTTTGAAAATGAAAAAAAAAATGCACAGAAAAATGACTGGATGTAAATATACCACATAAATAACAATCATCTGTAACACAGGATTATCAGTGATTTTTTTCCTTCTTTACTCTTTCCTATATGACTCAAGTTTTGTACAGAGAGTGTGTATTAATTTTATAATTAGAAAAAACCTGGTAGAAATAATAAAAAAAAAAAAACGAAAGCTTGGAGAATGATCGTTCAGCTCAAACACCTGGTCGCCACAAGAAACTCATGAGAAGCCTGTACATTCCCACTCACCGAATTAGAGCTTCAAAGGACCTTGGAGTGGATCCAGCATCAACCTCACCAATGACCCCCAAAATCCCCTAGGGACTTCCTGGCACATCTGTTGGGCAGCCTGGTCTTAAACATTGTGCTTCAGAAAACCCAGTCCACTGCCCCTGGCAGCTGCCTCTTCAGGGTCGAACAATGGTGATAATCCCTTTTGTGCATCTAGTGACTTCTGGTCTAGGAAGCTTTCACAGTTAACCACTTTATCTGGAAACAGGGGGAGGTGGGAAGGGCAAGTGCAGTCATCCGCATTATCATGGTGACTCCCCACGATAAAGTGACTTGCTGCAGCGCAGGGCAGTGGCAAAGACAAGATGGAAAGCCAGGTGTCCTGCCTCCCAATGGGAGGGTCGTTCCATCCCTCCGCAGGATCAGGTGTTTCGTTTCATACCAGTGTCTCCTTTGGTTGAGTTTCCGTCGGCCTTGCTTGAGCTCCAGCCCTTCCGCGTGCTCCCTCAGGAAGATGTGCTTGGGTGCGGGCTCTGTGCTACCCCCTGCCCAGCCCAGAGTAGGGCAAAGGTGGCAGGAGCTCAGAGGGAGGCTGGGGAGACCAGTGACCTGCCCTTGCTGCATTTCCGCTTGGGAACCTGTGACTGTATTTATGAAACGTTGTTTTCATAAACTGCTGGTTGTTCAATAAGGCATAAAATAGCCAGTATAAGATAGTTATTTGCTCTACAAAGTCGTTTTTGCAACACGGCTTCAATGTCATAGCCGTAACCGCCTTTCGTTTCCTAAGAGACGGGACACAGTAGATTAACCGCTGAGATCCAAATGCAGAGGTCCCCTTACTGCTGTCGGCAGGCTGGTCCCATTCTTTGCCCGCAGCCCTGCATCCCGCCCTGGGCAGCATGCGTACCCTTGCACCGCACGGTCTGGCCACGGACCCATCTGGATTTGTAAAGGTCACGAGAAAGCAACAGGCAGGAAGACGGCTTTGTTTGACCTTGGGGGGGCGCCTGTGACTCGGGCAAAGCGTGCGTCACTTGGTCCATTTTAGGTTATCCCATGCCCACAGGTGGTCCCCATCCCCTCCCAGGGGCCATCGGGCAGGGTGAGCAAGACACGGCGTGAGTTATCACCCCGGCTGGGGAGGCAAGAGAAACTTGCAAGGAGGGAAGAAGAAGCCAAAAGGGACAGTAGAGACCGACTCCTCAGTTTGCAGTGGGAGTTCCAAGGGAGTGAACTCCCTGAGGCTGCTGGCTCTGGTCTGAACAGAACTCGCTCAGTGGGTTTGAGATCAAGACAGGCACCGGCCATGGGAGCCACCACGGAGGTCCTGCTCCGAGTCTGCTGGCGTCTGGCCTGGTGCAGCGGGGCCTCCTTCCAGGAACGCCATCCCGGGACTCAGTGGGAGCCTCCGGCAGCCCCCCCACTCCCGTGCCTAATCTGCCGGCCGCCACAGCTGCCACGGTCCTGGCCCGGGCCCGGGGCCTCCACTCCACCCTAGGGGGACAGGGCATGTGCTAGCCAGAGAAATGCCCACACAGCTGCGCCTACCCCTTCCGCTGATTTGACTCTCTTCCCAGAACTGACCTCAGGGATTCGCTGAAATGATTCAGAGAAACGATCGGTTGATTCAATTAGAAAGTTCGTCAGAGTGGGAGTTGAGGCTGGGTCGATGATGCCAGAGCTCCTGACCACCGTCTCACCCACCATGTTGCTAAAGGTGGAAGGTGCTGGGAGCCACAGGGAGGGCTCCCATAGGAAACCGGAGACAGAAAGAGTTGGCGCACGTTTGCGACCCCCCCCGCCGCTAGCTGCTATCTCACTCCCCCTGAGCCCCAAATCTGCTCAACAAGTTGTCATGACAGCAATGCGTGTCTCTTCTTGAAAGGACTAGCAACGGTTTTCCAGCAGATGTCAGGGTATGTGAGGGGCCAAGTGACTTGCAGGCAAGAGCCTCTCAGGCCCGGGCGTGGACAGAGAGATGAGCTCTGGAGCCTTTTGTTTTTTCCACTCTGTTGCTCCGTTTGTCCAGCTTCGTGGAGCGCAGTTTCTCCTCAGTCTGCTTCTTTTCCTTGGCTCCCCTCAGAGCCCAGCTCCTTGACCTTTGCCAAGCAGCATTTCTGTTCTGGGCCTCGGTGTCTCCATCCAGAAAAGGAGAGAGTCACGTCCGACAAGCTCTGTGGTGCCTTCCAGCTCAGAGAGTCACTCTGTGGGTTTTAGTTTGTCCTCCTTTGGTCCAAACTGTATATCAAGGGTCTTGTCTCCTTCTCATAGTCTTATTAAACTCAACTCTTTCTGTGTTCCTTGCCCCCTACCAATCTGGACAAAGGGTCCTTTTTTGTTTCTTTCACCAAGTGGTTCTTCTGCTTTTACTTTCAAGAAAGGCAAGGAGGAATCTTGTATTTATCTAAGAGACTCAGACCCATTACCGGATACCAATCTACCATCTTAGCTTTGCTTGGTCATTCATTGATTTGTATATTCATTTATTCGTTCCCTCACTCAGCAATATCAATGGTGTGCCTGCTTTGTGGTTGGTGCTGGGCTGGGCAATGCTCACGCATAAGAACCTGCAACATCACCGGTATTGTCAGATGGGAGGTGATTTTCCATAAATGCTGCTGGCGTCTGTAATCGGGGGACCCTGCAACCTACAGCGTATCGTTAGGAATACAGTCAGCTACTTTATTTAAGAATATTGCAAATACTCTTAATAATTAATTTATAGACTAAGCAAACTAGAGTAGAGATTACTCGAAGAATGTTTAACCTAAAACATAGACAAAGGTGTGCAAATAAGCTAGTAGAAGCTACCTGGGTGTGTTTCCATTCCCACGGTGAAATCTGATGCCATGTATCTCACTTAGGAGATTTTAAGTATCGGACCTAATATTAATGGGGTTATTCTCCTGTCTTTGGATTGAGTAGATCAAACATGGAGTCAGACACCATCAGTGACCTTCTCATCTAATTCCTACTCCCATACCCGTTTCACAGAAGGGAAACTGAGACCATACGTGACTTTTAATGTGGTGTGTGGTTGCTCAGAACATTGTTGAAGTGCTTCAAAGCCTTCTTTTTAGGGAGATGGCAAGTAGTGTTCAATCCTGAATTATCAAGAAGAGCCACGGGACCCTCACTGCCCAGCTCCAACTGCTCCTTCTTTGCCGTGTCCTCGTGCCTAAGCCCAGTTGTACCCCAGGTCCATTTGGACTTCCATAGAATGCATCAACAGTGGAATAAACCATGGGAGGAGGCTTCCCCTTTAAGCTCTGATGATTGTGTCCAGAGCTCCCTCACATATTTTTATTCCAGATTGCTCGTGTGCTTGGGCCTTTACAGCCTGCCCGACCCCGAAGGCACGACTAACTGCCTGAACTCCTCGTCGCAGACTGGATTCTGCCACTTGATATCTTACCCTTTCCTTTGGAACTTCCTGGAGTCTTTACATGGTCTTGACCTCTGCTTTGACCTCTTGCCCAACAGGCTCTCGAACAGGCGTCTTGCTTATGGAGCCCACCTCCTAGTTTGCCTTACTTCTGTTGCCTTGATGCCATCCCCCTCAGTGTAACAATGACCATTCTGGGCACATCCAGGCCTCCCTCCTGGGAAACCAAAGCACCAAATGACAGCCGCGTATGAAGAGTGGCTCAGTTGACAACTGATTCAAGACATTGACAAGATCTCATTATTTTTTGCTCTTGTATTTACATCTTTCAAGTATGTTTGAAAAAAAGCAAGCAAACAATACAATTTGGTTTCCCGAATTGAAATGATAACGAAATTGCCTTTTTCTTTAGTTACTTTTTTGTTGTTCTCATATTTTCTCGGTCCGCTCCTCGTTTCCCCCACCCCTCGCCATCTTCCCACCAACGTTCTCTCTGGAAAAAGAAATCACCTCAGAGATCTGTTCTCTACCCACATACTGTATCTTTCCAAGTCTTTCTGTCACTATTCTTTCTGTTCTCATTCATAGAAGACACAGCTAACCTGTGTATCCGGGTATCTGGGTTTGGTTGAAAGGGCCAACATGGCATATTCCTTCAGAAGAATTGTGCTTTGGTTTACAGCTGCTTTTGCTCCCGTTGCTATGCTTTTCAGGCAGCCTGTTACCTTGGCCTGTGAAGAGACAGTCTGTAGGACTGCGGTCACTTAAATGAGTCAGTGCAGTGTGACTCAGTCCAGTGCAAGAACACTGAGTGGGTACTACATGCAGGGCATCCGGGAGAAAATGGAGCCTCCCCCACACCCTGGTAGCCCGTGTGGAGACAGAGATGTCTTCAGAGAGGGGGAAGAGCCTGAGGGTTCAAAAGAGGGAGTGACTTGTCTTTCAGCTGCTTTTCACGACCTCTGGTCACCTCACTACTCCTCCCATTTTTAAATCTTGCCTTCTTTTGGCTTGATTGACATTGTGCTATTTTCTCTGGTATTGTTTGTTTGTTTGTTTGTTCATTTGAAGGTTTTCCTTGTCCATACGTCTAACTGGGATTTCTCAGAGGCACAGTTCTCTGCCCTCTGCCTTTCTGTCTACATTCATTTCAAGATTGCATTGACCGTAGCTGCTATGAGGAGAGCCTCAGTGCCTCCAGCCTAGACCCGTGTCCCAAGTTCCAGTTCAAAGGTCGCATGGACATTCCTATAAGCATGTGTTGCCAGCCTTCCAATACCACCCACCAATCTTAAACCAAACTCATCATCATACCCTTTCTTTTTGTTAATGGAGTACCCCTTTTTTTTCAAGAAAGAAACCTCCGTGTCATCTTGGACTCTCCCATCACCACCATCTCTCTGCCATCTGTGTATCTAATCAGTTGGCCGAGTTAAAGGGTCAGTAGTTAGGTGGGGACTAGCCCCCAATTTTAAAGATTTCTAGGCTTTGGCTTTTTTGACATACTACCTACCTAAAGGTCATCGGCTTTAGAAACAAATGACTGGGTTCAAATCTCCACTCAGCTATTCCATTCGCTAGATTTGACCTTAGGTAAATAGTTTAAGCTTTCTGTGCCTCATCAGTAAAATGAAAATAATAATACTTTACCTTAAGGTATTGCCGTTAGAATTAAATGAAAGATAGATCATAAAGCACGTAGCATTGGCTTGAGTCCGTCACCTTGCTTCCAGAACCACTGCTGACACTCTTCTGGAAGTCTACCATCCCTGTTAAATTTTATCTAGTCTTTCTAGTATGGAACCTTTAGAAGCAAAATTCTTTTCCTGCTCTGAGTCCTATTATTTTAACCATTTAAGGAATTCATATCTAATTAGGGTTTTACTGTTTGTTTGGGGACCTTTTATAATTAGAGCAATTTAAGGAATACAAGATGAAAAGGAAACCATTTGTTTTCAAGAAATTTACAACTGAGTTGGGGAGACAGATGTGTCCAGCAATTAATTATAAAATCAAGCACTAGTTTAAGGGTCTAGGTAAAGGCAGGAAGATCCAACTATGAAGATAAGGAGGGCTTTGGACCCTGAACATTTCTCATTCATTGTGTTTTCTGGTTCAGAATCCCCATATTGGAATGTTAGTATGGGGTGCGTGCATATAGTTATGGGGATTCAGGCAAATCGAACTGGAGTTTCAACACATTTGCAAAAAGAGAGTTTCTGTCGATGTTAATACCTTGGATTAGAGCAAAGAAAGATAAAACAGAGAACCCATTAGTAAGTACTTATAGGATAACTTCCAGAATTCTCCTTTGGTAGCTTTGACAGGGAAGTGCAACAGAGCCTAGTTAGTGTAGACTTCCGCCCTATCAGAAAATGTGGGCTGATTGTTTTACTTACAGTTATTGGGGCACTAGCATCATCCCACATAGCCTATGTAATAACCTGCTCTGATTTCCAATTAATAAAAGATCTTGGTCATGTATTGTCAATGAGCAGGGTTCCCTTCCTGAGCCCTAGTGTATGTGTGGATTTCCTAGAGGAACACTAAGAGACTGGCGAATGCATGGGGAGAATAGATCTGGAACTACAGGGGTGTCTAAAGGAGTGGGGAGCATCTTGCAGCTATTGAGAAAGGGGTTCGAAGGGCTGCCATCTTTCTGGATGAGAAGAAAGGGAGAGGACAGAGGGAGGAAAGCCAGAGGGAGAAGATTGCCTAAGGACCCATGGGTCTAATTTCCCTGCTGGTTTCTTAACCGAAAGGACCTCCAGCCTTATAAACTTCTTTCTAGGTCAAATCAGCGTCCTTTTTAAATCACTTCTAGGGATTGCCTGTCAATGTCTAGAGCTGACAGTAGAAGAGAGATCCTGATGCGTAAGGGGAAACTGAGGCCTAGAGAGTAGAGGGAATTGTTCAGGCTCTTCCCAAGGGCCCAGTCCATAACGGCATAATGAACACTACTTCCCCGGCTTTCACGTATGGAAAGGGCACTGGTGAATCATTCGCATGCTTAAAGAAATGAAGACATTTGTGTATTTAAGACAGAGAACTGAAAGCTTGATTTTTCTCTTTGAAAGAGTGGCTAAGCTGGAGTTGCAAGCCCACTTTGCCTGACCTTTTTAGCTTTGATAAAGGCAACCTTGATTCATGATGCATGAGCCCAGGTCTTTGAAACCGATACGAAATGTTTTGTTCATTGAACATGCAAACAAATTACTTTCCAAGGGCTGAAATTTAAACTGACATTAAGCTCTGAGAACATCTATATTTAATTATACATAAAGGCCAGAAAACAATTTGTAATCTTAAAATAGTAAAATTAAAAGAGAAGTCCCACCTATGCAAATAATTTATTTCATTGCAATACTACCCTTTAGTTTTGCTGTCATTTGTCTAGATTAGCAGAGCTGGCTTTACCAATATTTCCAGGGTGGCCCTGAAATATGAGCTTAGATTGGAAATAAGCAGTCAGAGCAGCTCCCAGGGCAGGCTGGCGCTATAGAGCCAGGGAGTGTGTTGGCTTCTAACAAAGTCTGCCTCTCTGTAGGAGAAATGATAATGAAATACAACCTATGATAATATATTTCTCTTAGGATGGGTCTTCGGGGTCAAAACGTAGTGGGAAGGGACACAGGCCAGAAAGCACAGATATACGGGTCCAAATCTGACCCAGGGCAGAATCAAATGCTAAGCCACTCTGACCCTCAGGTTCCTTATTTATAAATATAATGAGAGGTTTGGATCCAGTGATCAAGTTGGAAGAAGAGGGAGAGAATGTGAAATGAAAAGCATGAATCAAATAAAAATGGCTGGGTTATTTCTAAATGCTCCTCAACACCCCCCACCACACATACACACACAAACAGTAGTTTTCCCCTTCGACTGAGCATGGCCTGGAATTGTGGGAAAAGCACTAGACTAGGGGTCAGGATATCTGGATTCTCATCGCCACTGTTTCTTGAACTCTGTGTGTTCTAGGTAAAGTTCTTTGCCTCTCTGTCTCTCAGTTTCCCCATCTGCTAAGTGAGAGGTGGTGGTCCTCACTGGTTCCTTGCCTGCCATGTGCCCTCACCATTCATCAGTGACTGACTCAAGCAGGATTTCTCTCGGGGCAGGGGATTCTGTTGTGCACCTCTTGTTTCGTCTTCTCAAAGGATGGGAGGCGTGTTTCGGGCAGGAGGGCAAGGGGCCCAAAGGCACATGCTGTGAGGTCCCCACGTGGCAAGCCGCCAGGACGCTGCTCTGAACTTCTCCGTCATTGCCATGTGGGTCTTTCTGGAACTGTACAGGAGCCTGGTTAAATTAATTGATTCTTGGCTTTTTAAACATCCCCCCTCCGGTGAGTTGCATGCTGCTTCTCAAGATGTGCCCAGGAAATCGGTGCCAGCTTGAATTCTTTGTCCTGAGGAGGCCCGGGGCTGGCCTGCTTCAGAGGTGAGGATGTTAGAGGAGGGAGGGCCACCTGTTGCCTGCTTTTGTCTCTGTGGCTTCAGCAAACCTGGAGCCTGACAGGCCGAACGTGCTTGCAGCATGGAAGCGAGGCCCTGGGGGTGGCTTGGCCTGGATTCTAGAACATGCCCGGCAGAGAGAGCTCAGCGAGGCTTAGCTGCTTGTCGTTAGATTAGTGGGAGCCCAGCGGCAGGGAAGAGACTCGCAACCCTGAGCTGCGGGCCTTGATGGACAGATCCCTCACCCTGCCTTCCCTAGTTTCCTGGTCTCTAAGCTGAGGGGGCTGGACTGATCAGCTGCACCTGCAGGGTTCTGAGGACATGTCCGGAGAGCTGCCTCAGGGGCAAGGGAGGTGTGGGAGGAGGCGAGCAGGCACCACGCAGACCCTGTAATGCAGGCTGTGGGGCCTGAGGGCTTTGCATACCTCCCTTTCACGTCGTATTCGAGGTCAGTGGTTCCCAAACTTTGCGGTATTGAGACTCCTTTATGCTCTTAAAAACCACTGGGGACCCTGAAGAGCTTTGATTTATGTGGGATCTAGCTATTGCTATTCACTGTATTTGAATTTAAAACGGAGAAAATGTCAAAACCAGGTATTAACTCATTTAAAATAACAAGAAAGCACTTACTACATAGTAACATG
The DNA here is from genome assembly GCF_002007445.2 of Ailuropoda melanoleuca. Lineage (NCBI taxonomy): Eukaryota > Metazoa > Chordata > Mammalia > Carnivora > Ursidae > Ailuropoda > Ailuropoda melanoleuca. Next base: position 95,126,930 of record NC_048238.1, on the reverse strand, counting down.
AGTAACATATTTTTATGAAAAATCACTGATTTCCAAAGCAAAAAAAATTAGCGGCAATAAATTATATTTTATAAATCTCTTTGCTATCTGGCTTCATAGAGGACAGATGGTTTCTCATATCAGCGTCTGCATTTGAGCTGTTTTCATATATTATTCTGGCTGAAGTATATGAAGAAGCCCCAGCCTCACACGAACATTTATTTGGAAAAGTGGAGGACCTCGGGGACCCCCGGGGATGGGTCTTGGAGACTGCCAGTGTCCTCATGCCACAGTTTGAGAACTGCTGCTCCGCATAAATGGTGTCGCCTGGATTTGTACAGTGCCCATCCTGTGGAGCGATACGTGGCGGCTCTGCTCTTCCCCCTCTGCCTTCACTCCATCCCCTCTTCAAACAGAGCAGCTCAGTTTTTATCTGTTTTATGTATTGGAGGCTTTTGTTTGAAAAGAGGGTCCTGTTTCTAAAAGTGTTTGAAACTCACCCACCTCAATCTTAGGTTATTGAAGAGCCAAGGATTTGAGAGGTGATTGGGTCATTGAGATCCTTTCCCTGGTCTTCCTCTTCCTTGGGATTGCGAACCCCCAGACTTTGAGGAGGGGGCTTTGAGATCATGCCTCAGCTCTTGCCACACAGCAGCATGTCATCTTGATACTGACAGTCTCAGCTCAGGAAAATGGCATCATATGGTTTGAGAGATTTAATGCCACTTGAGCATGGAGCTGACCTGCCCAGGGAGGGATACAGGGTGGAGGAAGGGTGGATTGCTGAGCTGTCTGATCGCCGGGGGGAGAGAGACAGGCCCTAAAGGCAAGTTTCAGTGATATACTTATATGTTGTCATCTTTAGAGCTAGACATTCATCGTCATTATTTATTTCCTAGATTTATGTCAGATCTTTATTCCAGGGGACAGGAGCCGGTGCCAAATATCACAGGATCTAAGTGCCCTCACAACCCATTGACACTTCTTCCAATTTCTTGTCTAATACAGAAGGCCGTGCTGTTCTTTCCCTTACTGCCAGAATCATTATTGATTTCATGTCATTTCTTTTATAAAATCATCTCCTGAGTTTTGCTGGGTTTGGCTTATAGCTGAGAATGTTCTCCTCCCACTTCTGTGCTCGGCAAGATGCTGTGAATCCCACTGATGTGGGTCAGAGGACAGCTCCACAGCGATCCTGCCAACCTGCCCACTTTCCCTTTAGGCTGTGAGCATGCGCAGAGGCACTCCCAGAACCGGAGGGGGAGGGCAGAGGGGGCTCTTCTCTCTGTCCTCATGTGCTTTGTTTCTCCCACCAGCCTAAGCATTAATTAAGAAGCCCAGCCCCAAATGCCCAGCATTAGGGTCAATCATTTGGGCTAATTGGGTGTCTCCAATTTAATGGAACTCTTCTCTGGAGTAAGAAATAAAACTGAATCTCTGGGAGAAATTGGAACCCTTGCAATTTGCTGGTGGGAATGTAAAATGGTGCAGCTGCTGTGGAAAATGGTTTGGCAGTTCCTCAAAAAGTTAAACATAGAATTACTCTATGATCCAGCAATTCCACTCTTAGGTATATACCTAAGAGAAATGAAAACATATGTCCACACAAACACTTGTAAATGAATCTTCACGGCAACATTAATCACGATAACAAAAAAGTAGAGTCAACACAAATACTCATCAGTGGATGAACGGATAAACAAAATGTGATGTATTTGTACAATGGGCTATTGTTCAGCCATAAAAAGGTTTGAAGGGTAGATCCATGCTATGATATGGATGATCCTTGAAAACTCTATGCTAAGTGAAAGAAGTGAGACTGAAAACGCCACGTATTGTATGATTCCACTCCTATGAACTATCCAAATAGGCGAATCCAGAGAGACAAAAAGCAGGTTGGTGGTTGCCAGAGCTAAGCGCAGTAGGGAAGAAGGAGTGACCACTTAAAGGGTACGGATTTCCTTTTAAAGTGATGAAAATGCTTTCGAACTAGATAGAGGTTGTGGTGGCACAACTTGTGAAGGCACCAAATGCCACTGACTTGCGGACTTTCAAATGGTTAATTTTATATTATGTGAATTTCACGCCAATGACAACAATGCAAAACAAACAAACAAAAAACCAGACCTGGATCCTGGCTGCTGCCCTCACTTGGGCTGGTTTCACTCCCGAATGTTTGTGGCATCAGGAACCCAATCCTGGGCCGTGAACTCCTCCTGAGTGGAAAGCGGGCTTACCAGAACTCGTAGGTCCCGTGGAGCTACTGTATATGATGCATGGCCTTCCACACCGCTGCCCCCACTCTTGGCTCAAGGACAGCGACGGCCATGTCTTGCTCATCCTTGCATTCCAAGTGCCTTAACACATTCTTGGCACACCAGAAACATTCAGTAGATGTTTGTTGATCGAATGATTGGATGTGTCTGTTGTATCTTCTCATTCATCTCCATGTAGCCCCATGAAGCTGGGGATAGACCCACCGCTGCAGGTTCTCAGGGCAGATCTGTAGACTTGTCTAGTGCGTGGGGATGAAATTGTTTTGATGCATTTTTTTTAAAGTTTGAATATCCATGCAATGGGATGCTCTTTGGCCATGAAAAGGAACTGATCCACGTTGTAACAAGGATGAACCTTGAAAACATTCTGCTAAGTCAAAGAAACCAGGCATACAAGACAACATATTATATGATTTCATTTACTTGAAAGGTCCCAAATAGGAAAATCCGTAGCGACAAAGTAGATTAGTGGTGGTCAGGGCCTGGAAGGGATAGGGGGATATGGTGGTGTTAGTCACAGGGTGCTGGCTTTCTGTTTGAGGGAATGAAGATGTTCTAAAATTGTGGTGATGACTGCTCCAATCTGTGAATACACAAACAACCGCTGATTTGTCCACTTGAAGTAGGTTGTGTGGCATGTGAATTGCATCTCAGCAAAGCTGTTAAAAATTTAGATATATGTTGGAGGAGTGAAGAATAAAATGTGAATCCAAGACAGATGTGCTCTTGTTTGGGGGAGAGATCTCCATCCAAGACCTAAAATAACTTTCCTGATACATTCAGAGGGTTTCTCCTGAGAAAGATTCCTTGACTTTGGGCTTCCCTTACAGCAGCAACTCACAGGGGTTTCCAGATCATTGATCAGAATGTATGTCGGTGGGAAACCAGGATTCCGTTTACGGGAACCCCAGGGGCCTGGTGATTTCTCCACTGCCTACAGGATAGACGCTGCCCATCCCCTCACCTCCATTTTGATCAGGAGGCATGAGCAAGCAACCTAATGATGTGCCATTTGGACAATTAACAATTCAGTAAGCCCAGCTTCACAAAAGTAGTGCCAGATTCTTCCTCCTACTCCTGGGGACTATGCCTGGTATTTCAGTGCTATCAGCTTTCTTGAAGGAAGAGACACCAATCTGCTGCTACAGGGCTCCCACAGTGGGGCTGAGGGAGTTGTGTGTGGAGATGAATAATGCCTAATGCTACGTTCAGACTTCACTGTTTCCCTTGCTCTTAGGCACCCACAAACTCCCACAACATCATCCCACTGTGCTGACAGCCTTGAGGCCATGGTCAATGGCTCCTTAGATTCCAGGCAGGGAGCCTCAGTTAGCCGGAGGTGGTACCATCAGTTCGTGTGTGTGTGTGTTCGCACGTGCACGCGTGCGTGTGCATAGGGATTACAAAACTGCCAGTGGTTATGAGGAAATTGATAGGTTATTCTGATAGCTCCCTGTGTGCCTTGGGTCCCAAGGCCAAGGACAGTCCAAAGATGCTCCCAGGAAGCCAAGAAGCAGACACTGGACAAAGTTTTGTTGGACGTGGGTTTGCAGATGTGAGCTCACCCCGCTTCACTTACAGCTGGAAAAAAATGAGCACATCACAACTCACTTGGAACTTGGAGGGACCTCCTTTCTATTTGGCAGAGGGCCACAGAAAAAGAGGGATCCAAAACATAGGGTGAAAAGCACATAGGCTCTGCAGTCAGACCAACCAAGCCCCATCATCTAAATAGCTGCAGGATCTTTGGCAAGTGGCTTCCTGTCTGTGAGGCTCAGTTTCTTCGCCTGTACGAGGAGATAGGAAAGAGCGTCTTGCAAGATTATTGTTCTCAGTAAACAAAAAGCCCAGCCCTCATGCCTGGATCTCCCACTGATGGTTCCCAACTGGCTTTTGGACTCCCATCCCTCTAGCCCACCCAGCACTGCCTGTTAGGTGTCCGAGGGGGGCTGCAGCACCATGGCGGTGTGAACTGTGGGACCGCTGATAAGTCCTTTCTCTCTCAGGGCCTATAAAATGCACAGGTTGGGTTTGATGTTCTCTAAGAATACCTTCCAACTTTGACAGGTTTTTCAGCTATGTCAGGGTCAAATTGTGAACAGCCTTGCTCACCACGTCTGAGGATGGACTCCATCGTTCAGCAAACACAATTCTTTTCCCAAGGCAACAACTCTCCTCTTACCGCCCTAATCACATGGTTCTTCTTGGAATGAGGCAGGTACTCTAGCCTCTTCCTGATTTCTTCCCCCCACCCTTAGTCATCCTGGACTTGCTGGATTCTGTCTACATCTAATTTAACCACATTTTCTTATAAATAAAAAAATATATGTAGGTATAAGAGCAAGATACAGCCCTCACTTCTGCTCTAGATAGAGAGGCCCGATCTGCCTGCCAACTTCCTCTCCCTGCGGGCCCCGGGCCCACCCACTGCCACCTGATTTATGTCCAAGGGGGACAGCATAGCCACGGTGAAGACTTAACACCAGGGTTTCATCTTCAAATGAGCTATGACCTCTCTTCCTCGTGTATTCAAGTGCTTGGCACTCACAGCCTGCAGGTTTATCCTGGAATTCAAAATGAAAAACGGTCCCATGAGAAGCTTATAGAAAGAGGCATGCAAGGAATCACTTCTGGGCAGTTGAAAGGCTGGCGCAGGAACTGGAGTGCCACCCGGCCCGCAGTTCAGGCCTTCTCTGCATGGAGAGCTTATCTACTGTCATCCTTCCTTCATCAGTGCTTTGCGGAGGCATGAGATGCAGAGTCGGGGCAGACTGAGTATTCTCTGGGCCGCGCCTGATTTACCTGCAACACGGGAAGAAGGACCTACCTCACAGGCACAGTACATCTTAGTGGCTAATGAGCTTGGGCGCTGGCATCACCCAGTTCTGGATTGGAGTTAGGCGTTGGGCGAGCCCCTCAGAGGCCCCATTGTCTATGCAATGAGTGTAGACTTCCGTTCAGGATAAAATGAGATAATTCCTGTCAAGTGCATGGTGTCTGGCATATAGAAAGCTCTCATTAAATGCTAGCTGATAGTATGATTGTTAGAGCTTGCCTCTTAGGAATCATTTTCAATCATTCTAGAAAAGATACTCCGTGTACTCTTCCCGACGCTTTGGCCGACTTGTCTTTATTTTGTATTCTTTGGTGGCAGAAGCACGCAGGGTCTTTTTGGTCCCCAGTTTTGACACTTCAGATAAGACATGAAACTAAGAATCCTGCAATGAAAGGAGATCTGTGTCCTCTTGAAAACGAAGGATTTGCCCTGACGGTGGTTCTATAGCTTTGCCTTGAAAAATGTCCACAGCCCACGAAAATGTTGAGCAGGCCATGATGTTTCAAAAAGCAGCATATCCATTAATAGGTTAAAAGCTATGCTTTTTATTTATTTTTTTAATCTATCCCCACCCCCTGAATCCCCCAGCGCCCCACCTCCCTCCCCTCTGGTAACTTGCTGTGCATTCTCTAGAGTTAAGAGTCTGTTCCTTGCTTTGTCTCTTTCTCTCTCCCTCTTTTCCCCTTAGCTCATTTGTTTTGCTTCTTAAATTCCACATATGAGTGAAATCATATGGTATTTGTCTTTCTCTGACTTATTTCGCTTACTTAGCACTGGTTTTTAACAATGAAGTCCATTATACAGATGTTTCATTTGCTAGACCCCAGACACTTAGATCTTCGGGAAGATCTGGATAATGAGGGGCATTTTTCACCAAAATTGTTGGTTATAGTCCATTCAGCAGGTTTAATCGAGCACCTGGTTTGTGCCCTCTGTGAGGTGTTACTGGAGATTACAGTTTTGTCGAGAAAAATGAAACTGACAGGTTAGAAGTGACCAAAGAAAAGTGGAGGACTGGGCTTCACAGACAATTCTGTTGACTGCAGAGCCTGTGCACCCCTCCTTTCTAGCACAGCACCCCTCCACCCACCTGCCACATCACTCTTTGTTTGGGGCTGGCTCCAGGGAAGTTTCAGGCCAAATCCAGTGTCTCCTGTTGTAGTTGGACTTCAGCAGAGATGGAAGCTCCTTGCTGAGAGTAGGTGACATGTTGGTCCAGAATGATCCAGAATATACCATTCCACCTGTCTCTACTGTCTGATCCCATTAGTGACTTGGTTGAATATTTCTGGAGAACGATCTTGATCCTGAGTTTCGGACTTCTTAAATCATTACTTGTTAGGGAGGTTTTCCATGCTGTGTGTTTAAAACATGTTACAATGTGAACAAAATTATATCCCGTGTTGGCAGCTTGCCATCCTTTGTCTGTGTCAGCATAAACTATGTGGGGTTCAGTAGAGCCGTAGCCCCTCATGGAGCTGAATGTAAAAGGTAGAGCGGAAATCTTCCCTGCTGATTTGAACCGGTGCTGAACTAGCTCTCACTGTGGACCTTTTAGACCCCAAAATCTGAAATATGGAAACAAAATGAGATTAAATGAGCAACACACACACATTTATATTTATATTAGAAGTGAAACTTTTTCAGGCCCTTATTAACAAAAAGCCCCATTATACCCCCCAAAATCTCTAAGGGATTCTTAATGGTCTATCTTTCCTTCAAAGAAAAAGTATATATATGATCAAATTGAGGAAATGCATTGCTGGAATCTTCCATACAGATGCAGGTGTTTGCATCTGGGGAACTCTAAAACACATTGGAAAATTGCTGTCAACTTTCAATTGATGGAGTCAGCCTTTGTGAACTTTATAATTCAGACAGCACACCCACATCACGAGTAGAAATGCTTTTCAGGAGGGAGAACAAGCCAGATTTTATTTTCTGGCCTTCCATTTTTGGGGGGGTATTTTGTTTTGTTTGTTCAATGGCAAAACACTCCTTTCACTGCTTTTTGCAAGACTGAATTGTCAAGTAGGTGCTTTAGAGATTCCTTTGGAAAGAATATATCCTGACATAGCCAAGGACAAATTAATGGTTAAACCCATTTCCCACCCTAACAAGAATCCCTGGGTCTTCAGATTCTTAATTAGATCAGCACTAGAGGGCACTCTTATGATGCCAAAATGGGAGAATTTTTACTACAAACCGGTGGGTGGAGGTGGGGGTGGGGTGAGGGGGCCGGTTCAGTAAGGAGCTGCACCCCAGGAACTAAGGAGAAAGCATCCTACCCCACAACACACTGGCTTGCCAACAGACGAGAAAACACTATTTTGAAAAGCCTTGTTTTAGCAATCTTCCTCATCAGATCCACTTTGCTTCCCAAATGTGGTTGGTGTTTTTGGCAATGCAAGACCCAGGTATTAGGCATTATTTCTCAAATGAAAAGAACCTAAGAATCACTGATTGTCACCACGTGATGCGGTAAAAATGCCTCCAGGCAGAAAACAGACCGCAAGAGAGTAGCTTAGGAACATGTGTTTACAATTTAACAGCTACTGAAAAAGAAGAATTTAACATCCTTTTTTTTTTAAGATTTTATTTATTTATTTGACAGAGAGAGAACACAAGCNTAAGATTTTATTTATTTATTTGACAGAGAACACAAGCAGGGGGGAGAGGGAGAAGCAGGCCCCCTGGGGAGCCCGATGAGGGGCTGGATGCGGGACTCAATCCCAGGACCCTGGGATCATGACCTGAGCCAAAGGCAGACGCTTAACAACTGAGGCACCCGGGCGCCCCAGAATTTAACATCCTTGAGGGGTTTTACGGTTGTGTGCTTGTGTCTGGAGTGTGGTGTGGATGCCTGCTTGCCAGCTGCATCTAGGCAGTGGTTCTCTGGTGGACATGGGGTGGGGAGTGTGCTTCCAGGGAAAGGACCCAGAGGCTTGGGTCCCGCTCTTGGCTCTGCCACCGATGTGTTCTGTGACCTGTGGCAAGTCCCTGCCCCTGCGACACTAGTGGTCCCACAAGATCACCAAAAGACATCTCGCAGTGGCTCAGAGTCTGTGGTTGATGATGGCACAAAGAATTTTCACTACCATTTGATTATCGGCCACTTGAGATCTACATCTAACCATGGCATAGAAGGTGATCCATGCTCTCAGTAGAGATGGCACTGGAAGGATTTACCAGCCCAAAGGGCTCAGATGCCCATGTTAGCTACTTTTTTTAGGTTTACTGCCCAGTCCAAATATAACCTCAGTTACCATGTTTAAGCCCTCTTTAGTGCCACTCCCCCCCAAACTGGCTTATTACACCCAAGTGAGGTGACTCCTGTCTTGCATGCTGGGCAATGGCCAGAATCGCTCCGGCGTGCCTCAGTTTCCTGAGGAGCCAGTGGGAGGTCTGGTGATCTAATAGGAAGAAGGGACCCCTGAAGACAAAATTGTCCACTCTGCCTTTGGTCCCAGAGTTTCTTAGAGCAACTCAAGAGTGTTTCTCTCTAGGCCTCCGTTTGTAAGAACCCCGGCTATATTTCATAGGAATGTTCCCGACTGTGTCAAATTCCTTATAAAGTCTTAAAATGCTATAATGAACAGGGGTCTTTGGGAAAGCACTTCATGCAGCACCTTCACTGTGTAGATAGGGAAACGGAGAGCCATCGTCCCGTGGGAGGATGGCCTTGTCCCGGGTCACACAGCAGAGTTGTCATGGGAACAGTCTTTTGACTTTTCGTCCAGGTGTCTTTCTCTTACCTTGTGCTGCACGTAGCTTTCCACACCCACAGTCACTCCAGGGAGGAAGAGCCCGGCAGCTATTAACCGAAGGACTTTTGATAGAGCTGGAAGAGCTCTGTGTCATATATTGCATGGTGTATATGTTGTATTTAGGTGGTATAAATGGAAGGGACAAATCCTTGTCAAAAATGTGTCCTCTCGGGGCGCCTGGGTGGCACAGTGGGTTGAGCACCCAACTATTGGTTTCAGCTCACGCCGTGATCTGAGAGTCATGGGATCGAGCCCCGAGTCGTGCTCAGCGCGGAGTCTGCTTGGGGTTCCCTCTCCCTCTCCCTCTGCCCCTCCTGCTTGTGCTCTCTCTCTTTCTCTCTCCAAAATAAATAAATGAATCTTTAAAAAAATGGGTCCTCTCTAAATGTCTTAGGACTGGAGACTGAACCATTAGAAGGTCATTTCTGTGGATCTGGAATACTCTGTAGTCCTATAGTCTTAATTCTGGGAAAATGGGCCTGGAAGCCAGGTTTAGTATCTTGGGGGAAGGGGACGCTGTGGAAGGAACAGTCAAGACAAACTCAGGAAACCTCATGGTTGTGCCAAACGCTGACTTTCAGGAGTAAAACAAATACTCCTGAAATCAAAGTTGGAAAGGGTGTTCTGGATTCCAGTATCCTCAGGCAGACCCAGAGAGCTCCCTCTCTTGGAATATGTACAGTTTCTGGCAGGCTGGGCATGGAACAAGGAAGAACGCAGAGTAGACAAACAGTGGAACAGAGATGTTGGGGAAACACCCTTTCTGCCCCCCCTCCCCCACCCCTGTGTCGATAAATACGGTTGTTTTCCAGATGGCCTTTTACCTGTTGGTGTCTTTGGGCACTGGCTCTGAAAAGCCGGTTCTGTTCCCAAGGTATCAAGATGGAGTGGTGACAGGGGGCTGGGCTCCCTGACACTGGCCTGCCATAGATTCACTATACTTCTGGACCATTTTCTTACTTGTCTCTTCCCTAGATAAAAATTATCATGCATCAAAGTTACCGGGTCCTGTCTCTGGACTTGCTCTAGTGATTCCCATGCCTGATCTCTTCTAATCCTTGTGTTGGCCTTTCTATACAGGGTGTTATCAGGTGCTTTCTGCTCTGAGGGGCCAGTGCCATACTGGGTGTTCCGTATGTTGAATGTCGTTACTGGTGTGGGCACTATACTTGTCCCCATTTTGCAGATGAGGGAGTCAAGGCTGGGAGCTTAGAGGCCTTGGCAGGGTCATGCAGTCGGTCAGTCAGTGAAAGAGGCCAGACTAGAACCCAGTCTGTGCGCCACGTGGGCTTATTCTGTGGCCCCACACCACGTCTCAGGCTTGTGTGTAGCAGAAGGCCGAGGCCAAGCATTTTAACCCAAGGAAAGAAGACAAGTAGCTTCTTTTGCCTAGGGCCTTAAGAAACATTCGGGCCTTTCTCCTGGCTTCTCCATTTCTACCCTCCCCCCGTCCCAGTTTGAACAGGAATCCTTTGTCTGGGGCTTTGTGGGCATGGGATCCCTTTCCATGTAGGGGACCCAACTTAGCGTGCAGAATAAGCTTTTTTCACTAGCATATACTGCATTTGGCCTTCAAAGACCAAATGAGGATGTGGCCCGGGGTCTGCACGGAGGTGGTGGGTAACTGAGCAATGGTATACTAGATCAGACCAGGATGAGGGTGGAGGGACATCCTAAGTGGGGAGAAGGTGGGAAATCAAGGGCCCCACAACTCCGGGTGTGGGAGTTGGCGAGAGGGTGAGAAAACCAATCCAGTGTTAGAAACTAGAGCGGGTGAATGGACAATTTGCTTGGCAGCTCTGAAACAGTGATAGGTAATTGGTTCCCACAGAGTGTATTATCTGCCACAGATTTGCAATCAGACCAAAACAATGTCGGTATGGGTCTTTTTTTTCAAACCATCCTTTGCAAAATTGGAGCATCTGTGTAGCTTTTATCTGGGAGTGTGTGGATCTTTCTGCTGAGATTGACAGCAATCACCAACAGTCCAGGCTCCTGGCAGATAAAGAAGCTGCATGAGCAGAAAGAGAAATAGGGGGTCAGTTGTGCATCAATTAGATTTTCAATTAAGTTTCCTTGTGTAACTTTTCCATCCTAAAGAAGCGGCCGTTCGATATTTCACAGAAACAAAGCCGTTTCACTGGACAGAATGACGACCAGCTGCATTTCAACACGGCTATTACCGTTTTGGCCATATTCTCACTTGTGTATCAGCTCAGAATGCTGGGCTCTGGGCTCGCTGAACTCCTAATGACATGTTGCACTGAGAAAGCAACTGGAGATTGCTGTACTCTTAACGAACTTGGCACCAAAATAAATGGCAAAACTATGAGAGAATTACAGAAGAGACTTTGCCCACGATCAGATGAGTCTTTGGTAAAACCAGGATTTAGAAACCACGGATCCTGATGTTCAGGCCAGGAATCTCTGACTTTTACAGCTTTCCACATTTCCTAGGTCTTCATTTGGATCCTTAATATCAAAGTGAATAGATAGCTTTACTTATATATATATATTTTAAATTTCTGAAGCCCTAGGCACCTACCCTGAGACTAGAAATCCGGGGGGGAGCTGGTGTTATCATTGGAGGTTTCTGGTTAGCATGACCCACCATCTGGGTTTCTGGGACCCTCACGTCTCCCCCAGTTCCCATTTTTCCAGTGATAAATATGTATTCCTTTCATTTTCGTCTTTTCCTTTCCCTGCTAATTTGACATTTAGGCCACAGCTGTCACTTGAGGAATATCTAGTCGCATCTTCTCAAACCCCAGCCCAGAGGATGGTTACCCTTTATTGCTTCTTCTCCATCCAGTGTCTGGGTCACGGGCATAATAACCACAGCTCCTTTTGTCGACCAACTGCTGTTGCTTTCCCACGACGTGACCTGCCGAGGGGTGATAAGTCCGATCTCGGCGTGTCACCCAGGCTAGCTGTCACAGAATGCTGTAGCGTCCAGTGAGAAAAACTCTAGGACACTGCAGTATTACAAAGCTGCCATTTAGAAACGCCTTGTTTTTACAGCACTGCGAAGTGCAAGCTTGTGGAGTTCTGTGGACAGCAAATGGCCCAGCTGAAATGAAGTCTATCTTACAGCCTTTAGGGGGGCCTTCCACGAGGAGAATTTGCGAATGCAAATAACGGCGGCCCCTCCAATCAAAAGGAGAATTCTTTGTAACATAGTTGTTGAATCTGATGCCGTTGGATATGTTCTCTATACATAAATAAAGACATAAATAAAATGGAGGAGAAAAGAAACTCTTTTCTAAGGCTAATAACATACAGAATATTTCTGTGGAACTCTTTTCCACGAAGATGGCTCAAAAAAAAAAATCTTCCATGAGATTGTAAATTACCTGAAGGCAGGGATTTGTGTCTGTTCCAGTCACTGCTGACCCCTCAATACCTATAATAATGCCGGGCACATAGGAAATACCAAACTTGTTTGTTGGGTGATTTTTTGGCAAATCTATTTGACACACAGCATTGTAGTAATTTTAAGTGCATGTGTGTTAATTTAATATACTTATATATATTGTAATACAATCGTCATTGTAGTGATATCTAGCATCTCTGTCACATTATACAATTACCCCTTCTTTTTATTAGAGAGCCCTTTTAGGAGCGCCTGGGTGGCTTAGTCAGTTAAGCATCTGACTCTTGATATGGGCTCAGGGTACTGGGATCGAGCCTCGCATCCTTGGACTCTATGCTCAGCGTAGTCTGCTTGAGATTCTCTCTCTCTCCCTCTCCGTCTGTCCCTCACCCTGCTCATGCTCTCTCTCTCTCTTTCTCTCTCTCCCTTTCTCTAAAATAAATAAATAAATCTTTTTTTTAAAGAGCCCTTTTAAAACATTCCATGTAAGAACATTCCCAAAGAGTTTGTGTGTGTGTGTGTGTGTGTGTGTGTGTGTGTGTGAATGAGTAAAACAGGTTCATAAAGTTAATTCCTTTTTTCTAATCAGTATGCTTTTCTTCTTCTTCTTCTTCTTTTTTTTAACCTTTTCTCTGCCTGGCCTTCGATTCATTTCTGATGACTGCCCACCCTTTTGATTGATGCACCTGTAATGCGTTCCTGGATCACCGTTGAAATTCCACTTCTGACAACTTGGATTCCCAGGTAAGGCAATGAACTCCCAAAAGTCTTCTCAGCGCAATCATCAGGCAAACGTTCATAGGCAGCTGAGAAATTTACATAGAAATTTTTTAAAAATCTCAAGAGATAATAGTTCCCCTGGTCAGAGTTAAATTTGCTCCAATCCCCATATAAATCAATTATGTACATACTTCTGTTATTTGAGGATTTCTATTAGTGCAGCAGAATGAAAATTATGGTACTGGAACGTGCTACATACTTGACATTGGAATTTTCTAGTACTAAGAATCAACATACAGCTTTATGTTTCCTTGTCGTTGTTTGTTCTTTTTTTATTTTTTCACTCAAAGTTGTGTTATGTTTTGTTCATGAGGCCGAGTGCAGTGGAATAGGTCCTAGCCTCTCTTTATTGTGTAGGAAAACTAGGTCATGGGGTAGGTCAGAACATTCTAGATTACTTCTTTCTTGCAGCTGGGCTCCAGATGGTAAGTCAGCTAATGGGGGTGTCTTGTCTAACAGAGATTTTGTCAGGCTCACGACAGTCTTAACAACTCACAGAACCAGGGAAGGGGGGCTTAGCCAGGAACTGATGATAAGAGTCTCTCTTAACTCACTTCGAGAGCATCCAGGCATTGGATGTGAAGAAGCACTTGTCCCCAGGCTGTATACCTCGCTTTGGGCATGAATGTATTATTACATTGTGATATCCCTTGTTCTGGCTGAATACACAACGAAAAGCTGATTTGAGTCCACTTGAACCCTCAAATTAGCAACTGACCCATGCACAAATTCCCAGTCCCTGCTGATATCAGAAATTCATGTAATAGAATTAGTGTTTTGTGACTCTTAAGACATATATTAAGAAAAAAGCTAAGCCTGTTTTGTTTGGTTGTTTGTTTTGCCTGGAGAAACATTGCTTACCTTGGTGGATGTCTTGTGTTTGGGGGAAGGGACTAGAGGGACGATTTATGTATCACTGTGTGTGCACTTGGAGTTTTCATCTTTTTGAAGAGCATCAGCAAAGTCTAATCATTCTTTTCTTTTCCTTTTGTTATTTGTGTTTCATATATTACTGATAATATTTTTTTTAAATCCCGTAAATTCCTCCTCAGTCTTTTCCATCAGGTGCCTCCATGTTAGTGATGCCATAGCATTTGGTTTGGTTTGGTTTTTGGTTTATTGACATTTGTGTTTTGCTTAGATCTCCATCTCTTTAGGGAAGGGCCTAGGAACGAGCATGACCGAGTGATAGCTCTATCATTCTCAGCCAATAGCCTGCCAGAGGTCTGGCTGTCACACTGCCTTGCCCACCTGAGCCCCCTGATTCACAATCCCTACTCCTGGAGAGGAGCGAATAGGGAGCAGAGTGGGGGAGCCATCCATGAGTTGTTTCCTTGTGGTTTGGGAAACTGGAAGAATACACAGTAGCAAAGCAAAATGGAAAACTTTTATTATTTTAACTCCTCTCTTACCAAGCTCTTGCTAGCACCTGGTTTTACTGTTCCTTTAACAGGTGGAGGATTTTTCAGATTCTAGATGCAGCAAGGTAAGTGACAATATATTTTTAGTTCAACTGAACCCAAGTAAGCTAGAATAAACAGATTCTACAGTCAGCTATTGGTTTGATTTCAGTACAATGAATAGTTAGATTTTGGCTTGGACAGTTTCTTTCCTGGGTGCTCTCTCACTCTCTCTCTTTTTTTTTTTATAAGTTTAAAACAGCTGAAACTACCCAGGCATGTAGTCTCAGGCCTGTAGAGCTGACCCAGTGCAGAAATGGGTGTTCAGGTCCAGCACCCCAGACAGTTGGGCAGTTGGCCATGAGCTCCTTTTTCTTGTCACTGAAATAAGATGACATAGTAGAGCGTTTTGTGAGGAACACCCCACCATCGACGAGGTGTTTTTCATAGTGCTTCACGCACGCCTGCCTGTCACTAGGCCGCTTGGTGGTTTAGGGAACAACTAGGTCAGCATTTCATGGAGAGAAAATCAATTATTTGAGAATATCAAGGCTTTTAAAGTGTGTAAATATGGAGCCTTGCAAATTAGAATAATCCCATAGGGGAGGGGCCTTTCTGACAGGAACTCTGCAACAGAGCAAATCTAACCAAACACAGGAAAGTTCCTAACTGTGGGGGTGGTGTACGTTTCGAGAACGCTCCAGAAGAGCACCTTTGCAGTACCCTCATATTGCAACCAGTGCTGAAGAGACTAGTGAGAATCATTAGCTAGCCTGTAAATGTGTGCGCTCGTTGCTTGGCCCACGGTTTTCTAAGATCACGATGCTTACCAGTACTGTGTTCGGACTATTAGAGGCTTACTGGCACCAGCAATGTTTCCCATTGTCTTTGCTTTCTCTTCTAGTCCACCTAACTACGGCCTGGCCAAAAGGGTTAGGGAGCAAAGGTGGTAGCCTTGGGATTCCTCCACTTAGGGGCAGATTCTCATTCAAATAGAATAGATGGGCCATTTCTTAAATACACAGTTTGGCTTTCAGAAGCTGGGCTTCCATATTCTCATTACGGCTCCAGTGGATTCGACAGCTGAGAATAGTAAATTCAGTCTTTAATTCCGTGGTCAGATTACAGTTCATTGTGATAAATGGTACAGACCCACACAGACTCCTAATCAAACAACATGAGTATGGGAGAGCATTTCAAGATTATAGACTGGATGTGTCGTGGTGGCCAGATACTACGAGTGGGGTGACTCTGCTGAAGGCCCGTCTCTGCTGTGAGCCTTGATTTCCTCATCTGTAAAATAAAAGAGTGGATGACCGTTAAGATAATGGCCAATAACATACAGGCTATTATCCCAGGAATTGGTTTAATGGGGGAAATGTTGAGAATTTCGTTTTCATTTTGCTTTAAAATTTACTGCACGATAGAAGCACGTATCTATACTGGTTTTGTTGTATCACAGAGTGAATCTTGTGCTCTATTTGGATTACGGCGCTGATCAGTTTGACTAGAAGTTATTGTGGAGCAATTTATACCTGCTCTTTGTTTGTGAGAGAGGAAGGGAGGTACAGATGGCGAGAAGGAACAGCTTTGGTAAATGTCGCTGGGGCCATTTTTAATGCTGGTGGGCTGAATGATACATGAAAACCATTTGCAAGGCTAGGATATTTTTCAACCACTAGTAAAATAATGAAGTAAGGATTCATTTGGTAATCCCCACTGCACATGCAGTTTGAGAAATATACAAGATTATGATGATCTCTGCCTCATAATTAACAATTTGCATAAATGCTTGCTATTATTTAGTTGTCTTAATGGATTCTGTAATCCAGGGAAAGAAGAGAACAATCAGTGGAAGCCATCCCCAATGCCTTGTATTATTGCTACGCACACGCACAATTAACAGTGATACTAATTGTTTCAGACCAGAACCTCATTTGTTTTCCTATAGACAGCAAAAACACTAATTGCCAGAGTGTCACTGTCTCTCTCTTTTTCCGACAGCCAGCCATATTATAAGGTCTGCAGTTGCTTGTAAGCAAATGATTTGGCTGGATTTCAGTGTATCACTTTGTGATGGAGTTTCCAAGTTTCTGTTTAAGTTAGTGACCAATGGTTCGCACCACCAAAGATGATTTTTATAAGATTTTAACTGTAGGCCTCTATACGTTTAAGGAAGACAAGGGTGCTGAGGTACCAACCAGTTCTGCTGCTGCACTCGACATTCCACTCCATACTCCACATCTTCAAAAGTACTGACATGAGACATGCTCATGAGAATCAGAGAAGTTCAAGGCTGGAGGAGGTTGTTAGATCACCTGTCAAATTCCTTCACTTTTCAAATGAGTTGGACTGTCCATCATTTGGATGTCAGGAACAGCCACCAAATCAATGACGCCACACTTTCTTTTTTTTTTTTTTTTAATGTTCAAACCATTGGGAGCTATGATAGTAAATACATTTGACTTATAACGGGCTGTTTTAGAATCCTATGGCTTCAGCTTCTTCTCTAAAAAGCTGAATCAGATTTTTAAAAAATATGCCTTTGTAAGGTTACCCTAAACAGAGCCGTCATGTTGACGGTGTAGGTGTGAAAGGGGATGTCCTAGGCAAAGCACTTGGCAATGGGAGACCGTCAATCACTATCAGCTCTTTCCTCGTGCACAGAGGACCCAGCTCACGTCCCCACGGCCCAAGTGTTCCTTCACTGCTTTTAGAGTCAGTCCGTCCTCCGGTCCAATCCTGGCACTACCACTTTCTCGCAGCGTGACCCTGAGTAACTAATTTAACATATGGGCTGTCAGTTTCTGCACATGTAAAGTGTAGCCACTTTATAGCTTTATTGCAAAAATTAAATTGAAATGAGGCCTATCAAGCGCTTGGCACTGTTCTTGGCACATTATAAGCCATCAGTATGTGGTAGTGGTTATTACCACCGTTATCTGACACACCCAGTGCAGTCCTACATCTAATATTTAATCTTATGGTAGTTTGGGGTACAGGCATATACACTTAACCACATCTGTGGTTCCATGTGGGCACACAGAGTCCACAAGACTGACATCGGAAGGCTGCTTGCCTAAAGGTTATTTATGACGGCCATGTTTCAAAATCCAATGGCTTCTTCTGTGGCCTCAGTCTTCTTGAACTCTTTGGAGATTCTAGTGTTCTTGCACATCTTCTTTAGCTCGAAAGCATTCATCATTTACCTTGGTTCACCTTTTCTCTTCTTCTCAATGCTTCTTAAGTTTCCTTAGTTGGGAAATGAATGCGCGCGTGCACACACACACACACACACACACAGCCTCTCCTTCCCCCTCATGCGTTTAAATGGAGCAATTCCCAAGGTCCTGTCATTGATCTGCTTCTCTTCTCTTGCTATGTTCTCATTCTGGGTAACTTCATCTACCCACATAGCTTCACCTTTCACCTCTACACTAATGATTCCCAAATTGACCTCTTCAATCCTTAACTTATTCCGGAGCTCCAGGCTAACTCCAATTTCCAATTGCCTGCTGAGCATCTCCAGGGCAGGATATCCTAGGAGGCTGAAGTGTAGTCTGGCTTTTGTCATCCGCCTCAGGAATACAGATGGGGGAAATCTAGCTTCAAGAAGTAGTAAGAGCTGAAAACGCGGAAGAAGTGCTGGACATTAGTCTAAGCAGATGTGAAATGAGGCTAGGTTAGGAAAGTGGTTCAAAATGAATTTTCCAGGGAAAGCATGACAAGTAAACTGTGCCTTTCTGTTATGATGAACTTGGAGATGTAAATTGGAGCTCAAACTTTAAAAGTGTATGTTTTCTAGGGAGAAGGGAATAGCTTCCCTAATGAAAATTGAGTTCAAGTTTTAGGTGCTGGAAGGTTGGCGTGTTTGAGGGAAATGTTAATTAAAGGTATCTTTCTGGGGATGATTTCCATGGTTAATCTTGCTTTGGTGTTTTGTTACACAGACACGCGTGCCAAGAGGAAGGATAATGTATTCAACCCAGATGAGCACGTGGGAATTTGGAGAGCACGTGCACGCACACATACGTACGCACGTGCTGGGCCAGATGGGCCTGAGATTTTTGAATGTGTGAACGTAATTCCATAAAAGGGTAGATAATTTTTTTTCCTTGATTCAGTCTGCAAATATTTACTGAATACCTGGTAGATGCCATGCTCTCTGTGGACCAATGGGGCTATGAATATAGAACATATAAAGTATCTGTCCTTAAGTGCCTAATACATTTTTCTTTAGTTATATGCAAGTACATTGAGAGTTTAATTTGGTCTAGAAATATCTGCAGCTGTGACAAACTGTTCAATGACTATAACCTTGCAGACAATCTTAATGACCAAAGAGGAACTTAAGGGAAATAAGACAATGCTAAAGTGGGAAAAGAATGTGCATAAATTCGAATTAGAAATTGATCACTTCCTTTAAATTTAGTAAATATTGAATTACTTTGGGGTTTTACATTTCTAGCTGGCTTTCAGTGTTTCAGGCCAGAGTAAGAATGATTATGTCTAACTCTAAAATTTAATTAGAGCAAAGGGATAGACAAATCCTGGTTAATGTGTATAGTATTCTTTGTAGGAGAATTCTTTGTAAATGAGCTATTCTCACCACAACTACTGACCCGGCTTGTAGCTTCAGCACAGGAAGCAGTATTCCTTTTGAAGAAGGATGACCCCATACCCAAAATTACTGATATTCTTCCAGTTGAGTTACTGCCCTATGGAGTCTTCAGAGGCCATCTTAGCCTCCAAATTGTAATGGCTCTGACCTCAGGTGGGATCTTGGCCTTCATCGGTGCACCCCAGCCTCTTCTTCTGAAATTTAGCGTGACCCTTTGTTTGCAGGTCTTAAATCGAAGTGTTCTTGGTCCCAAGTTGTCAATTTCAAAGTCGCCTTCATGGTGATTCTTAATTCCCAAAGATCCTCGTGGCATTTGTAATTCCGAAAACCTACTTTGATGCCCCAGAGCTCTTACTATGGATATGTAGATGGACCAGTGCCTTTCATTCCATCAGCACCTACTGCCTTCGGGACTCTCATGGCATGAAAGCTCTTGTAATAATGCTGCATATATTGACCAGTGTTATTTTATTTTTTTGCCCTACATTAGTTAGAGACATTGGTATACTGCTCTTGTTGTGATTGGAAGAAAGAATAATAAAACCATCCTTGAATTTATAGTCTTGGATGTCTTTGGTTTGCATCAACCCTAGTCTGACTTCTTCTACCATGATCAGATTTATTCACTCTGTGTGCATCTACTGAGGGCTTACATGTTTTAGGCACTGTTCTAGGCGCTGGAGACAATAAGACAGACACTGTTCCTGTTCTTGTGTTTCTTTTTTTTTTTTTTTTTAAAGTAGGCTCCATGCCTAGTGTGGAGCCCAATGTGGGGCTTGAACTCACGGCCCTGAGATTGAGACCTGAGCTGAGATCAAGAGTTGGACGCTTATCTGACTGAGGCACCCAGGCGCCCCACTGTTCCCGTGTTACTTAAGGGGTATATGCACATATGTTGGAGGGAAACTGAAAACAAACAAGTATACAAGTAAATGAACAAGCTAATCTCGGAGAGAGACAAGTGCCATGAAGAAAATAAAACAAAGTGGATGGACGGTGATGGGATGGGTGGGGAGTGATCAGGGCAAATTTTGCTCTTTGCTTGTGTCCATTTTGTACAGACCTCACAAATACTTTGTCCAGGCCTTTTGGTTTCCTCTATTTCATAGTGGATTTGGTACTAATTCTCAGTTTGCTGCTTTTGGGTACTCTATCCTTGGGACCACCTTCCTTTAACTAGCCCTGAAATATAACCCAATATACCTTCTTCTTAGACTTCTGTTCTATACTTTTCTTGTCCTTGTCAGCATCATAATTCGGCAGGTTCACCCTCTCCCCTGTCATAGACCATCCAGGGGCCTACTAACCCCTTAGGGATATTTCACTTGATCACTCAAGGCATTTTTGTTACTCAAGGCAAACTACCTGTCGAAAGAAAAACACAAACATTGAAAGTTAGTAATTGTGGTGGCATTTGGCTTTGCCCACTTCTGCAGAGGGAAGAGCCCTGGTGAAGACTACACTACAAATGATCCGTGTGATCTGAGACAGAGGACTTCCTCTCTCTGAGCCTGTTTGTTTTCGTCTATAAAACCACTGTTTGAAAGTAGATGGTCCCTAAGGTTCTTTCTAGCTCTAAAGTGGTACAATTAGTTGTTTTCAGAGACACGGGCCAAGATTTCTTTCCAACATTCTGTGTAATTTTGTAAAGTGGATGTGTAGGAATATTTTCTCGTATAATCAGAGTTGCTTAGATTAAGCATAAGTTTTCCGGCAAAAGGCAGCTTTACAATTCTTGTAAATGTCACAAGAAGTTAAAACATCGCATCTTGTTTTAACCTTGGCCAGCTAGGGCAGCAATCTAACACCACAGATGCAACTGTCAGCTTCTTAAATGTGAATATCCGAACACTCACTGTCTCTTCAGCTTGCCCACAGGAACTCTTGAGAAAAAACCAAATACCATGAAAATGAAGGAGGGTGTGCTAAATTGTCTTCAAAATGACATGACGCACGTGTTGCCCACGAGTGAGTTAGATGCCAAGAAAAGCACGTTAACTCTTAGAGGGCCACTTGGGATGGTTCCAGCCATCACTGGGCCGTCTTCCCTGGTGCCCCGCTGAGGCTCAGTGAGGAACTGAGGTACAAGTTGGGAGCTTGCCTTCCCTGACTTCCCCACACCCTCCCGCATCTGCTGCCGTGGACTTTGTGGGAGAAGATGGGGAAGCGGGAAGGGTGGCTGCAGAGAAGGCAGACCGGATACGAATCACTACCATCCGAAGTACCCTTGGAACGCCCTTCTCTGTTGCCACTCTTCCACTTACTATTCCAACACTCCACCATGTTCTAAACACGGCGTGACTCAGGGAGTGCCGTCTCTTAAAACTCCAGAGAGAAGCTGGCCGTGATTTTGTGGCAAGAGAGTCTGAAGGAGAACAGGATCCAAGAGGGTTTAGAAACTCCAGAAAGCTCCTGTGTAATTTCCAGTCACAGGATTTGGACATAGAAGAGGAAAGGGATCTTATGGAAAAAGGCGAGGAAGACAGCCCAGGGAGCTCCCGTATGGCTCCAATGTAAAAGGCCATCATGTTGTGCTGGTGAGGAACCAGATGCCCACCGAGACAATGACTCACCTAAGTACACACGGTTAGCGGCAGACCTGAGACTGGTCAACTGCATCCTGCCGGGCCCCTCGATTTGCAATTGCCTATGCTAACCGCCCTTTGTTGCTTACTTCTGCTCTTTAATCCTTGGTGCTACTTCTGTTCACAGCACTTGTAATTCATTATTCTCAAAGAACTTTATCAATGAAGGTGAGCAAAATCCCTTAGCGATAGGTAAAACACGTTTTGCTTGGGGGGGTCTGGGGTCAGCTGATAGAAGTAGGTGCCATAGAGGAGAGAGTGGCTGGATTGCAAATGGAGCCTAAGACTCCAGATTCACTAGAAACAAATGCAGAAGGGGAGATTGTGGCTAGAGGCTGGGGGGCCACAGGTAAACGTATTCATCATCGCTTTAACACCCATTCTTGATTACAACTCTCCCTCAAAAGAATCAAAAGTCTTTGATTTTAGGTTCTTGGTTCCTTAAATCCTTTGTCCAGGTGTATTTGTTGCCTCTGCCTTATCTTTCTATTTCACGATTCTAGATTTTTTTTGTCTGCAATATTTTCCATTAGTTTGGTCTCAATGTCTTATCCAGGGCATTTGTAGTACAGCTATATATCACTGGAGATCTAATGTGCACGTATAATGGGGAACACTATTTCACAAGTTAGAAATTACTAGATTATTTCTTTCCCCTTCCAGAGTTGAAATATTTCCGACTTGGCAAATGGCCCTTCTTCGAAATCCTAAAATTGCACTAGGAAAAAAAAATGACTGTCACCGTGGCACCATGGGGCTTCCTGTCCCTTCACTTTCATTGGCTTATCGTCCAATTTTCTCCATTGATTTTCCAGACACTCAGAATTGCCTCATCAGCCAGACACTGGAATTATAAGGGGCTTCATCAAGGCCTTATGTGGTTTGAAAACTTCTCAAACTTTCATACTTTGGGCCATGGGTATGCTAGAGACCGTGTGTAAATGGCATTTTGCAGAACATCAGTCTTCTCACGGCTTCTACAATTTCCGACTTGATTTCTGCTTGCCACAGGGCACAGTTTACCTTCTCTTCTCTGGGAGCCCTTGTTCATTTGTCAGGAGCCCTAAAAGGAGGCTGCTCGTGGACAGCCAGGGAATGTCAGAGTCATCCTAAACTGGCATAAATGGGCCTTTAAATGGCCTCTACTGATTGTTTCTATATTAAAATGGAAATGCACAGAAGACTTTATGAAGAGCCCGTACCTAGTCTTTCCACCATTTTTTTTCATATGAATTGATCTGACAATGTCATGGATGATGCATGAGGCAAAATAAAGAGTCTCTTAAGCCCACTGCAGCTTGTTTGCATGAAAAAAATACAAGCTACAGGGAAAAAATGAACATTATGTGATGCTTTAGGCAGGAGCCATCTTCTGACTTGCGGACACCTTTCAGATGATAGCCTTCTTTCTGAACCTATGCAGAGGAAAGGGGTCACTGTGATATTCTTTCGCACAAATAGCCTTTCTTGACTAATTAATGAGAGTTATTTTTTGGTTATATAGGAAACAGAGGGTTTTCTGAAATTCAGAAGGGTGAAATAAACTAAGAGAGCTCAAAAAAAGTAATTACTGATAAACTGTGAATGCTGGTATCTTTTATGAGAAGATGAAATAAGATGGGAGGATGGGAACCGTACGATGAAGACCCTCTGAAAACTATACAATGCTATACCATTGAAGAGCCATGTGATTTCACGCTCCACGATCATAAAATGTAACGTGAAACCATCCACCAGGAAAGTTCCGCAAGCTTCATTGATTCCTTTTTATATGAGCACCTTCAATGTCTCTTTCCCAATGCTAGTAAAATACTTATAAATAAAAGAATACTCTTGAGGTTGATTTGAAATTCAATCCACATGAACTACAGTTTAATGTGAGTACCTGAGCAGTGCATTTCTAATCTGAATGCAGAGTGAAAGCAGAATAACTAGGGCATGGTCCCCTCTCCCAACCTTCCGTCCTACAGCAATTTGAAGCACAAGAACTCTGATTTCCTCTTCTCACGGAGGAGGTGTTTCACATCTTGGCATGAGTACTTTTGTTCATGGTTCTTCATAGCCTGCAATCGTAGGTTGGTTGGCACTGAATCATACTGAGACCAAAGGCAACAGGAGATGGCCTTCAGTGGCTTTGAGGGCACCAGGAGGAAACCTCCAACTTGGGTGATTATCTTGTCCTGTGGTTGAAGATTTGCTATTAATTGATTAATCCGTTCTGTCATGACAGATGTATTATTTATTGAGCATCTGCCAGAACCCAGCACTATTCTTAGTGCTAAGGATTCGGGGAGCTTACGGTCTAGTGGTAGCTATGGACTATCCAAAACAAGCAAGTCAAGAAAGCATGTCCAGATTGTAATCGATGTCATGAAGGAGATAAGCAGAGGGTTAGGAGAATGTGTAGCCCTTGGAATAAACTCAGTGGGGACAAATTTTGTCCTTTGTGGGGGTATATGGTTTTTGGAATCGTCCAAAATGATATGGAGCCCAGTCTCCTAAATAGGGTAGAAGATCAACTTGATTGATAATGATTTGGGCCCCAAACGAGGGTTACATGTAATTAATGTAATATTTCTGAGTGCCGATGAAACATATACTATGCTGAGTAGTCTTGGGCACTTTTGTGTTTTTAAATGCAGCGGAAGGATCGGAACAATGGCTGTTGTCCTTCAGTGAACATTTAGGCATCTGTAGCTGTCAGCAGCACTATTTCCCTCTCTTTAAATCTGGCCCATTTTTGTCATCATTGGCAAATGTACTTTAACTACTATGTTGGTAAAAAATATCATAGGATTAGGAGTGGGGCAATAAATAAACATTTAGAGATATCCCGAATATTGTAGTACAGCTGTAATAGGCAAAATTTGATGATGACAGCTTATAATTTAGTCCCTTCATCTTATTAGTCCACATAAAGTGACATTTCATTTACGCCATTTTGTATCAAATAAATCTGTAGAACGCTAATATACCCTTTGGATGAGATTCAGTTGGTTAGCGTGTAGGAAAAGAGAAAATGTTTATAAGCAACGGTGTGTCCCCACTAAAGGAGAGCTAGCGAAGATCGTTTTGTAAGATGGGAGGAAGCCAGTGATTGGCGTGTAATCTTATCTTTAGCGTGATTTTAGTCCCCTGCTTTGAGAAGCTTTGATCTGCCCCTCGGGTGTTTACTTGAGCAATGAACGGCCTTGCCAGACATTGTGCCCGGCACTGGGGGTACAGAGGTGAATCAGAGAGAGACCCTGCCTCTGTGGTACCACGGTTGAATTGGGGAGACAGATAAACTTGAAGGAACCTGGGGCACGTGAATCCAAAGGTACGCGGTTGGTTCCTCAGAGACTGCTGTAGCTTGAGGTTGTTGGGTCAGCGGCCAGTGGGAAAACTAGTCTCTGAGTCGCTATAGCAAGTCACGGAGCAGGGATGCTCATTTTCTTTGCCTCCAGTAAATCTCTTTGCAGCCTTGGCATCATTCACAGGCATCCGTATTAAATCTATTTGCCATTTTTCAAAGACGGATAGAGTGGTGTGACCTAGCTTCAAAATAAGTAGGCTTTAGAGGGAATATTCTTGAGTTTCTCCTTGAATGTGGAATCAGGCTGAGTCAGAATACCTCTCAGCTGACCTCTTGTGAGGAGCCAGCCTTGATTTTCATTTCTTTTTTTTTTTTCCTTTTTGCAACACCAGCTCCATTGCTCGCAGCAACTGCAGCTGAAAGCACGGATTCCTTGCCTGTTTACGTAAGACAGTAAATAGGCCCTGAGCAGAGGATTAAGAGAGCCCTGTCTTCTGGGAGCTTATAATCTGAAACAGACAACAAACTGAAAAGAATATCCATCACACCTGATATGCTCATTTCCCTTCTCATATAAATTCAGAGAAAACAGAAAGTGGCATGTCACATTCTACAGGATTTGTAAAGCCTCTGGAGAGTGTTTTCTCTCTTTTTGCGACTTTTCAAGTTGAAAGCAATTTTGTATATAATATGCAATAGGTTACAGGGTTATTTTTTTTTAATTGGGGATGAGAATGCAAGCAATTTTTTCTTTCTTTCTTTTTCTTTTCTTTCTTTCTTTCTTTTTTTTTTTTTACTATCAACAAGTTACATTGGAAAGTATGGATCAAATTAAAAGTGGATTCTCAGTTTGCCGTGGGGAAATATGTGCTGTATTTCAAATACTCTAAGGTCGGGGTCAACTCGGAGGTAGAAGAGGTATCATAAAACTTTAATGTAAGAAACTAGCCTTGAGGGGCGCCTGGGTGGCACAGCGGTTAAGCGTCTGCCTTCGGCTCAGGGCGTGATCCCGGCGTTATGGGGTCGAGCCCCACATCAGGCTCCTCTGCTGTGAGCCTGCTTCTTCCTCTCCCACTCCCCCTGCCTGTGTTCCCTCTCTCACTGGCTGTCTCTATCTCTGTCGAATAAATAAAAATTAAAAAAAAAAAAAAAAGAAACTAGCCTTGAGATATTTCCTAGTTGTAATAATCCCACAGGTGAAAGCAACATCTGTGGAATTAATAAACGTGCTTAGTTTGACATTTTTGCAAAAGGAGATATTACCAAAACATGACCAAAGCTTGGAGCTTTGGTGAAGTAACAGGAGCTAAGACTTTATGTTACGAGGATGTGATCAGTTGTGAGAAAATGGTGCAGAAGTAGGACATATGTCAGGGCACCTGGGTGGTGCAGTCGGTCAAACGACTGACTCTTGGTTTCAGCTCGGGTCGTGGTCTCATGGCTTGTGAGATTGAGCCCCACGTTGAGCTCTGCACTCAGCACAGAGTCTGCTTGAGTTTCTCTCTCGCTTTCCCTCAGCTTCTCACCACCCCCGTCTCCCTCTGAAATACATAAACCTTAAAAAAAAGAAGTGGGACACGTGCCAAACTAAGATTAATTTCCCCCAACTCGTGTGTAGGTGTGAAAGACAGACTGAGAGAGGAGCAGATATGTAGAGATAGAGAAAGACCAATGAAGTAGCTAGAGGCAGCTAGAGATGGACAGAGACCGAGAACTGAAAAATCAGCCAAGCGAGGATCACATCTCGACTCTGCTGTTGCATTCACCGTGAGACCCCATTTAAGTCACTTCTGTCTGGGGCTCGGTTTCTCCAGCTGTCAAACGAGGGGGTTGTGTTAGAAGATCATTCTGGAGAACTTAGCAACTCTCTAGTTCTCCCCAGAGGGTGCTCGGGAAATGAAAGGGCCAGCAGGTGGGTAGGCAGCAAATGTACAGAGGCAGGCAAGCAGACAGACAGACACACTGGCTGCCTACGTGCATAGGCTAGCTTAAGGATAGGAGCAGACCAAAAATTACGGTGGGCCAGCGGACCATGAATCACAAAGAGCACTGGCCAGCACCACAAAATCACCCCACGGCTTTTGCCGTCGCTCATGGCCATCTGAGGAATTGGCAGTTTCCCTTGTGTGGTGCAGGCCTCGCTTTCTGGGGCCCAGCACGGAGTCATTTTCAGACTGGCTTGGTCATCCCTTTCCTCTACAGGCTCGCAAGTGTAGTTTTTGAGGCTCTGTAAATGACCCCTAACACCCAAATGGAAGGAGGCCTCGGATGTCAGGCTTTGTACATTGTGACCAGTACCTCAGCTTTCCCAGCGAACCTTCTGTCAGAGGGAGGGGTGAAAAGTGGCTTCGGGACGAGGAAACCCGAGTAACCCACCATGCATTTGCTTGCCCAACTTTCTGGCTGGACACCTACCTGTCTGTGTTTCTAAAGCTCGACAGATAATTTTGATCACAGTGTGTTCCCCAGGCTTTGAAATTGTCCTGCTTTTAAACTTTTGTGAATTTTACTTGCAGGGTTAGAGAAGTGATGAGAATAATTAGTACATGTCGGGCTTCCAGCCAGCGAGTGTCTTTAGTAAGGAACTAACATTGTACCTAGCAGACAAACTGACTGCAGATAAAAGGTGAGGATTTGGGCAGGTTTTAGTATCTGGTATTTTTTTTCCTACTTTCATTAGTTTCTGCAAGAAACAAAACAGTGTGATTCTCTTGCTTTGCTTACAATTTACCCTCTCCCTCTAAAATAATAGCCCAAGAATTTAGCTTGAGAGTGCATGGCCTGACAGTAGGTCCCCCACCAGGGGAACCTGATGTGATGTTGATCTCTTGAGAAGCTTCTGTGGCATCCAGGATGCCATTTTGTGTTTATGACAATCTTCACATTCTGATTCTAGCAAACGTTAGAAGAAAAGCAGCTCCATCAAAAATGTGTTTCCTCAGTGAAAGATAGCTTATCAGGATAACAGAATAGATAGCATACCCATCAGGATAGTATTTTCTTAACCAGTTTTTGCCAGGACTAGAACCACCACATTTGCAGGCCAAGGGAGTCCTAAGAACAAAGGCCTGGGTGAGCATGATGTGTGAGGACTCTGGTGAAGAGGCCAGGCTGGCTGCAGACCAGTTTGCTCTTACACCATCTGGGTGACGGTGTCGGTTGAGCCATGTGGAACCTACTTGGCCAGGACGCTGACAGGCTGGGGACAGCCTTCAGTCCCACGTAAGTCTCTGGCCTCACCTCTTCCCTGGGCTCCAGACTCGTATGACCAACACCTGCACCACATCTCCACTGGGAAGCTTAACTGGTATCTGACACTTCCCCTGCCCTAAAGCAGACTCCTGAGCTTTCCCGAAAACATGTCCCTCTCATCTTTCCCATCTCAGTAAATGGCACCTATGTCCTTCCAGTTGCTCTGGTCAAAATCCTTGTTATCTTTCACCTTTCTTTTTCTCTCCCAGGCCACATCTAATCCATTAGCAAAGTCTGTCTACTCTGCCTTCATAATATGGCTAGGATCTGACCACCTCCACTGTCCCCGTCCAAGCCACTGTCATTTCTTACTTAGGCTGCTGTAAAAGGCTCTGGCTGGTTCCCCTGCTTCCACCACTGGTTCCCTGCAGGCTCTTCTCCTCCCAACAGCCAGGCCGATGGTCCTTTAAAATGTTCATTCAGATCTTGTCACTCCCTCTGTTCAAAACCCTATTGTGACACCCATCCAAGATGGAGGCCTCCCCAAGGCCTGCAAGGCCCTGTCCAGTCTGGCCCCTGTTCCTGGTCAGACCTCATATTTTATTACTCTGCTCTGTGCCCATTTCTCTCTAATCACACTGGTCTCCTTTGTTTCCTTCATGTATACCAGACCGGCTGCTACCTCAGGGCCTTTGCTCCTCTCCCTTAGCCTGGAAAGCTCTTCCCCTAGATATTGGCAGGGCTCGCTCCTTAAGTTAAATCAAGTCTTTCCTCAAATGTCACAGGACTAAGATTGCCAAGAAGTCTGATTCTTAAAAAGAGGTCACTGGACTTGGCCAACAGGCAGCCACTGCTGATCTTGAAGAGAACAGCTGCGCCCGGCTCTGGAAGAGGAGACAGGTTGTTCTCTAACCATCTGCGTCTCTTATTAGACTGCGTGCTTCTTGAGTTCCCTGCCGTTGTCTCGTTCACCTTGGCATCTCCAGCATCAGGCACAGTGCCTGACACCCAGTAGGTTTTCAGCTAGCATTCGTGGAATGAGGGCACAAGTCTTATTTTGAAACAACTGCTTCAATGAAAACACATTAAATCGCTGAACGCCGTGATGGCTGCCTCACTTTGTTTCAGGGAATGTGGTTGTAAAGTAAGACCTGCGCCTTCACTGCAGACCCCGTTCCCGAGCACCGACATGTGACCTGGTGCTAAGCACGTGATTTAGAGGTGGTCCGTGCACACAGGGCTGGGGAAATGGAAGCTGAGACCATCCTAGGTTTCTTAAGGAGATAAGAAAGTTCAGTCTCTGCTTGTGTATTAACTACCTCACTTCCCTTTGAAAATCTCCCTTTTCATTTCATTTATTTATTTATTTATTGGGGGGGCAGGGCAGAGAGAGAGAATCTCAAGCAGGCTCCACACTGGGTAAAGAGCCCAATGACATGGGACTGGATCCCAGGACCCTGAGATCGTGACCTGAACCGAAATCAAGAGTCGGATACTTAACCAATTGAGCCATCCAGGTGCCCCTGAAAATTCCCCTTTTAGAGGCACTGGAAGGGTTATTTAGATTCATAAGCTATCCTCGGGGTTAAGCAAAATCTTAATGACTTTCAGAGTATTCATATAGTTAACAGCTGGTGGTAAAAAAAAATATATTTAAATACATTTAAATATGTTGCCCCAATAATTTAAACTGCGTTCAACCTTCATTTCCTTTATCTCCCTCCTTTATTTAGCAGCAGTGCTAAAGTTCAAAACAAACATGGGAATGCCTTTTCTTCTCATATGCTGCTCCCTCTTTCAGGCTCTGACCTCTGAGATCCTTCCCTAAACACCAGTTAAAGAGGGTTGGCCTTTCCCAAAACCCTTTGTTCCTAAGAGCCTGCTTTCCTTTGCTGTCTGAGAATTATGTATGGTTCCTTCTGCAGCATGGGCTGACAGAGCCCTCCGGGTCAGTGGCTGGGAAGTCTTTTTACCTGTAACGGGAAGAAAGACAGGACCATGAGTGTGGCCAAGAATAGGTAGTCACTCTACCACCCTTTGAGGTCTTTTCATATCCCTACAAAAGAGGATCAAATGAATACTAGGAGCACCTGGGTGGTTCAGTTGGTTAAGTGTCTGCCTTCGGCTCAGGTCATGATCTCAGGGTTCTGAGATCGAGCCCTGCGTCAGGCTCCCAGCTCAGTGGGGAGTCTGCTTCTCTCTCTCCCTCTGCCTGTACCCTGGCTCATGGTCTCTGTCTCTCTCTCTCTCTAATAAATAAAATCTTTCTAAAAAGCAAACAAAAAAATGCATACCAAACAGTTGCATGTCATCCAGATGCATTCAACAAACATTTGCCAGGTGCCAGTCGGCCTGGATGGGAAGGAGATGGGGGAAATGCAGAAATGAAACCCAGTCCACATCCCCACAAAGCACCCACAATCCGCAAAACGTAGAAATAAAGATAAACATGTGGACAGATCTTATGATTCAATGTGATAAAATCAGATCTGAACAGAGTGGAGCCAAGAGGAAAAGATTGATTTTGCCTGGGGCTGGAGAGCAGCCGACAGGACACAGAAGGCAGCAACTGTCGGTTTTCAAAGAGAAGCAGGAGCTTGCCGGGAGGAGAAGCTTGGAGAAGCGCAGCCCAGGCAGAGGGAGCCTTTTGTAAAGGCCTAGAAGTAAGGACAAGCACAGAGAGGTCTAGGAAGAGCAGTGCGGTGCCCTGTAGAGCGTGTGTGGGGCTGGGGTTTCATCAGGAAGGGTCTTGGATGCCAGGCCGAGATGCAGACCTGATTTGGTAGGCCATCGGAAGCCATCGGAAGTGAGCAAGCAGGAAGGGCTAAAATGGCCGTTTTGTCCAAAGATAATAATGGCGCCCGCGTGGAAGAGAGGAGGGGACGGCTCAGTGCCGCGATAGTTCTTACACCCTCCCACCATCAGCACGCTGACCACACCAACACAACTCTGAGCAGGAAAGGGGACATCGGGCAACCTGTGCCTGGGCAGAAGAGCTGCCATCCCATCACTTGTCCCCCTCACTGCCTGTGACACCGAGTGTGGGATGGGAGCTCCATGTTCCAAGGCAAAAAGCCCTCCGTAGGAGACTGTTTGTAATCAGGCCTAAAATTACTTCATTATTGGAACCTGTGTTTGATCTGGATGAGGAGCTGGGTTAAGAAATCAAGTAATCAACCCCTGAAATTGTAACCATAAATTGTTCTATAAACAACCAGCTTCCCCTGCCTCCCCGAGCCCAAGTAACAAACCTGGAAACAGATGCTTTTCCTGTTGTTTGACCTCCCAGGGGTTTTAGGCGGTGCTTTTGAGTCACCCACAAGTCAGAGAGCCATGCCTGCCTGTAGACCGCGGTGCCCCCTCTCCCCTCACATATGGGCCACTCGTGTTCTATCTTGTCAGACTGAGACAAGACACCCAGGGAGAGCGAACTGTTAAAAAACATGCAACTTTTTAAGAGTCGTTTAGTGAAGGGGAAGAGGCTGACTTTTAATGGAACAGAGGAGAGAAAATGCCTGGAGTTCAAGAGGAAGAACAGTTAAAGAGAAAATCCTCCGAGACTGTTGCTGTTCGAATGATTTGTTGAAAGTCGTTTTTGTCCTGAAGGGTTTTATTCTAGGCCAAAGGCATTCCAAGACTACAGCCCGTAGAGGTATGTCTTTCTGTAAAACAACCTTAGGGCTTATTGACGTTTTCTTGTCTGGGACCGAACTGTGCTTAACCTTCCAGACATGGAATCAGTTGTTGTAAATTATGAGTAAGATCTAGATTTCATTTTGGGAAGACTGGCAGCAATGAGGCAGTGATGTCACATGAAACTGTGCAGGAAAATTGCAAAGACTGTCCTACTCTGTTTCCATGATGCCCGGAGACAACCAGACAGGAGAGGCCTGAGGTGTTTCTCTGATCATTTTTCTGACATCAAGAGGTAGCAAGGTTCCCTTTTCTCCTTTGTCATCATTTCCAGCTCAAAACACTTAGAAGTCGTAACAGAGAAGGGTCTTTAAGGATCGCTCCAAAGCCTTCCATTTTACAAAATGAGGACTCAGAAGTCAGTCGACTTCTGCTTTCTCCTCAGCTATTCCTCAGCCAAACAGAGCTACAATCGGGTCCATAACCCAGGGCTTTGCTTTGTTAGATGAGAGCAGGCCTTCATCTTCCCCTTGGGAACAGCTCCAGTAGCCCAGGAATTACTAACACTGGCTCTTTCCCAAAAATTCACTTGGACAAGTTGACATAAAAACTCACTTGACACTTGGCGTAACTATACTACCAACTAAAGCTAACACTGGCTGAGCACTTTACAGTTTGGGCAGTGCCTTTCACCATGACCTCTGGAATAGAATACTAGTGTTATCAATGGCTTTGCTGGTAGCGTTTTAAATGACAGTGTGTTGTAGACTGGGATCCTTTTTCTGAAGTGGAGTTTAAATTGCTTTAAAAAAAAAAAAGGACTGGGGAAGGTTTTCACTTATGTTCTTGTCATTTCCAACAGGATCTGTGAATAAAATTAAAATAGTCTGTATGTGAGACCAAATTACCTCAGGATTAGAACAGACTGAAGGTACAGTGAGATGTTCTAGGAAACAAGCAGTGGAAGAGTCTAGGTCAGGAATAAATGCTGCTAAAGTATTTCCAGATACTTCTCTTAAACTCTCAGAACACTGTGAGAAGAAACTGTGGTCACTGAGCAAAATGGAAGGAAGAAATACAGGGGCGCCTGAGTGGCTCAGTCAGTTAAGCATCGGACTCTTGATTTTGGCTCAGGCTGTGATCTCGGGGTCATGCGACGGAGCCCCGTGTCAGGCTCCGCACTCAGCACAGAGTCTGCTTGAGGATTGCCTCTCTCTCTCCCTCTTCCCCTTATCCCTGCGAGCAAGTGCACGTGCTATCTCTCAAATAAATAAATAAATAAAACCTTTAAAAAAAAGACATAGAGAAGGTGAAGGTGAGGGGCTGGAAAAGGAAGATGGGAAGAGACAGAGGAGAAACCTTGCTGGAGATTGGAAGTAACAAAACTTGTGTCTCTTTTTTTCCAACAAATGCGTTCACTCGAATAAACAGCTGATAGCTGAACAATAAAGTACCTGAATCTCTCAGCGTTTGCTGCTTGGAAGTTAGTGTCTTGGGAAACTGAAGACTCTCCATTTCTTCGGGAACTTGCTGATTTGAGGTTTTACACCAGAGTCAGCAAATTACAGCCCCTGGGGCAAAGCCAGTTCATTGCATGTTTTTGCATGGCCTGTAAGCTAAGAATGGTTTTTATTTCAAATGGCTGAAAAACATTACAAATGATATTTTGTGATGCTTCAGAATTATGTGAAATTCAAATTTCAACTTCTGTAAAGAAAGTTTCATTGGAACACGGCCACGCATTGATTTCCATGTTGTCTGTGGCTTGTTTGGTGCTGCAATGGCAGAGTCTGTGAATCGAAAATGCTTATTATCTGGCCCTTTATGTAAAAAGATTCACTTCCTACTTTATTTTTCTTTTAAGACTTATTTATTTAATTGAGAGAGAGAGAGAGAGAGGGAGGAGGGGCAGAGGGAAAGGGAGAGAGAGAATCCTCAAGCAGACTCCCCCACTGAGTGTGTAACCTGACATGGGGTTCAATCCCAGGACTGTGAGATCATGACCTGAGCTAAAATCAAGAGGTGGCTACTTAACCGACTGAACTATCCAGGCTCCCCCACCTCCTACTTTAAATGGAAGTAGCTTCATGGTCTGAAAGGGTTAAATAACTTCTTCTGGTCCCCAGCTCTTAACCAGAGGGCAATTCAGACATTGGAATATTCTGGTTCAATATGACTTAATTCAATGACTTGCACTCTTAATCACCATATTTTAGAATCAAATTAGAAACATGGAATCTCGGGCTTACAATCGAATGAGAACTACTATGCTGTAAAGGTTCATCAGACGTTTAAATTTTCTAAAATGTAATATTAAGTTTCCTGATAATTCCAAATGAGATTAACAGGACATTTTTTCGTTTGCCCTTTGTAATGACCTGCTTCATATAACCAGCAGCAAGCAATTTGGGGTCTGCAGGCTGTTGGAGGACACATTTTGTATCGATTAGCTGTAGCTTAAGCCTGAATGGTTAAGTCAGCAATTTGAGTCTAAAACCCCAGAACTGTGGATTCTAATACCTCTATAACAACAGCTTTGCTCTTGTGCAGGTTGTGGGGATGGGCCGTTATTTGCTTGCACCACTTTCTGGCTAACTCCTCGTCTACGTATTGTGGCATCTTTCTCCAAAAGGCCATACAGAGCCAGGCTTTCCAGGCGCGTTTCGTAATAATGGCATTCAAGCAGGAATTTAAATACTCACCTAGAGCTTTGTTCGGGATCTTGTCACTGAAGATGGAGGGAGGCTGATCTTGGCTTGGAACAGAGGCTCAGGAGATAAATGAAGGGGCCGAGGGTCAGCACTGGAAGGTCAGGAAGGCACATTTTTCACATTGGGACATTCGACCTACGCATCATTTCTCATGCAGTTTAAAGACATATTTTGCATTGACTAGCTGTCATTGAAGCCCACACAGTGAAGGCACTTTTCTGCTTTCTGCCTCTTTCCTGAGCACCTGTATTTGCTGCAGCTTAGATCTAAGAGAAAATGATGGCTTTTCCCAGCTAAGAGGGTCAGAGGGCTTTCAGCTTTGCTTTTCCTCCACTGCCTCTTGAAACAAGATTTCTTTAATGAGTATCATACCTTAGCATTTCCCCGTTTGCTTCTTAGAGTTCTAATCTGTAGTTTCAGACAATTATGACCTTACCTTACCAATTACATTTTATTTTGGAGATCTGGC
The DNA here is from genome assembly GCF_002007445.2 of Ailuropoda melanoleuca. Classification (NCBI taxonomy): domain Eukaryota; kingdom Metazoa; phylum Chordata; class Mammalia; order Carnivora; family Ursidae; genus Ailuropoda; species Ailuropoda melanoleuca. The sequence goes on along the minus strand of NC_048238.1, from coordinate 95,092,013 downwards.
CATTTTGCACGGGTTTCCATTGCTCTATTGCTTTGGGCTCTTGTGAAGTCGGGGAGAAAGATTCCCCCTCCCCATCCCTTGCTTTTTAGGCTCCGCTAAAGTCATCAGAGCCAGCTCGAATTTGTGTTTCTTTCGGGAGGCTTGTCTGAAATCCAAACAGAGCCACCTGCTGTTGGTCTGGTTGCTAGACTGAAGACTTGTGTGAGGGTTATCGAGAAGTCCGGCTGTTTTCTTCCGTTTGGGCACATTACAAACAAGGCAGCTTTCATTGTGGTGCTTTGTGTGACCACCAGTTTAAATTCCAAATGTTTCGCCTGAATACCCTAGATACCGTTGTTCAGTTGATAACCTTGAATGATTTCCAGTCGGCTCTTCCTTATCCCAAAGGAGTGTCACTTACGATGAAATTCATTTGGAGAAATATTGATCCCTCAGCCGTCGCACTGCATTGATTCCCACCTCCCTCAAGAGAAGAGTGTCCTTCATGGGCCGGGAATTTCATGTTGCCTCTAGGTACGATTGTTTATTCAGCAAAGGCCTTCGTTAAACCAAGCCACAATATAAGGTAATGAGGCTTGTTTTAGCAAACACAGCAGAACTTCTATGTCCAAATGAGCCCTGGCTCCCTGGCTTTCCCTTTTCATCATCCCGCTTCTTCTTGGGAGAAAACAGTAAGTCCAAGGGTTCATGCAGACTTCTCCTACCCTCCCCTAGTACTGAGTTCCCCAAGAGACCTGTCCTCAACTCTTATTCCAGATGACCTGCAAGGAGAGAGGACGGGTGGAGAGAGAGCAACCAGGCGGCAGGGCAAAGAAGCCCCAGACTGGCAGAGAAGGGAGAACCTCGAATACAGTGGGTACAACAGACCACTTGTATTGGCATATAAGGGATGCAGAAAGCCAGATGATTGTGAATTAATGAGTCCTTTATTGCTCCTGAACGTACCGTGACTGAGTTGCCAGGGGTAAGGAAGAGGACTCATTTGAGTGTCCTAGAATTGGATATTACAACTCAGTAGTTTCTTTGGGAATAGGGAGCATGTGACAGGTATTTTTGCATCACTTAGAGCTTTGTTCCAAGCAGGTGGTTGATGGCTCGTTGTTGAAACAATAGATCAGAGCTGTGAACTTGGACATTAAGGCCTAAACTGCTATGATGAGTAGAAGATCAGAATCATCATTACAGATTAATTATAAAAATAATTGGATTATTATAATCTGTCATTTCCCATTTCTCACCATCCTTATTCCGTGAAGTCAGGTAGTGGGACTGCCTTGTTTTTACCTCACTTTTCACTTACGGAAACCGGGATATATGAATTAGTTAGGCGCCCGCGTGATGGCTTGGGACAAGAACCCCGGTTCTCCAACTCTGGGTGAAATCAGAAGCTAGCATCATTCACGGCCACTATTTACAAAAGCCTAATTATTTAATACCTCTCACTCCCTAATGAGCTACTTCTCCTGACTCCATAGCCAAGCAGAGCCAAACAAGTGACGTCAGAATGCCAGAGTGAATTATTGGGCTTGTGTCAACCCGGGCCGGGATGAAAAATCACCCCGGTGAACTTAATCCAGGAGCAATCAAAGGGTCAAAGTTTTAATTAGTGTGACTTGTGATTTACATTCTTATTTGGCATCCCAAAGCTCTGCATTCGTCTTCAAACTCCCGCACTGCCCTGGTTGTTGTCTGACACTGGTTAGGATAGTTAATGTGCTTTTAAATAACATTATGTTTAATGGACCTTTGAAGGCACTGACATATGAATCTATTTCCTTCTGCCTCATTTCTAATCAAAAGGAGAATGATGCCAAAGCGCTGTAGTGAATACACGAAAGGAAAAGATTTGTTTTTAACAAATATAGCAGAACGAATATATGGGAAAAATGGTGCTCATTTCTTCAACGTAGTCGAACTTTCCATGTTGTTGCGTCGGTCACTATGTCTGCCACCTGCAGCATGTTCTCTGGACTCTGCTCAGTGGAGTTCTCTGAGGGTGCGTTCGGTTTTTGGAATCTGTCAAATGTCGTCAGAAGATAATTATGTGGTCCTAATTGCATGATCAAGCTGGGCCCTGTGACTGGAGCCAAAAGTGAGGTGTGACTGTGCTTCTCGTGTGTTCCCTAACTGTGGACTGAGTTCCCAAGGGAGAGCTCTGGAAATGTGAATGCCAGCAGCATCCTTGGAATCTATATACAGCCTCTTCAGGTGACAAGTAACTCTGGTCCCCGTTCACCTTCCAGCAGTCTGCGCGGAGCTACCATCTTTCATGAGTGTAGTTTTACAAAAATCTGACTGATACTTCTTGGTAATGAGTTACTCCTTTTGACTCCACAGACAAGCAGGGCCAAATATGTGACGTCAGAATTCCCTATGTGAATTACTGAGCTTGTGACAACCTGGGCTGGAATGAAAAATCACCCCAGTACGTTTAATCCAGGAACAATTGAAGAACTAAAGAATTAATTAATGTGGGTTTTAATTTGATAAGGTCTTGGGAGAGGGAGCCTTCTTGTTCACCCTGGTGCCTTTTTTTTTTATGTCCTCTTTGATTACAAGTGAATATGCCGCTGGGGACAGATATCTATTTCCTTCCTCTATTCCTTGGTGACCTATGGGCTAGAAAGAAGAAAGTGGCCTCGGAGCCTGCAAAGAGCATCAAATCACTGGATTTGCAGTTCAGGTGATGAGCCAGTGCCCTGCCCTGAGGAACTGACAGGGGGCATAGAAGGAGAATTGCCAACAGAAGGAACAGACGATGATAACCGGTGATCGAGTTTGACAAGAGAGCAATGCCCCAGGAATCCTGAACAATTAGAAAGAGCCCCAAGGGAAATCAGGAGAAGTGCTTCTCTGAAGCCTTTGGCCAAATCTCCCTAGCTCCCAAAAGAATGTCAATGGCAGATACAACTGCTGATGTGGGAGAAAGATCCAGACAGATGAGCCCGCTAGGGAAGGAAAGTCATGGAAAGCCCCAAGCGCGCTCACACAAGACAACTCAACGGGAGTAGTCCTTCCTACTGGGCAGTGAGTGGGTGGTCTGGAGAACCATTGGTCCAAGGCCCACGTCCAAGTGCATGCCTCTAGGTTTTCCACTCTTTTCTCTAGGATCAGCTTAGATCAGCAGCAAGGCTGCACCTAACTTAGCTGGCTGCAGGTGGCCGCCACTGGCTTCCCTTCTAATGTGGTATCCTCAGCTGCTAAACAGGGGTGAAAATTACCCTCCATTCAACTTGACTTTTTAAAAAGTCTATGTAAGACACCGTCCTGTGGAAAATGCTTCCGGATTTCCTGGAAAATCTATGCTTTGTAGACTCGGCACAAGGAATAAGTTTGACTCTCCTGGCAAAATGATACCTTTCCTTCTGATCACATGCTGAGAAGGCTCTTACCCAGCATGTTTCCCTTCTGGCCTTGGTTGCTAGGAAACTCGGAGCTAACTCTCGCACTTAATTTTGGGAACGCCGCTGTCCAAGATTTTGAGAATGAGTCTTTCTCTTTTTGAAGTATTTTTTATTGATCTTGCTTTTTCCCCAGGGTCATATAATAGGTGTCCTTTAGGACAAGCTACCTTGAATTTGGGGTAGTGGTGGGTCACCAATTACAAGAAATACTGCTGTGGCCTTGTCTGTGATGGTCGAACACCAAGCCGCGTTCTCTGTGGCCCATGCTCCTGGCTCTGAGTTGTGCTCCCTGGAATAAACTCTGTTTCCGTTTGTCACAGCCTCCCTCGTCGCTCTAGGTTGGATGCTCTTCCCCTATATAAATCTGCAGTCATCATTTCTATATGCCTCCAAATATCAGAAAAGGGGACCATGCAAGAGAAGCATGCACCTTCCTGTTATGGGCTTTTGTTTTCTTATCTCTGGAGCCAGTTGTATGAAACTGCAAGAAGGAAATGTCCCCTTAAGCCAGAACCTTCCAGCGTGGGGACTGCTGACCTGTGGCAATTACCGATGCTAGGATTGTTTGAGTTGGTGCCTTACTTGAATTTCGGTTTATGGCCGTCACTTGACAGAATTAAAACTTGACTCTGCTCTGTCTGCTCGTTTTTTGAAGGGGACTGCCTGTTCCAGAGGAGGCATTTTCCAGGAAACAAAGACTCTGTACTGTGCCCAGAAACCAAAACTGGGTGGGTCAGGGCCCAGGCCTGCAAGCAGTTGGCTCCCTGCAGTCCATGGTAGGGCATAGGCCATGGATGACCTTTCTCTAGAACCATGGACAGTTGGACGATGTGCCTCGACAAGGCCTGGCTGAGTTCTGACATCCTGGCAAGTAGGCGGTAAAGGACACGTCCCCTTACTTTAAACAAAACTGCCACCCAGGCCTGCAAGGGATGAGTAGAGCCAAAGCTCCTTAGAGAAATTCAAAGAAAATAACAATGACAGAACTTTTTGGGAGTGAGAGGGTCACACTTTCTCTCCGGGGTTTTACCGCCCTCTTGAGTTTCTGGAACTGCAATGCTAAACTGCCCTCCCCTGAGCCCTAGACAAGCTAAGAATGTCAAAGGTAAATTTCATAAACCACACAGAAAACAAAAGAAGGAAAACATAATTAGCATAGAGTAGACGGGGTCACAAAATCCATAATTCTAAGAATCCCAGGGGAAATATTGAACAGTTTTTCAAAAAGCACATTTCTTTTGTCCCTAACCCACAAATGATTTGTTCATACCCCTTTTAGGCAGCTAGCTGGGTGCCTCTCCTCTAACTGCTGGGCTTCTGTGAGGTAAATACTGTCTTGTTTCCCTTTAAGGGTCAGCTCTGCTTTCCCTGGTTGGAATTTTCTGTGCCACTTCCAGGACCCTCCCCTTCCAGATGCAATCTGAAGAACTGGTCTTCTTCCCAAGGGCATGATGATTAACTGACATCCTTGAGCCCCAGTGAAGGTTCTAGCCCTTCCCAGCTTAAGTTATGTGTCTATCTCATGTAGAGTCATTCTTTACACCTCACCAGTGGGGTGTCCTGACCCATATATCCCCCTGAGAGGGATCTGGAAATGGTTTAATATGGTTTAACGTTCGTGGCATCCCTTCATAGACAGTGTAAATAACAGAGTGAAGGCAGCCATTTTCTCACAAAGGTTGAGGGACTTAAGGAAGAAGGCAGCCTCCTCCCACAGGCTCTGCTCCCAACCACTGATGAGGACATTTTCCACAAGGACTTTATTCTTTCCTTCATTTAGGCTTTCACAGTGGCTGGGAGCAGATCCTACAGGAAGAGCCTGCCCTCTTCTTTATGTCCCTCAACCATTTCTCCATTTCCCGTAAGCTAAGAAGTTCTCCCAGACAGTGAGACCTCGCACTGTGGTTTTCAGTGTTTGCTGTAGAGCAGTGTGTGGACACCCAGTTCGTACAGGTTTAAAGAATTTGTCAACTAGGAAGTTGATAGTTTAGTGGCTAGGGAGAACCAGAGGGTGGTTAATTCAAAGCACGGAGTCTATCTGACAAAGAGGTGGCAGAGAGGAGAGACCGTGACTCTCAGGAAGCCTAGGCTTTCCCAAGTGCAAGACAAATGGGTTTGGCATATGGCCGATCCAAATTCTGACGGTTACAGAGCTAAGATTTTCTTGAAGTTTTGAAGCTAAGAGAAGAACAGTAAGTCCTATTTCTGATTTTGTACATAATAGAGGAAGCAAACAACAGGAACAATAGCGAAAAGCAGACGAATTGTTTCTTTGGGAGATTACAACGAACTGTTTCTTTGGGAGATGTATTTGCATAAACTTGAGTACAGTTGCTTTATCTAGCTCAGGCACTAAAACAATTTCTTATTTTGTTGATCTTTGTTACAATAAATAAGCCCGGACTGGAAAAATATATGTCTAAAGCCTATAATTACGGATTTGTTTGGTACAAGATGTTTCCTTCAGCATACTGCACATCATCTTTTCCAGGAACCGATGAAAACAGGTTGCACGTGATCAAGAATGCGTATTCTCTATCAAATACTCTTGGCATTATAAAGGATGGCATGACTGAGGAAATACCACAACTCCTCAGAAAAGTGCACTAAAGGAAAGCAACAGGTAGCAGGTGGAAACCTAAGACACACAAATGTCTTATAGTCAGCAAATGAGTCTCTTAACAACTGTAACACTCATGGCCCTCGATCCAGTTTCTTCTTTGGCTTGCATGCACCCACTTTCTCCACTCTAGCTTGTCCTTAATTTTCTTCCCAGGCTCTGCTCTTCTCATTCTACACACTCTCCTCGTGTAATCTCTTCTCCTCTGAGGTTTTCAGCCACCACTAATATTCTGACAATTCCCAGATCTCTGGAGACCATTCTTCAGCGGAGATGTCTATGTCCAGCTGCGCTCTGCATCCATATATCCAACTGCCAACCAAAGTCAGAGCCTCGGGGTCTCAAGGGCACACAAAACTCCACAGAACCCAAAACGAACCTGTCATCTCTTTCATACTCTCCCCCCACCCAAAAAGGCTGTCCATCCTTCTTGTCCTATTTATTTTGGCAAATGAAGCCACAACTCATTCGTGTTACTTCATGTTTGGCCCCAAGCCTTTCTGTCTTGTTCTGGACTCTGTGGGGGCTCTGGCCCTGTTTGCTAGGTGCTAGCCAAGTTCTCTCATTAACTCTACGTTCCAGCCTTGGGTACTTCCCTTGGAGACATCCCTTCCTTTCTCGGGACCGTTCTTTGGTATCTGGAGGTGCTCTTCTAACTCCCTATTTCTACAAGGCTTTCCCTTGACTGGGCGGAACACATTCAATAAAGAGCCTCAGCTATGTGTCTTGGGTTAGACTGGACTGTTACTAATCATATTCATTGAGAGAAGGATATGGGTATAAATGATACAAGGCCTAGCATTTAACAGCGATTAGTGGGTGATATACAAACAAGGTATGTTTGGTTTCCCTGAATTATCAGAATTTTAACCTTCCACAAACATACCCGGTAAAATCATGCTCAGTTTTCCAAATCTTAACACAACAGAGAGAAGCTGACTGTTGGGTTTTATTCAGAAAAGAAACTTAATGGTCTCAGGACGCTTGGGTGGCTCAGTCGGTTAGCGTCTGCCTTCGGCTCAGGTCATGATCTCAGGATCCTGGGATCACGTCCCGCATCGGGCTCCCTGCTCAGCAGGGAGCCTGCTTCTCCCTCTGCCTGCTGCTCCCCCTGCTTGTGCTCTCTTTTTAAAAATGGAGTTTTCCCTGTGCCCGTTAAAATTATTTTTATTTATGGTCATACCATCATAGATTAGGAGGAACCACACATCCATTACATCTTTGTATTAGTTTGTTCAGGCAGCTCTCACAGAAAAACACCACAGACCGGGTGGCTTACAAGCAACAGACGTTTGTTTCTCACAGTTCTGGAGGTTGAGAAGTCCAAGATTAAGGTCCTGGCAGATTCAGAGTCTGATGAAAACCTAGTTCTTTAGAGGCCCATCTGCTTACCATCTCCTCACATGGCAGAAGAGGGGAGAGAGCTGTCTGGGGTCCCTTTTATAAGGGCAGTAACCCCATTCATGAAAACTCCACTTTCATGACCTAATCAGCTCTCCAAGGCCCCACCCCCAAATACCATCCCACTGAGGGTTACATTTCAGCATATGAATTTTGAGGGGGGACCCAAACATGTAGAGTCGTGGGTCTCTAAATACATCACACACATATAATGGTTTATGCTCTTTATTTATTTTTAAAAAGATTTTATTTATTTATTTATTTGAGAGAGAGAGAGAGAGAGAGCCAGAAGAGGGGCAGAGGGAGAGGGACACCCAGACTCCATGCTGAGTGAGGAGCTCTACTCGGGGCTTGATCTCACAACCCTGAGATCATGACCTGAGCTGAAACCAAGAGTCTGACGCTTAACCAACTGAGCCACCCTGGTGCCCAGGTTTATGCTCTTTAAAATGCTTTTACACCTAGCTCACTTTACTCTGTCTAGTGGGGCTGGGATTATTACCTCAGTTTCATAGGTGAAGACATTGAAATGCAGACACTTTGTCAAGAATCTGCTTGTCAGAGACAGAGAGTGGGCCAGAAGCATAGATTTCTTTTTGCACAGCACTCGGCCACCGAAGCTGCTTTTTGCTCTTTCACTCACACTGACATGAATAGGTTAGCACCCAAATCCTTTCAGTCAGAGGAGAAGTAATTAAGTCTGAGCCTCCTCAAACAAGATATCCATCTATAAAAAGATGGATGTTGTAAGACCGTGAAGATGGCAATCTTAAAAAAAAAAAAAAACTCAACGAAGAGTAGTGTTGTGACTAGCGATGGAAAGAAAGCTGTGAGAATGGCACAGATTCCAGAATGCTGTGAAACCAGACTGCTGGTCCCTTTCCCAAGCGGGGAGGACGGTAATGTGGTTTGTGGGGTGTGTTTGTGCTTTGGACGCACCTAAGCCCCTAAATGGTTCTTGAACTCCTGGGTCATGCGTCCCAGAGTCCCAGCCCAAGGCTCATAGTACCTTCACCCCCAGGAGACAATTCACTTACAATCACATTATAACATTTTAGAAGACGTGGTGTTTCTACAAGACTTGGTGTTTCTGGGTAACAGGAGGTCCAACTCTTATTCACAGTCTGATTGTTTTTATTGAGGAATAATCTGCCTCATTTTGCTTCCTGCTGCCTGCATGCCTACCTTTCACCTTTGTAAGCTCCAGATATAATGTCTGTGCGGGATTGGAAGGGACAGGTGGATGGAGACAGCTTTAATTTCTATTTTACAGCTTTTGCAGGTGAAATAGTTAACGGAGGAAGGGGCCGGCATTCTTGGCTATGGTGTGTTGAGAGGTTGTGGATTTCAATTATCTGTGCTCATGCGGTCCCCCAGGACTACAAACGATCGCAGGCTGGCTATAAATGAAAGAGTAAATAAATCTTGAATTGAAGTTACATAGTGTTCCCAGGATTGCTGGGAAAACCTCGGACAGGCTGCGGAGCCTGGGGCTATCAGCTGTGTGTGGGCTTCCCATTCGGAACCCCTCTCCCACTTTAATCAGAACCCTGACACTTAAGGGACTAAACCGGCGGTGGCATCCATTTATCCATTTTATAGAATGGCCCTAGGCAACTACAGGGCCATAATCCGAATCCTATACTGGGATGGGTCCCCAGGCTCATTAGTTGATGACAAAATAGGACAGGACTCTGACACATACAGATTCATTAGAGAGAGCTGGTTGGATTTATATCTAGGAGGTCACCCTTGGAAACTTGATGAATTTCTATGGGTGGATAGCAATGCAAATAGGCAAGAATGAAGCTTCCTATTTAATCTGGGTCTGCTTCAAGAATGCTTGGATATAGTACTGCTCATCCCAAATCCTGACTGAAAAGGAAAACAGTGTATTGATACTGTCTTTCTGAAATGGATTAAAAATAGGGAAATCAGAAGCCGGGAAGGACAGACAAATGTATCAAGGTGGACGCTAACAGAAGGAATTTACTATTATTATATTAAAAACGGAAAGTGGCGTTTGTTTATACACCATCCGTTAGCATGCATCGTGCTAACAACGCCTCTCTGGTTACTCCTACCCTTTGCCGCTTACCACTGCAGTTTGGGTGGGGTGCCAGTCTAGGGAAATTGGGCGACGATGTCTAAGAGTGTATCTTTTCAACGATGCAGAGGACACAGATCAGTGTTTCTCAACCTTTTTTTCATGATCGTTCCGGTGAGGAGGAAGTGAAATTCAATTTAACTGATGCCTAGCAATAGAAACGAAATACTAGGGAATGAGATTTGGGTGGGGGGTGTAGGCGGGGTAGGAGCAGACTGCGAATGCCACAAACCACTGTAACACCTGAGATTGTCTTTCATCCTCTCTAGGAACCAGTTTTCTTCCCTTTGTGGGCAATACTGCCCTTGTTGAAAACGCACGCTATAGATCTGTGATACCAGACAATTTATGAGGTGATGGTTAATTGTCTCTCGTTATGGATATTGTCTCCATCGCCCACATTAGTAGCCTCCACCAGGAGGAAGGTAGTGTCAGTGACAGCCTTACTATGTGTTAGATCCTTCCTGGGCTTGGCTTAGTTTCAGTCCTCACAACAACCCTGAGGTTGAGAGATTCAGCGACTTTCCCTAAGTCACGTAAGTGACTTGAACCAAACTCACGTATGTGCCTGTCTAAAGCCAGAGACCTTGATCTTTCTAGCATTTACTTATTTTATTTTATTTTTATTTTTTAAAAAAGATTTTATTTATTTATTTGAGAGAGAGAGACAGGGCACGAGCCAGTGGGGAGGGGCAGAGGGAGAGGGAGAAGCAGGCTCCCTGTTGAGCAGGGAGCTGGACACAGGGCTCGATCCCAGGACCCTGGGATCATGACCTGAGCCTAAGGCAGACGCTTAGCCAACTGAGCCACCCAGGCACCCCTCTAACATTTACTTTTTTTAAAGAGCGCATTGCAAGCAGTGTCTCTATAGAAAGGAGGGCTATTTGCTTCTCAAGTCAATTTTGGAGTCTCTGGATTGCATTTTGGCTACCGGAGTAGAACAGAAAAGAGAAATTTGTTTAGAACGAAATTTTGTCTCTCTCTTTCCCACCCCTATGATCTGAAATTTGTTCCTTTGTGTCATTTGGAAACAACCTTAGCTGCTTGATATGTGCCGTGATCCTAGGCATGTCAGTGAATTGCACACATTGGATATGGTTTAATAATATTATGTTCTCTTTCTACAGCATAGAAGTACATTTACAGATGCTATTAAATATAGAATTTCCCTCATTCTCTCCCTCATTGGGAGAGTTTTTTATTGTCTTGGCCGCATTTTTGTATTGCTTGTTAATTGAGTCTAGGTTTCAGTCACTAAGCTGCCAAACTCATTTGTTACCTGATGAATATGAAGGCCGGGTATGTCTAATGCTGGCTGGAAATACATTCCCTGACAAACACGACCCAATAGAAAGGCCTGTGAGGTGCTGAGGGAAGGCCTCGTGTTTCTGCTGCAGATCTGCTCGTGGAGAAACATGTCTTTCAAGGTTACGGAATAGATCGACATGGAGTGACATGGTGACACGCAGAAAAGTTTATTCTATCATGGATAACCAATAACCAGTGTCTTTTGGCTACCTGATCACTTTGGGTTTTAAAACCACCAGGGATATTCTCTTCCCCATCCTCATTATCCTCACCTCTGCATGACAAACAGGTAATTATTGACACCAGTAAATGACAGGAAAGTATTTTTTTCTGCTGCCTCTTTTTTTTTTTTTAAAAGATTTTATTTATTTATTCGACAGAGATAGAGGCAGCCAGTGAGAGAGGGAACACAAGCAGGGGGAGTGGGAAAGGAAGAAGCAGGCTTATAGTGGAGGAGCCTGACGTGGGGCTCGATCCCATAACGCCGGGATCACGCCCTGAGCCGAAGGCAGACGCTTAACCGCTGTGCCACCCAGGCGCCCCTCTGCTGCCTCTTTTTAACCCATCCCTCCCTGACGGCTATGCAGAAACACTCTAGGGGTCGGTGACGGGATTTTTTTTTAAACAATATTATATTTTTAACACAGATTTTGTAAATCTTCTATTAATCTCTATATAGATTAATAGCTCTTAATTTTACCAAAGATTGACTTCTTATTGTGGAGTTTGAAGAGGACAATAGATGGCAGAGAGTGTTAGGCAAGATGCAGAGGAATGATCCTTTGCACAGGATTCAAGAAAGTGGAAAAAAAAAAAAGACCAGCCTGATTGTCAGCATGCAGTGCCTGAGAAGTAGCTCTGCACCTAAAACCAGGCTCCTTCTTCTTAGCTCTGGGGGAGAGGACACCAGGCTGTAGTCCATGCTGGTGTGCACCACGTGGAAGTGTATATAGGTTGATGGAGAAACATAGCTGTTTCTTATCTGGACTTCAGCCTTTATATTTCAGGTAAATTATGTCCATACATTTCTACGTGTAGATTTCCCACTTGAGCTCTTAGAGATGTTGCCCCTTTAACACCCCCCAACCCTTGCTCTCTCCCCACTTGACAGTGATGCACATAAACCAAATTAGGAAGACGAGGTCCCAGAACAGCGAGTAACTGATTGATAGGTGCTCCCCTCGTTTTAGAGATGCGGAAATTGAGGTCGCCTGAAGCCATGCAAACTGGAACTCAGATTGCCTGCCTGGAGCTGGAATGTCACATCGTCGCTCTGCCATCATCGTTCCTGACTCTCGGCTTCGTAGACAAAGAGAGAATGCAAAAATGTGTTGGCAGCTTCATCTGGTGGCCAGAGAATGGTTCTGGGCCAGAAGTAAACTTCAAGGAGAATTAAGAGTGGGGAAAGTTGGCCCCCCAGAGCTTGGCACTTTTTTACAGAGTGATACATGGGTTAGAACATGGACTCAAGGAAAATGAAGAGCTTTCTGGCAAAAAATATTTTTGTAATAAGATTTGAAGAGAATATTATAAAAACTGTACATCATACCTTTTCCCGAACACAAAATCCCACTGAAATGTGACATTTGGTTTCTGGGCTGCCAAAAATCGACCTGTTTTGGTGTAGAGAGTGAGGAGTCATTGTGTGTGTGTGGAGAGCGCTTGCTGCTAGGAGACGGTTGACCTGGCTTCTAACTTCTTTTTCCACGGACATGCTCTGTGACCTTGGTCAAGTGGAATTACTTCCCTGGACTTTGAGATCTTTTTCTGAAAAATAAGAGGGTTGAACCCCATGATTTCTAAAGTATCTCGCCGTTCCATACGTCTCTGCAAACGGGAAGCCACATGGTGCGTAGACTTACAATGTTTACGTGGTTCAATAGCACTATTTTCTAGCTTCTGCGTATCACTGGAAAAGTTTTCTGATTAGTGATAGGTAGTTTTTTAAAGATTTCATTTGCTCTTTTGAGAGAGAGCATGAGCAGGGGGAGCAGCAGAGAGAGAGAGAGACAAGCCGACTCCCCGCTGAGCCGGGAGCCTGATTCAGGGCTTGATCCGAGGACACCAAGATCATGACCTGAGCCAAAGGCAGATGCTTAACTGACTGAGCCACCCCGACGCCCCATGCTAGGTAGTTTTGTATACAAAGTTCATTTAGTAGATAATAAAGTGTCCTTGGATGACTGGAGGGAGGTACAGTACACACAATGATATCAAACCTTTTTATTTGTGTGTTAGATCAAGCCGATCTGCTGACGTTCGTGGTGTCACCCAGTGAGTGATTTATAAAGTCAGTGTGCCCTGTTGAAACATCTCTGCCTTTTCGAGATATTACTTTATTGAATACGTGGGTTCCGCCGAGGGTGAATGCTGAAAAGTATTGTCTTTTCAGAGCTAATATTTGCAGTATAGCACGGTTCCAATAGGTAGGAATGATTGTCTGGTATTGTTAGCATAACCCCTGTGATCTCACGTAGGCTTCTGTAATTATAATGATTTGGATTTGAAAAGACAGTTGTATTTGGCTGGCAACCTCCCCACTTGATTTTTTCCATATACAGTTCTTTGTCTGGCTCCTTGGAAGCTGTGCAGTATAGTATGTGTAGCTGGGATGCCTTCTGCCCCTTGCGTCCAATTTTTTGACTGTGTCTGCATTGTCAGTGGGAGGACTTGAGAGTTAATATGCTGTGTTGCCCGAAGGAATAAAAGCACAAATTATTTCTGCAATCAAAAATCACCAGAAGGAGTTTATTACAAATTATAACAGAGAGAAAAGCGGATACCGAGAGGAGATTTTTATCTTTGTTTGCTTTTTGTCTCAATACCTCGCTGAGATTTATCAGCTTTTAATGAAGAGGGAAAAAGAAGGCTTCTCCAAACCAATGCGTCTGAATTTTATCTGGTTACTAAGGTTCCCCCCCCCCCGCACCCATGCGCACTCTTTTTTTTCCCCTTTGCCTGACTAGCTCAAGGACATGGCAATTTCTCTTTTTCTCCTTTTAAGATAGGCTATAAGGGACCCTGGACACATTTAAGCATGTGAAATTCTGCTACATTCATCGGTGTTCTTTCAAAAGCAGAGAGAAGTCTGTATGCATCTTTCTAATCACAGTTGGCCTGTCTCTCCACTTGCTTGTGACTGACCCTTGTCGTTGTTGGAATGTTGGTGTTTAAGGAGGGTGCTGTTTCCAGAGTTGGACGCCTCCATGTTCCCACCACTTTTGGGTTTCCTACCAGAATGCTGTTGGTTTTCAGTTATAGGTTTTAGTGAGGATGCTCTTGGGATCTGCATAGAATTTTCTTGATAGTCCCCGTTGAGTGATTATAAGCTGCACATTGTGCATCTCTTACTTACGTTTTGCGAGTGAGGAGACCTCCCAGTTGCAATCCCAAGAGTCCATGGCACACATATATGAAACTGGCCCAGTGACAGCCAGGTCAATGTATGTTGAGTGCCACTGAGGCCAAGTGCCAGGAAAGTAGAAGCCACTGCCCTGTGGAAGAGGGCCAGGAATTCTAAATGATGGTATTCCTTTCAGCAGAAAGGATCTGGAAAACGATTTTCTCTGTGTTTCCATTTGCGTAGGTGTTGGGCATGTGCTGGTGCCAAACAGTGCCCTACAGTCGGCTCGCCGCCATCCCAGCTACCTGAGGACCATGTCCTCAGGTAAGGAGGCAGTGCTGAGGGAGGCCGACTCATGAGGCCCTGCTCATTGGTGCTTTGTTTTTTGATTATTGGACAGACCCTGATTCTTCCAAAGGTGCAGTGGGGACGAGCGATCTTCACGATCCCACGTTAAGCACAGTACTGGGTATCTTCAGCATGAATGGCTTAGCGTACTGCCATCTTAGCCTCCTCTGGGGGGAGCACAGCGTTGGCAGCATTCCTTTTGCATCATTGCTGGAATCTTGGGGCTGGAAGAGCTCTTAAAAGTCATCTACTCCACCCACCCACCCCCACTCTGATACCCCAGCTGCTTCTACAACCAAGTTGTCATCCTTGCCTATGCATGATGCTCTCAGAGACGGGGGCCTCAGAGCCCATTCTATCTACCAAGTTGAAACTTTCTTCCCTATTGTTCCCATCCATCAGTGTTAGCGGGGCTTCTCAGAACTGCACAAAAGAAGTCTCATTGTTCTGCAGAATGCCAGCCTGTCAGAGCTTTGTGTGACATCTCACTCCCACTCTCTCTAGTCTGGTTCGAATCCTTTTCCATTGACGTCCCTTCTAATAAAGTAGAGAAGAAGCAAAGAAGAATGGAAGGATGCCTTCCAGATAACAGGAGAAGGGCGTTCCTTTTGCTACCAGGCAGAGTGTGATTGGTTCACCTGAGTCAGAGAAAAGGGTGGGGTGAAGAGTTGCATAGACCTTCCTCCAATAACATGTTTTCAATTTTTCCTCTTCCTTTTGGTCCTTCTGATGGAAATAAGCTCCAGTTCTTCCATATTGCTCTTAACAATATTCAGATATGCTCTCACTTGGACTGATCATGTCCTTCTGCTTTATTCCCTAGTTTGATTTAACAATGCAGCCCAAGACCCTGTCTGTTCTACTGATGGCCTGGTCTCGCTGACGATTCTGCTAAGGCACATGTGCCCACATTCCTTCTAAATTCCTTCGCTGCACTCGTGAAGGTGGTTCTGTTGACCCACGTCAGGACCTTACATTTATTCCTCTTTAATTTCATCTGGTTAGAAATCCCATCGCTACAGTGAGTTGAGATCTGTTTGTCCTGGCCAGACTGAGACACCGTCAGCCAGCACATCTTTAGTACGTCCAGCTTCACGCATGAGCCTCTCTTGCTTCTGATGGACAGCTATTACCACATTCAGAGACGTTGCCTGTTACCCAATGCAGATGGGTGTCCTGGACTGACATGGGCTTCTGTGGCAGGCGGGCTGGGGATCATTAGGCAGTGCTGTGCTTAGTCTCCTCTTTTTATCTTTTTCTTTCTTTCTTTCTTTCTTTCTTTCTTTCTTTCTTTCTTTCTTTCCTTCTTTCGCTTTTTGTTCCTCTCAGATTTCCCTAGCAGAGAACTGGTGTGATCTAGAATGGCATTTGTAGCCACACCCGTTCAATCAGATTAGCAAGAGAGAGTTTAGCTAAGCACCACTGCTCTGCAAATGGAATCTCCAAATGCCNGCTTTTTGTTCCTCTCAGATTTCCCTAGCAGAGAACTGGTGTGATCTAGAATGGCATTTGTAGCCACCCCCGTTCAATCAGATTAGCAAGAGAGAGTTTAGCTAAGCACCACTGCTCTGCAAATGGAATCTCCAAATGCCACATCAGCAGAAGGAAAAGTATTGACCTCCGTAGAGCCTGGGGAACCAGGCGGAGGGGCGGGGTGGCGGGGACTAGGATGACTTCATGGCTGCTCGGCAAAATGCGTTCCCTCCAAGCACTGCTCCTAGACATAGATGGAGGATCCCTGGTAACGGTGGCCAGATTCTGCTGTCTCTGTTGTGATCTGTTTTAAGGAAAACTTTCTTGCCTCCTCCTGATATCTGCATCAGGCTAAGCAACGCTCCAGTTGCTGGTTTAATGACCAAATTGTCTCCACTGCTCATCAAGATCATCAGACTCTCATTTCAGCTTTCAATTATGTTATATCCCACGAACAAATGACATGAGATGAGCTTGGTATAAGAATCCTACTAAGGCAGTCCTGATGTCTTATTTATTGGGTATCCCTAGAGAATGAGCTCTTCCACTTGAGTGAAATGAACAGATAATGGAAATGTTTTGCTTCCAAGGGCCAAATGCACCATTTTGGTTCCTAAGTCGGAGAGCAGAGGTCAGCCATCTTGTTTCCTTTCTATGACACATAAGCTAAGAATGGATTTTACATTTTTATTTGGATGAAAAAGGTGGAGAGAAGATTTCAGGTCATGTAAAAACTATATGAAATTTGACCGTCAGTGTCCATATATAAAGGATTATTAGAATGCAAGTCACACCTACGTTTTTACATGTTGCCTATGCTGCTTACTTGAAATAAAAGCAGCGTTGAGTACGCACAAAGCCTAAAAACACTTACTAGCTGGCCCTTTACAGGAAAAGCTTGCCAAAGCCTGGTCTAGAGCGTAGTTTTTTGTAGAGGACTCTTCATTTGGTGCCTTTTAATCTGTTGGGGGTTTAGAAAATAAACTTTTTATGAATAACATCTTTAATAGGAGTCTTTTGGTGTCTGAATGTGGGCTAAAGGAGGAACTATGGAGAGTTTTCACACTGCTAAATAAGACATCTAATTCTATATATAAAATCACAGACTTGGAGCTTGAAGGAATATTCCAAGAAGCTCAGTGAAGTTGCAGGGCTGGGCGTTTCTGGATTCTTTCTATGCAAATTTAATAACCTCTTAATCTAGGGTTGTACAGTAACTTCTGATATCCAAGGCATTTTAAAGGATTGCCTCCTTCTTCTAGATCTTAGAGTTGTTCCATTAGTCACATTCATTCGACAGAATTCTTGTGCAGTTTCTGTGTGCCAGTCAGTCAGTGTGGAGACCTTTCCTAGAGCTTTTTCTAGATGTGGAATTTTGGGGGGCTTCTATCTCAATTTCTTTGCAATTAACCTGATGTTAAGTTATGTTGCTCTTTTCTTGGCTTATGGCTAGCTGTCTGCTTCATATACGTAGAGGAATTGGAAATCTGAACTATGAGCTGCCTGTTTTTTATGCACACATATATATAATTTTTGATTTAAATTAAACTGACTTTTTAAAATTTTTAAATTTTAAGTAGGCTCCACACCCAACGTGGAGCTTAAACTCGAGACCCTGAGATAAAGAGTCGCATGCTCTACCAACTGAGCCAGCTGGGTGCCTCTAAAATGACTTTTAATTGGGAGAATGTCCCTGAGATTTCTTTATATAATTTTTTATCCTCAGGTTTAGATTACTCCGTAATTGAGACTCACCCTTCAAATCAATCTTCATCTGTATTTAAAGTCTATATAGATAAAATACAATTACATGCACATAAAATTGTACATATTATAATTACATATGTTTCTGTATAATTTATATTTATTTTCCCCCAGGAACTGGGTTTAAACCCTAGAATGACTATTATAGCACCCAGAAGATTCTATTCTCATAGTTCATTTACATGCAAAGACTATAACTTATTTTCCTTTGTATTCTCAGCCTTCAAAGACAGTGCTCAGCACATAGTAGATGCCTATTAAATGCTTATTGAATTGAACTAAATTGACTTTAATTGAAAGGATATCCTTGAAATTTCTTCACATACATAATTTTTATCCTTAGGATTAGATTAATCAGTGATTGAGACTCATCCTATAAAAATCTCTCTGTAGTTCCACCAGTATTGTCAAGGGCAGGCTTATGTTTGATCTGCATTAGGCAGGTGGGTGTTGATTTATTTCACTTTTGGAGTCTGTGTGGTGTAGAGAGGGGCCAGAGGAGTGGTTGGCTGGGGGAATCGGTGCCTCTCCTTCCCTCCCCTGCCCCCAGGGACAGCTACCCTGGCTGAGTACCCCATCTGGAAGTGGAGAGGGAGGTCGAGGCATTAGTGGTGCTAAGACAAATGAGAGAGGAAGAGAAAGAGAATAATTGGCTGAAGAAGGCAGACGCTTCGTAAAATTTAGATCCAGTCATTGGGTTCAAAATTTACATACTCTGTTAGATGAGAAAGGTCATGATTGTACCTGCATCTCAAGACCCAGAGTCCAGAAGGATCATGGAACGTTCGGGATGGAAGAAGCCTTGGACCCTGTTTTTCAGCCCCCTGGTGCAGGGGTTCTTAAAGTGGCTAGTCCGATGGCTTCCCTGAAAAAGCTAGGTGTCTGCCTAGACCTTTCTCTGGAGAGAGAAGTCAGAGCTTTCATTATTTTCTGGGAGGAGTTGAGGACACTGCCACCCCGAAAAAGGTGAAAAACCCCCTCTCTAGAAGATAATGTAAACTCTCCACAGGGACCCTGATAAACAGTGGTTGAACAATCTCATTTAAATCTTTCAGTGATGGCAAATGTACAGTTTCCTGAGCCTGCTCAGCGGTGCTTGGGAGGCAGTTATTGCTCACATCGAGTGGTAATTTATCTGTGTAACTTCCCCCAGTTCACTTTATTGGTTTGATTTCTGCCCCCGAAAGTAACTGAAAAGAAGCTCCCCTCCTCTTCTGTGCTGTAGTCCTTTGAATATAAGAAGTTTGTATGCCTTCCTCAAGGTGACTTTCCTAAGCAAAAGAACCTGTCCAAACTCCTGTCATTTACCTCTGGCTTCCAGGCACTTCCGCATGTTGCTCGTTCGGTCTAGTTTTCACTGTCCCTTGTAAGGTCCTGGCACCTAGAACTGGAGATAGCATTCCATGGCTGTTCTGACCAGCCCGAGTCAGAATACCACCGCCACCCCATTGTTCAAGCTAATATATTTCTATTAATGCCTACTTCATTCCTTTTTGTGGCAGCCACTTCATACTACTGGTTCTTGGGAGCTGCTGATTTGCCAGCATCTTCTTCAGCCTGTTCAGTTCAGGTAGCAGTCAGGGCTTTTAGTGGATATAATCATTACGATTATACGATTATTACGATTATAATGTGGTAGACAATGGTCACTTGTCCTTTATCAAATGAAGAAGGCAGTGTGAGCCAGGTAAGGTAGATATCCGCCCCCCTTCCAGTCTACAGATGTCGAAAATGGCCACCACCATGAAGGTCTGCCTGGAATAGGACAGGACCAAGAAGACCACGCTGCGTGTAAGGCAGAGGGTCCTTGTGCCCACGTGTGGTGGCTCTGCTCCTTAGAGAAATAGAAGGGTTCCTCTGTGTTCTTTCCTTGTAAGTGCATTGCTGTTAAATCATTAGCTATAGATCCACAGACTTGCAGTGGAGCCAGAGATCTCCCCGTGGTGCCAAATCCATAACGAATTGCGGGTAAGGACGGGGCGGGTTTAATCAGCCCGGGCGTGACAGGACCCTCGGGAATCGAGTCACCAGGATTCGAATCGTGCAGCGGCTGTCCCCGGCGGGTGCACCGATTACCAGTGAGGGGGTTCAGAGCAGTTTGCGTGTTCGTTGGCAGAGCCGTCGGAACCAGCACGTGGCAGCAGGGGGCAGAGGGCAGGCCCGCCTCGAAGCGCTGTGCTCTCTCCATCCTGCTCTCTTGGGGGTCGCTGGGAATAAAAAGGAAAAAAAAGGTGTACTTTTTTCTGGAGAGTTTGGTGAAACATTTAATTAGAGGTGGTAATGCAAAGTCACCGCAGCTGCACAGCGCGTTGGAGTTAGCACGAGTTAGACTTAACATATTTAAAGGTGCTTGCTCACAAGCTGTTTGGTGATTAGGGACCAATCTGCAGAACACGGCAAGTAAATAAATAAAACCACGGTGTGAAAAATGAACGTGCTGAAGTTAGGCTGTGTCTAATTGCCACAAAACCCCAACTGAGCCTATCAGAGTCGGGCATCCTCGTCGGAGAGTGTCGGCCCGCCTGGGCTGTGGCTTGGGGCTCTGGATGGAACGCCTGAGAAGGCCGTCTGGCTGCTGGCAAGCTGTAGGTTGAGGTGATGTGTTCAGCCAAAACCGGCTGACGGGGTGACCAGATTTCTCAAGTGTTTCTGGGCTTGCCCGTGCATATAAACAAAACCTTGAAGTGCGTCGGGTTGAGTTTTCCCAGCCTTTGATCATGCGTGTTTGGTGTCAGGTCTTCAGAGCTGGTGTCCGACACAGGGTCTTTCATCTGCAGTCTTTGGGGACTCTAAGAGCTACAAGGACTTTATCCTTCCTTCCGTCTTCCCCTGGGGCTGGGTGTGAGTGTGGCCGGCGGTTTCACCCACCTAGTCCATGAAAATACTCCACAGAAGGTGGGACCGTTATGGCAGGCCTGGAGATGATAAGAGCAGGCTGATGTCATTTTTTATTTTTATTTTTTTTAAAGATTTTATTTATTTATTTGACAGAGATAGAGACAGCTAGCGAGAGAGGGAACACAAGCAGGGGGAGTGGGAGAGGAAGAAGCGGGCTCACAGCGGAGGAGCCTGATGTGGGGCTCGATCCCACAACGCCGGGATCATGCCCTGAGCCGAAGGCAGACGCTCAACCGCTGTGCCACCCAGGCGCCCTGATGTCATTTTTTAAAAAACTGTGCTTTGTGGAAAAATTCAATAAAGCTGTTTTTTTTTGTCTTAATAAAACCCAACACAGGTTTGCTTGCCTCTTTCGCTTTTCAGTTGGCTGTTTAAGTATCAAGTGAAATGTAAGCCTGCTTCCGAGAATCATCTATGTGGGGGGCTCTCCATTTTATGTGGTGGCTTAATCACCAAGTTGACTGTTGCAGCCAGTGTCCCTTCAGTTTGCTCTTTAAAAAAAAAATTTTCCCCTTTACCCATTTTTCCCAACCCTGTGGCAACCACCAATTTCTTCTTTGTATTTATGGGTCTGTTTTCTGCTGTTCTATTTGTTTGGTTGGTTTTTTTTAAGATTCCACACAGAAGTGAAATCATGTATTTGTCTTTCTCTATCTGACTTAATTCACTTAGTGTAATGCCCTCTAGTTCCAGCCACATTGTCACAAATGGCAAGATCTCATTCTTTTTTTCTGGCTAATATTCCTTTATATACACATATAATATTCCATTATGTATACATCTCACATCTCCTTCATCTATTCATCTATTGACAGGGGCTTAGTTTGCATCCCAGTCTTGGCTATGGTAAATAATACTGCCATAACCATAGGGGTCCAGATATTTTTCAAATTAGTGTTTTCTTTGGGTAAATACCCACTGGTGGAATTAACTTCAGTTTGCTCTAGTTTTATTGAGAGCTTCCTTGCCAGCAAGAAGGCTCCTTGTCCAGTCCTGATAATGAGCTTCATGGCCAGCAATGCCCCCGTACCCTTGAACTCCATAATCAGTATCAGCCTGTGGTTGCTCCCTACAGAAAGATCAGAGGTCCTTTTGTTGCCTAGTTCAATAGCCATTAAGAGTACCCACAAGATGCAAGGGTCTTCCACAGTGGGGAGGCTAGAGAAGTATTTGCGGGATATATGAAGGCCCAAGAATGGAGCAACCAAGTAATGTTTATGCTGATTATACTTCCTTGATCTGGGGGGGAAAAAAAACCAAACAAACTCCAGATAAGAAGAGCAGTCTCATTGGAGACCTTTGGAGAAATGAGCAATAAATCTAACAGGCTTCTTTGGAACTCTCCGAAAGCTGGTAAATCGCAAGTTTCTACCATGGCTCTACGTAAGAGGACTGGCTCATTATTTCTTGTAAAAATAACTTAGGGACTGAATTTCTTTCCAAGTATGAAATCTGGTGAGTGTGTGAGATCATGTGATTTTATTTCCCCATCAGGGCTTTCACATCATTTATAACTAGAACCTAAGAGCAACTTTGGTGCACTTCAAAAAAAAAAAAAAGCAGCTCTGTAAGCCTGTCGCTTTCTACTGACCCAACCCCGTGAAGTTCATAAAAAACAAACATGGTTTACATTCTATATGAGAGAGAAATAGAAAATGTTCGACATAACCATTTTACTATGAAGAACAAGGGGCATACAGCTAGATGTAAGGCTAAGTCCTGATATTTACGCAGTTTGGTGCCTGCGTGTATATATTAGAATTGGCTTCAGTTCCCAGTCGTGGCCAGATAAGGGCACAATGGCTATAGAAAGTAGGAAGACAGGAGGGGGGCGGGGGAATGGGGGTGAGGAGAGGGGGGAAAAGGCAAGGGAAGGAGAAAAGGAGGGTCAAGTTGATAGATTACTGAGCACCACAAATGTGTCAGGCACTGCACTAGGCATGTTTGCACACCCAGTTTCATTTAGTCCTCCCAGTGCCCTTGCAATGTACACACGTTAAAAATTCCAATAATATGAATGAAAAAATGTATTTGGTCCTTTTTTAAGAAAGAGAAAAGGAGGGAGGGAGACACACACCAAGAAGAGGAGCAGGAGACGGAAGAGGAAGGGAGGGAAGGAGCCACAAAGTGTGCCTCGTTTCAAAACACTCGGACTTTGGGGAACCTGCATTATTTATCTCATTATTCTGAGTCCTGCTCTGCCTGACTCAATCCAACTATTAAACCAATTGGATCTTTGTGGGTATAACATGGATAGGACCTAAGATACACTCAGGGCGCCTGGCTGGCTCAGTCGGAAGAGCACGTGATTCTTGATCTTGGAGTTGTGAGTTCGAGCCCCACGTTGGGTGTAGAGATGACTTAGAAAAAACCTTAAAAAAAAGAAAACAAAAACAAAGAATTAAGACATGTTTCACAGTCAGGAGCAAAGGGACCAGGCCCAGTTCACAGCTCTTGGGCCGCTCTCATTAGCCCTATAGAAGCTCTCATCTAAAGAGGTTGTCACACTTTTGAGGGGATTTGTTTTGTCTTCTCCTATTCTGGTTGCAGAACATTATTTTTTTTAACAACTCTTGCTTACTGTAGGCATCAGATTTAATGGAGTAGGAGGTGGGATGCACTTATCACCTACAACTGCGTTTTCAGCTAATGGTTTTGAAATCCAGAATCACTTTTTCCACGTTTAAGTTTGACGCAGAAAAAAAAAAAACACGAAACCTTTTTTTCATTCCTTTGAAAGGAATATACGTGATTTGGGAATTTCTTTTTTTTTTAATATAATTTTTATTTTGTTATACTAGTCACCATACAGTACATCCCCAGTTTTTGATGTAATGTTCCATGATTCATTATTTGCGTATAACACCCAGTGCACCATGCAATATGTGCCCTCCTTAATACCCATCACCGGCCTATCCCAATCCCCCAGCCCCCTCCCCTCTGAAGCCCTCAGTTTGTTTCTCAGAGTCCACAGTCTCTCAGGGTTCATTCCTCCTTCTGTTTACCGCCCCCCCTTCATTCTTCCCTTCCTTTTCCTACCGATCTTCCTACTTCTTATGTTCCATAAATGAGTGAAACCATATGATAATTGTCTTTCTCTGCTTGACTTACTTCACTTAGCATAATCTCCTCCAGTCCCGTCCATGTTGCTACGAATGTTGGGTAATCGTTCTTTCTGATG
Source organism: Ailuropoda melanoleuca (assembly GCF_002007445.2). NCBI lineage: Eukaryota > Metazoa > Chordata > Mammalia > Carnivora > Ursidae > Ailuropoda > Ailuropoda melanoleuca. The sequence continues at coordinate 95,068,166 of NC_048238.1, read as the reverse complement.
GCTGAGTAATATTCCATTGTATTTATGGACCGCATCTTAATCCAGTCATCTGTTGAAGGGCATCTCGGCTCCTTCCACAATTCAGCTATCGTGGACAATGCTGCTATGAACATTGGGGTGCATATGGCCCTTCTCTTCACTACATCTGTATCTTTGGGGTAAACACCCAGTAGTGCAATGGCTGGGTCATAGGGTAGCTCTATTTTTAACTTTTTAAGGGACCTCCACACTGTTTTCCAGAGTGGCTGTACCAACTTGCATTCCCACCAACAATGTAGGAGGGATCCCCTTTCTCCACATCCTCTCCAACAATTGTTGTTTCTTGCCTTGTCTATCTTTGCCATTCTAACTNGCATTCTAACTGGCGTAAGGTGGTATGTCAAGGTGGTTTTGATTTGAATTTCGCTGATGGCTAAAGATTTTGAACATTTTTTCATGTGTCTGTTAGCCATTTGTATGTCTTCATTGGAAAAGTGTCTGTTCATATCTTCTGCCCATTTTATGATTTGTTTATTTGTTTCTCGTGTATTGAGTTTGAGAAGTTCTTTGTAGATCATGGATACCAGTCTTTTATCTGTAGTGTCCTTTGCAAATATCTTCTCCCATTCCGTGGGCTGCCTTTTAGTTTTTTTGAGTGTTTCCTTGGCTGTTCAGAAGCTTTTTATCTTGATGAAGTCCCACAAGTTCTGATTTGGGAATTTCTGTAAGCCCTTTCTTAGTGGGAAAAAATAAAACCCAAGTTAAAATGATAAGATATTAAGTTCAGTGTTGCCAAGTGGAGTCTAATTTCAGTTCATATATTCTAATTTCTAATTCCACGTCCTAGGAACCAAAGCCCCCTTCGACTACCCCCTTAATCCAGGCCTATCACTTGGGGATATCATAGGTCCCTTGTCTGTAAACACCATCTGACAAAACCGAGAATGTCGCTAATGACCTACATGCTTTTGGCTACACAGAAACCAGGGGATAGTTCTCAGGATCTCATTGGATGAGTGACATTTTTGAGAACAGCACTGATGACTCTGCCTGGCAGGAAAAGGGTGGGGAGGGCAGGGGAGACAAGGATTGTATCGGGGGAGAAAGGAAAAGTGTGTTGTGAAGCTTTGCTGTGGGCTTTCCAGAATCTGGTGAAGTGGGACGAGTGTTCACAGAGGAGTAAGATGGTTAAAGAACTTGTGATAATTAAAATGATGCTTTTGTGTAAGTGTGGAAGAATACAGTCATGAAAACATAATTACTGCAAAATTTGCGGCATTGGCCAGATCACCACTTGATGACTTTAAGTGTGCCAGTGCCATAAAGAACTCAGGTGTTTGGTGAGGAGAAAAAACATGGATACCATGTCTGTTTGCATACTTATGTTAATTGTTGGCTGTAAAGCCATTAATTAAACAACAAATCCATACCAGATAGGACTGGATCAAATGCTGCACAGAGTAAGGCCAGCCATTTTTGAGATGAGAGGTTGATTCTGGGAAATGGGGTCAAGCTGGGATCTCTCTGTACTCCCCCATTGGGCACCTGCTGTCACAATTCTAGAATAGTGTAGACCAGTTTGAACGAGAGATTGTATCTGAGTTTTGGGGTTTTCTTTGCCCAAATGCTACCCTGTAAAGGATGGTTTGCCTGGATGGACGAGAGAAGTGTGAATGAAGGGATCAACAAAGACTGTTCCAGATGCAACTGCTGTAAAGGGTCCCGTTTGAATTCAGGGATACTGCCTGGAACTCAATGACAGTGAAAACAGACTTTCTGCATTCTGCTAACTTGCCTGCACTGTGTGACCACACAGTGGCCAGGAGTCAATATTCAGTTAGAAACACCTGACCGAGAAGTCATGGGGCCATTTTGGATTCATCTTCCCAATTCCAGACATAATGGAGCAGGATCGGGAAGGCGTGTGAACAGCATCGATTTACACCCATGCAGGGCTTTGCTGTTTTCCTGGACAATCCTTTTCCCCGCATTTCCTGGAGGAACTACCGGAATCACAAATCACAATTTGCAGCTCGCCCTGGGTAATGAGTCATTGGATGGAATTTCATTTGGTAGATTTAAAGAGAGTTAGTGTTGATCTATGAAGCCAGATGATTTAAGAAATTGAAGCAGTAACAAGTAAATTGCTTTTCTCTTGTACTGCAAAATGCTTTCTAGGCGTTTTTGGCTTTTCTTTTTAAAATGGATTTATAATACCATTTCTCTCCACCTCAAGGCTCAAGTAAACCTCTTTGCTCTGATGAATCCTAAATGGCTCCTCATTTCCCACAAACAGATTGTCCAGTAGAGTTTTTAATATCTCGTTTTAGACTGTGGGAGCTGGAATTTTTAATTCTGTAGGAAACACAAATGAGTATACATTTCCTTTTAGAGGCTTTATTTCTTCTGACTTATCTCATGAAAAAAATGATGCATGACCAAGTTCCAATTCCTCGGTCTAATAATCAAGACTTGCCACGAACAAGCACTCACTTGCCTTTATTTATTTGTTCCTCCGGCAAGTAATAGGGAGGGTGAGGGTGGGCCAGGCAATGGGCTAGCTGCTAGAGGGAATGCGGCAAAGAATAAGGTCAGATGCTGCCTTCGAGCAGCTCAGCGGCCTCTGGGCAAGACAGACAGACACGCCAGTGGCCACTTACTGTAAACTATGTCGAAACCGTGTCGAGGTGAGTGAGGCTGGAAAGGAAAATTTCTCTGCCCAGGAGGTGGAGAGACCAGAGAAGTTCCAAAACGGCCTTTTCTTCCAAAACGGTCTTCATAAATGTTCTTTCGATCTTACCCCTCGTGGACACACGCCCCCTCCTCCAGCCACCTCCAGGTACTCTGACGCCAGGACCCTGGAGAGTCAGCCACGGTTAGGGACACATTGCAATTCATACAGAAAAAAAGATCTCTGCATTCACTGTTTTAACGTCATAGAAACTCCATAGAAGTGCAACCAACCTGGTCTTGAGCTCTTCGAGGACAGGGACCGTGTGAATCTGTTTGTTACCGGGGAGCCCAGCCCCAAGGTTCGCCGATGATTGATGTCCAATAAATCTTGCAAGCTGCTGGAAGAAATAAAGTACCGTGGGAGTCTGGAGGAGGGGCCAGCTCACCCAACACAGGGGACTCTGGAGCTGTGCTGAAGAATGTGTAGGGCTTCATGAGATCTAGAATTGGAAAGACAAGGACAGGTCAGGGCCCTTGCCACCAGACTGTGGGGGGCATCCAAGCAGGAGAGTCAAATGAATATAGCAGCTCTCTTCTCAGTCTGGTTCTCTAAAGCACAGGGGCCAGCCACTTGGTGAGCCTGCAGCTGGGTGGTTACCGGGGGACACACTGATGTACAAGAATGAAATGCACACAGCTGCATTCGATGAGGACTTCCAGGAAGCTGAGGAGCTGGGAGTGCTCCCCGTGTGTTGAAGCGAACCGCTGTCCTTCCCGGGCTGTGGGTGGAGACGGGGCGGGCGCCCCCTGCAGGTTGTGTGTGATGTAAGCCGCGCTCCGCCCTCTTTCTGTTCCTCATCTGCGCAGCTTTACATCCCGTACGTATTTTGCACTGCGGTGGCCTTTGTAAGACATAAGGTGAACAAACTGCTTATTAAGGTAAGACAATGGAGGCCCCATTTTAAAAAGGTTAAGATGTACTCGCAAGTGTCAGCGCATCCCGGGAATCATTAACAGTGCACGGAATGCACAACCTGGTATTTTCCAAAGGCCACACTAACCTTTTCAAGCATGGAGCAGGCTAAAAGGAATGGATTTCTTCACCATTTGATGAGCAAAGAAATCTTTTAAATGCTTATTTTTATTTGCCCGCTGAAAATCATCTCGATGGAGCTCAACACGGGGAAATGAATCCTGAACATCTTAGCAACTCACTTAAAATACCGTTAGAAAGCACTTGGTTTATTAAAAGCGGAAAACAAAGGATGAGGAGCCCTCTGGCACTAATAACACCTAGAGAGAGAGAGCAACAGCCACCTATGCCCTCCTGTTTGCCAAAAATGTCTTTGAATTTAAGCTCCCCATTGTTAAGGAGGGAAGCTTACTTTTTGCCAAACCTTTTTTTTTTTTTTTTAAGTACACCCACTTTTCCGTGTAATTGGCTCAACACTGCTATTTGCATAATTGTCATATTTTTCTGCTTCCCGAGAGGTCTGTTAAGCGTAGAGGTGAACTACAAAGCTTTGACATTTACGTGTGATATGCAATTCTCAGATCGTGAAGAAAATTGTATCATTTCCATTGAGTTTATCTTACATTTGGAAACCAGGTATTCAAAACTTATTGGCCCCTGAGCCATGTTTACCCTGCTTTCCTTCAGTGTGGCCAAAGAGCACTTTTCTGAGACTTGGGTCTTCCAATCATATTGTTGCTGTGGGCCCCGACTTTATCAATGAAGGCATTTTTCTTTGGGGTTTAGCAATAACATTTTTTAGTTGGAATACAGGAAGCTCATCGCAGGTAGCTCTGAGGTCTGAGGTAAATCTGTTAACCTCTCAAAGTCTTGGTTTGTTGAACTGTACACGGCAGATAGCTGTCAGTCACAAAGGTGTTAGGTGCCCATGTATAAGGGGAGTGTGGTACCCGGGTCTTGGGATACAGGAGGTGTTCTAATAAATAGGTAAGTGCCTTTTTCCTTCTCTTCCGTAGCAACTAGGAGGCATTTAAATGAATCAGAGGGCTCAAACTTTGGGATAAGGAAGGCCTGGATTCGAATTCTGCCTCTGCCCCTTTTGGGGGGTTGGAGGGGAGGGATGCAGTAGGCTGTGTGACCTTGGGCAGATTACTGAGCACGGGAGCCTCAAGTTCTTTATCTGCCCAATGGGGATAAATAATAGAAATGTGTACCTTTGAGTTTGTGTTGTGAGTATTGAATGAGATAGTGCATATAAAAGCATGTTACTGCTCGATGAGTGTTTCCTGCAGTTTGTATTATGATGTCCTTAAGGGCAGTCATTGTCGGTTTTGGATTACCGCAGATGATGACCTGAAAACTCAGGCCCCCTCCAGATTTGCTGGGTTTTTGTTCCATCAGTTTTCATATTCAGGCGAGGGTGGAATGTGCAACTTCTCCTCCTGTGAATGCTCCTGGAAGCCTCTTGCCTACTTCCTTCCTGAGTGGGGACTAGATTCTTGCAGGTTTCCTGATTGCCGTGTGCTTCTGGCTACAGCCCGAGGGCATCAGATTGCAGGGCGGAATGGAGGAATGGTATTCCATGTGTGATAGTGATTAGATCGGGACGATAACAGGACACCAGGCATCCGGCATCTGACAGCTTGTCACATGGGGCACTTTTGAGCCCTAGTTTCCCCTTGACAAGGTTAGCCACTCATGCCAAGGGTTCCATGGGCAGAATTCTAGCTGAGCAGTAAAGCCTGACAGAGAGGGAGAAATAGAGGCTGGCGGGAAGGCTGGTATTGCCCTAATGTCGCAGGAGGGGGTTGGAATTCATTGGAATGAATCTCTCACCAATTGTTTTTGTGCAAGGACAGTGTAGCTTAAACTGATCAGAACAAAGAGAAGTGGAAAAGTATCATTTTCAGTAACAACTCGTTGAATATATTACCATAAATCTACTTGACGGACTATTATGCAATCATTATTTTGTAAAAGCAAACTTGGTAATTAAAATTAGGAAATGCACATGTGAGAATGTGAGCTGAAAAAAAAACACCCCATAAAAATATATAGTATCATTAGAAACTGAAACCAACACAGCGACAGGCAAATCTACAGAGACAGAAAGTGGATTAGTGGTCGCTTAGGATGGGGGGGGGGAGATGGGTAAGGGGTGCAGGGTTTCTTTGGGGCATGATGTGAATGCTTTAATATTGGCTGTGGTGAGGGTTGCACGTATCCGTGAATATACTAAAAAACATTGAATGGCACATTTTATTTTATTTTTAAATTTATTTATTTATTTTAATAGAAGTACAGATGACGCATTAGTTTCAGGTGCACAGTGTAGGGATTGGACGAGTCTACACGATATGCTGTGCTCACAAGTGTACCCGCCAGCTGTCACCGTGCGTCACTATTACAGTGTCGCTGACTATATTCCCTGTGCTGTCCCTTTTATCTCTGTGACTTCAGAATGGTACATTTTAAATGGGTGAGTGGTATGTTAATGCAAGTTATATCTCGGTAAAGCTGTTAACAAAAACAGCACCACCAACAAAACTTATAAGTTGAGAAATAGAATGGAAAGATATTTCCCAGGAGGCTAACAGTGGCTATGATTTGGTGGTGAGTTGTAGCTGTTTTTTTTTAAATATTTTTTTCTCTATTTTCTTTTATTTTCCATGGTGCTCACATGTATACTTCACCATTTCATAATGAAACAACCATTTAAAGGGCAAATAAATAAAAGTGAATTAACATCAACTTTTTCAGCTCACAGAATTTAAAATACAAATGATAAAATATAAGGGATGAAAATTATTTTTATACAAAATGAAAATTTAACTTAAACTGTATGGCCCTATGTCCTTTGAATTAAATGTCAATACTCAGCCTTTTCATTAATATTTTGGCTTTTAATAAAATTGCCAAATGTAATGGTGGATACAAAACACAAGACATAAATATTGGAAATAGAAGTCCGTGATAAATATCATAATCTTAATAATTTTTTTCAGAATTGATGTCTATCATGGTTTAGATTTAGAGCTTTTGGAAGTTTTAGAATGTAAAATAAAAATTATCTTTGTGATTATAGGGGAGGAAACAGGTTTTTCCTTTCCCCTCTTAGGTTCTGTTGCTGGGACCTGCAAATCAGACCGACCAGAAGATAAACTAACAGGAGCAGAGGCATACACATTTTATTTGATGTTAATATTTTATTTTTTATGTGCATGGGGGCCTTTGTAGAAAAGAAATAAAGATGCAATGAGGTGGTTAAACCCAGGGGCTTAAGTGCTGTTTTAACATAGGGCGATATATTTGTGGAGAAGTAGCAAGACAAAGGAAAAGGGGTTTGGACATCTGGGGGAAGGGTAAATTATGGGAAGGTAAATATATAGGGGAAACTAAGGAGGATAAAATTTATTTTGATAAGGTTTGTTGTGCGGACCCACCTCAGTGCTGACCTTGTCTTCAGTGGTAATACTTGTGTCCTCTTCCTGGTACAGAAGCGTGGAGAGAGAACACCTTCATGACGGGAAATCGATGCCCTGCTTTTAGGCAGAAAGGGGGAGGGCAGAGAGCCCCTTTTGTGTCGACTGTATCTCAGTGGTCTTCAGCTCAATATAATCCTGCTATGAAAGTGGCGTCTTTTGGGGTGGCATATTCTGATCCCCTTCGTAGTCGTAACGCATCCCAAATTTACATGTCAGGAGCTTAAAATCCATTTTCTAAATTTAAGCAAGAGTTGTATTAGCCTTTATTTAAGCACTCAGATAAGTGATCTTCAGCTGATTAGTACTTAAGTTCTGGTGGGAAGATGAACTTTTTCGGAACCATTTGATCACATCCAGTCTTTCCGTTGAAGTGTGATTCCGAAAGGCAGTGATCCCCTGGCTCTCCCTCCCCTTCCCACGGTAACACATTATTATCCTTTGTCTCCTACAATTTTGCCTTCTTCGGCCTCGTCATACATAAAGCTTTCGGTTGTTCTTCAGTTTCTTCAGTTAAATAACTCAAGTCCTAAAATGTGTGGAGAGAAGAGAATGTGCAAAGGGATCATATTTATATTTATATATTTATATGCCACCAGACCCTTTTCAACATTACTGCCATGCTTTTTATACTCAGAGGCAAGGAACAGCTGCCTCGCTCTACTTCGGTGTCCAACTCAGCTGTTCCATATTCATCCTGTCGCTTTAAGCATCTGTTGACAGGTGGGAAAGCTCATGTGAAGAGAAGCATTGTTGCCTTGGGTGGCTTCTGCCCGAGACGGGCCTGACCCCTTTGTTTGGCCCTGGAACAGAACGTGTGCGTTCCTCTCAGCCCTCAAGGACAGCTGTTGGGGACATTTTAGTAGATGAGAACCATTTCCGAAGCCTCTCCGTTCTGAGAACTGAGGAGCAGTGCCCAGAATGGAGTTGGACAAGGCCTGTGTGCTATGGAATGTCTCAGTGGCTGGGTCTCACTAAGGAGGAGCCAGCAGGTTGGCTTCCTAAGTAGAGCCTTGCCTCCGGAATCCCCTGTGAGGCTCCCATTTTGTACCAGAAGATCTGGAAACTGAAAGGTTCTTTTGTTGGAATCCTTCATGTTACAGATGAAGAGACTGCTGTCCAGGCCAGCTGAGTGTCTTGCTTTTAACTGCGTCAGGTGGTGGCATTTCGTCTGCCTCTTTATATAATAACATCATGATGTCTCCGAGTTGTTTCCTGGCCTCTTTTGGTCAGGTTCTGGAAACTCTCTTCCTCCTCTTGTGTATGATTTGGGCCTTACTTAATCCGGTGTACTGAAATTACACATAGGTCACCGGGTTTATAGTGAGGTTTCAGAGACCTAAAAGGAAGAAAAGTTCTGGAAAAATGAAAATCCTGAGACAAGTTTCTTGATATTTGTTCTTCTTCAAAATCTTTCAAATAAAACAATATAACCACCATCGTCCTCCTCTTCCCCACTCTACCTTCTACTGATTCTATTCTGCACACATAACCACTCCCATACGTAGTCTTAGAAACGTATAAGCGGATTAATGGAATTTATGTATTCACTGGAGGTAACATGCCCTGGGAATTTCTGTATTGTGTATAAAACCTTGGGCCTGGGGATCTCACTAATGACTTCTTTAAAAAAAATTAATTTCAGTTAGTTAACATACAGTGTTATATCCGTTTCAGGTGTATGAGATAGTGATTCAACAGTTCCATACGTTACCCGTTGTTTCTCACAGGTGCCCTCCTTAATCCCCATCACGTGTTTCCTTAGCCCCCACCTCCCCCACCTCCCCTCTGTTAAGCATCCGTTTGTTCTCTAGAGTTAAGAGTCTGTTTCTTGATTTTTCTCTCTTTTCTTCCTTTGCTTGTTTTGTTTCTTAAATTCCACATAGGAATGAAATCATGGTATTTGTGTTTTTCTGACTGACTCATTTTGCTTAACATTATACTCTCTAGCTCCATCCATGTCATTGCAAATGGCAAACTTTCATGCTTTTTATGGCTGGGTAATATTTCAGTGTGTGTGTGTGTGTGTGTGTGTGTGTGATATTCATCAGTCGATGGACATTTGGGCTGATTGCATAATTTGGCTATTGTAAAGAATGCTGTTATGAATATTGGGGTGCATGTATCCCTTTGAATTATTGTTTCTGTATTCTTTGGGGAGACACCCAGTAGTGCAATTGCTGGATCATAGGGTAGTTCTTTTTTTTTTAAGATTTTATTTATTTATTTGACAGAGACAGCCAGCAAGAGAGGGAACACAAGCAGGGGGAGTGGGAGAGGAAGAAGCAGGCTCCCAGGGGAGGAGCCCGATGTGGGGCTCGATCCCAGAACACCAGGATCACACCCTGAGCCGAAGGCAGATGCTTAACGACTGAGCCACCCAGGCGCCCCGGGTAGTTCTATTTTTAACTTTTGAGGACCCTCCGTACTGTTTTCCACAGTGACTGCACCAGTTTGCATTCCCACCAAGAGGTGCAAGAGGGTTCGTTTTTCACCACATCCTTGCCAACACTTGTTTTTTGTATTTTTGATTTTAGCTATTCTGACTGATGTGAGGTGATATCTCATTGTGGTTTTCACTTGGATTTCCCTGATGGTAAATGATGATGAACATCTTTTCATGTGTCTCCTGGCCATCTGGATATGGAGAAATGTCTGTTCATGACTTCTGCCCATTTTTTAATTGATTTTTTTGGTTTTTTTTTTTGGGTGTTGAGTTGTATCAGTTCTTTATATATTTTGGATACTAACCCTTTATTGGAGATGTCTTTTGCAAATATCCTCTTACATTCTGTAGGTTGCCTTTTAGTTCTGTTGATTGTTTTCTTTGCTGTGCAGAAGCTTTTTATTTTGATGTAGTCTCAATAGCTTATTTTTGCTTTTGTTTTCCTTGCCTCAGGACACATATCTAGGGGGAAAAAAAAGTCGCTACAGCCGATATCAAAGAGGTTACTGCCTGTGTTCTCTTCTAGGATTTTTATGGTTTCAGATCTCCCGTTTAGGTCTTCAATGCATTTTGAATTTATTTTTGTGTATGGTGTAAGAAAGTGGTCCAGTTTCTTTCTTTTGCATGTTGCTGTTTAATTTTCCCAACACCATTTGTTGAAGAGACTAATGACTTTTCAAGAGCAGAGTTCTTTACAGAGTCCAAGTCTTCAATCTTGTAACCGGACCAACAACCCCAGTGACAGCCCACTTTGAAGGAGGCCTCATAAAGACAGGGTTCAGGCTCTTTCTAATGGCCTTAGCTGATGGAAAACCTAGAGGGGAAAAGTGAAATCGTCCTCAAACTTCATGCAGGTAGAAAGGAGAAAAATCTTGAGAAGTTCTGAGAAATGACAGGAATTTCAAAATCTTGGTTTGAAATGCAAGAAGTGGCAGGGAATGATGAGAAACACCTGAAGATGCTTGCTTTTATTACAGGCAGAAAAAAAAATGTAAGTTTCAACTTGCTTGCCTCTGGATCACTCAACCTATGAGAATAAATCAAGACCAGATTCAAATTTCGTAGGAAATACAGGGATCTGAAGGACAAAGCTGGTCAGCTGAAGCTTTACCTTTGTGCTCATTACTGCTTTCTAGTCCTGGGCCCCTGGTCTCCTATCCAGCCTAGAGAGGCCTGTGTAATCTGGGAGATCCAGAGGCTTCTTTACATCTGCATTTTTATCATTGCCTCTGTCTCAGATTTTGATGTATTTATGTACAAGGGCTGTGGAAAATATTGAAAGCATGGTACTAACAGAAGAGAGTCCAGGTAGGGTGTGGTATTACCTTGAGAAGCATCATTTTGGTAAGCTAGGGCTCATCTCTCTGGCTGGTGCACTTGTGAAGAACGGAGCCACCCTGAGACCCCTAGGTTCCCTATCCCTTGATTTTTTGGGGGGCGAAAATAATATCATTACATTTCATAGAAAACAGACAGTAGACATGTTGTGCATAGACACAAAGTGATTCTAAGACAACCTTAGGACAGAGGCTCATAAAAGGCATCACCTGCCATTCCATGGTCGTGACTGAAATGTTGCTGTAATTATGGGGTGTTTTTCCTCTTTTTTGCTCCCTGTGTTTCTTTGGTCAGGACAAGTTATCATGTACAAAGGAGGTTTTCTATCCTGGTTTTTAAACCTGATATCCACAGGCAACGCCTAGTGTCTCACAGGCAAGTACATCTTCTTTTCAGTTATCTCTCTGAACATCAGCCTGCACATAGTTTCTCTCATGTCTCAGATTATTTCCTTAGGAGAGACACCCGGAAATGGGATTACTGTGTCAGGGGTTCGGAATCTATTTTAAGGCTCCAGATACATGGTGGCGAATTGCTTTCTGAAAGCTCTGTGCCAGTGGACGTGGCTGGCAGCAGCAAGGCCTGAGTCCTCCTTTAGGCCTGTCCACGGGCTCATTTAATAGTTTAAAAAAAAATCTTTTTTAAACAAGATGTTACTGACGTACAGGAAAGTGCACAAAGCTTCAGTGAATTTTTTACATGTGTCCGTTTGTGTAAATACTGCCCAGATCAAGATGTAGATTTAGGCATATGTGATATTTCCATCTACCCCGGAAGGTCTCTCCTGCCCCAGGTAGTATCTATACCCCCTCCCTGAGGTCACTGTGGTTTCTAAAAGTCCCTCATTTTTTAAAAAAGATTTTATTTATTTGCAAAAGAGAGAGAGAGAGAGAGAGTGCATGAGCCCAAGCTGGGGGAGGGGCAGAGGGAGAGGGAGAAGCAGACACCCTGCTGGGCAGGAAGCCCGCTGTGAGTGAAGCGGGGCTCGATCTCAGGACCCTGAGATCATGACCTGAGCCCAAGGCAGACGCTTCAGCGACTGAGCCATGCAGGTGCCCCAAAGTCCCTCATTTTGGGGTGATTTCAGAAAGTTTCTCCTTTCATCTGAAGTGACTTGACAGGTGATCTCTGAGGGAAGATGTTCATGTCCTCGGTGCCACCCAGACTCCTGCCTCCTCACATAGGCAGGCCCGTTGTTTAGCTTATTCTGTGAGTTTAGCCCAGGTCGTCCGGCATCCCTTTGCGACTGTACATAACAGATCCACTAACCGCCCCCCCACGAGAACGAACAGTGCTGCTGCCATCTGCACTGAACCACGTGAGACAGCAGGTAGGGGTGATGAAGAAGGTGTGTTACAGAAATAAAGCAGGAGTGATGCTGACTTTAAAAGAAACAACCCCCCCCCCCGGTGCTCCTGGCTGTCTGTTTTCTATAGATGAGTTAAAACAGAGGTCGTGTGAAGTGCTTGCTTTGCAGATTTCGCAATACTTCGCCAAGGCAGAATTGCACTTTGCACTGAAATCCCTAGGAAATAGATTTAAAATGGAGTCTCCTAGGGTGAGTCGGATTGGCTGAGGAAATGGATGTTTGTGTCGGTCTGTCCAGTTTGAAATGTGAATTCAGAGAGCGAACACTCACTTGCTGAGACTAATGGGTCATTTTGGTGAAAATCATGGCTCTTCATTTTCTGTGGGATCTTTATTCAGCTACCTTCATCTTTACTGAGATGGACTGGCTCTTCATGGGTTAACAAGCACCTGGAGTCCTCTCTAGTAACAAGAGAGAGAACGACATCAAGGTTAGGAACGTCATAGGCTAGAATTTAGGGCTCAGCAGCAGTGGCAGGTATAAATCCAGGTGTCTCGGTCAGAAACCAAGAGATCTAAGCCCAACGTGAAAGATGAGGGAGAGAGTGAGCAATGATGGAGGGTCTCCAGTGTACCGAGTACCATGTTGGGTGCTTTCATGTGCAGTAACTCATTTCAGATTCACGATAGGATAGTGCGGATATCATCCCGCTTTGCTGATAAGGAAATTGAAACCAGTCCAAAGTCTCGCAGCTGCATTTCTTCTTTGCCACTTCATCTTCTTCTGCTGCTACTCCTCTCTTCCCACCAATGATATGTCCCGAGATGCACATCCTTCTGTTCTCCTTCTCTCTCTCTCAACCTTCTTGTCCTTTGCTGTAACATCTTGTGCCATAACATCTCTTATCTTACATGCTATGCCCCTTCGGGGTCAGCTCCAGCCTCGATTCCCCCATGAAGCTTTCCCGGACACTGTGGACCATAGGAAGCCCATGAGCATATGACCATTGGGTATTGGAGCTCTATCTGATGTCTTTTGCAGCCCCCACAGCACCTGGAGAAGCTGCACGCACACAGCATTCAATTTCCAGACTTGAATAACGCTGTGACGAAGACGAGGTTGTGCTTTGGAAGGCTGCTTTTGTAGCCGCGGTTGGCGCGAAGGGACAAATGGTCTTCCTTCATGAATGTACCGAGAGCTCCCGAGTGACTTCTGATCAATGGAAGCTCCTTAGCTCCCCAGCTACTGCCTTAAACGCAATATCATTCTCCAACACTGATCACTCAGGTTGTTCCTTTGCCATCCTCTCCATTTGCATGCATAAACCACTTGACCATATTTTATTTTAGTATTTCACCAGGGAGCTTTCAAGCTTCTTAATTAATAACAGAAACATTTCAAGCGGGAAAGAGATGGCCTGACCATAGCACATCCCTTTACTGCGTACTCTGCAGACAGGTCCGCATCTGGCACATGCATCGGGAGCTCCCATTCTCCGAGAACCCGCGAATGGTTCACAGCTACAGGGCTAGATCAGAATAGACATGAAATTCAAACACCAGCAGGTTGTTATAGGTGTTCTCTGAAAAGAGCAGTGGTAAAATAATTAGTGCACTTAATTATCAGTGTGTTCACATGCTTTATATTTTTAAAAGGCCCCAGCAGTGCTATAGGATAGAAATATAACGTGCGCCACATATATATTTTAAATTTTCTACTAGTCGCATTAAAACATGTTAAAAAGGGAGGTTCCTGGCTGGCTCGGTCACTGGAGCATGCGACTTGAGCCCCACATTGGTTGAAGAGTTTAATAATAATACATATATATAAGATTTTTTAAAAATGTAAAAAGTAACATGTGAAAAAAGAAACATGTGAAATTGACCTTAATTTTCCGTTTTATTTAACCTGATATATCCAAAATATTATCATTTAAACAAGTAAGATAAGAGATATCTTACATTCTGTGTACTAAGCCTTGGAAATCAGGTGTGCGGTTTTGCACCGGCCACATTTCAAGTGCCGAATAGCCTTCCATATGTGGCAACTGGCTACCATATTGGACAGCCCAGGCCCAAAGTAACTTCCAGTGGAACCTTTCCTGTAAAGATGGAGCTAGGTTTGTCCATAGGCAAATAAAAAAGCCCAGCGTATTTATTGGACCCCTGCTCTATGCTAGGCACTGAAGGGCGAGCCAGAGGACAGCAGTCCAGACTCTGCCATCATAGCAGTCATGCGTGAAAAGTGAAGCCATTTCTGCCTGTCATTTACGTGTCCAACCACACAAGACAGTTTGTGATTAATTCTCAAGCCAGTGATTTAGGTAGTAGAGGACAGTATGTTTAGAGGGAAAAACAATCCTTGTTAGTTGAAGTGGTCAGGGATAATTCATGGAGGACAAACAGTTCAGGTCGTGTGTATGGCTCAAGCAACAGCGTAGGGTTGGTTAAGTATCAGAAGCGTTGGGAAGACAGGGAGTAGATTAGCTTGACTGTATGGGGAGACGGCCAAGACGCTTCGGTTAATAACATGGTGAGAATAATAAGAGCAGCTAGGTTTTGAGTGTTTAGGGCTCTGTTCCTCTACTGAGCGCTTTCTGTGTATTACGTCATTGAATCTTACAAAGGAGAAGGTTGAATCTCTAGACAGATTGACCGACTTGTCCAAGGTCACATGTCTAGAAAGTGGGCAGAGCAAAATTTTGAATCTAAATCTCTCTGAGCCCATTAGCAGTTATGTTCCTGAGAATGCTGGGGGCAGTGATGGGTGTGCTTTGGGTGGGGGGGGCTACCTCTATCGACAGAGGTACTACAGGGGGCCTGAGGTGCCACCTTGACATATGGCGAAGGAGCTCTAGGCCAAAGATTCCTTGCAGTGTGTTTCTTCAGAAGAGATCCTAAAAGGCCCGCTTGGTATGATACCCCTGTTGTTGACTGATGTCATTGAACACAGGCCTTCACAAGCCAGGGTCCTATTAGTTGGTTTCCTCCTTCCTCTCTCAATACTTCAAGGTCATCCTAGAATACTGGGATCTCAGACACCCTTTACATCAATGCTCTGATCTGACAGAAAGAGGAAAGGGGCCCAGAGAGGCAGGGACTTCCTCCGCGTCACACGATTTTAGAGGTGGCCGAGCTGGGGCTCCCGTCAGGGGTCTTTCCACCCAGAGAGCTATGGTAGCATTTTCCAAAGGCCTCAGTAGAAAGCAACATATTCAGATTAGGAAGTGTATTTCAATTACTCTGAGTAATTGTTTTAGCTGTCTATGGTTCTTTAACAATTGAAAAACTTTATCACAGGTGATAGGTATGCCTGAATTGAGAGACAGATTTCAGCAGTGATTGCGATAAAATGAGTTTCTGGTAAGTGGACGCTATAGTCTTATGAATTTTGATAAAATCAGTTGTCCTTCAAATGGGAAAAATGTTGACCTTGCTGAATGGAATAAAATTGGGTTTATGAATGCAGCAAATCTTTAAAATTCACATTTAAAAGAAAAGCATTGACTTTTTGAATGGAAACCTTACTCTGAATGCGGTTCCAGTTGGAGAACAAATCATACAGTAAAAAAAACTTAGAGTTAAAAAAAAAAAAAACAACTCAGATGACCAGAGAGTGGAGGCCAGGTTTCTGGCTGGTGTGCCAGCTGCCTTCCTTACCTGACAAACTGCTCACAGCACGGGCTGGCGGGGCCCTTGAAGCCTGGCCCCAAAGGTCCCACCACCTTTAATTCCCTTTTCCTTCTGACCTCTGCCACCATTTAACTTTATGGACTTCGCCCCGTGATATACTGTCTGCTTTTCTACTTTCCCTGGGAGAAATACTAGCCCAGACAGCTGAGCCCTGAAATAGCTGGTTGCTACTTACTGCTACTTAATATTTGCTGCTTATTCTCCTGTCTGCCGGGACCCGGTGCTGGTCATGCAGTGTGAGGAGGGGCCGGAAGAGGCGAAGGCAGTTGCTGCCATGTTAAAGCATTGTCCTTTTATTTTGTTTTTTATTTTTATTTTTTTAAAGTTATTTATTTATTTGAGAGGGAGAGAGAGAAAACATGAGCGTGGTGAAGGGCAGAGGGAGAGGCAGACTTCCCACTGAGCAGAGAGCCTGATGCGGGGCTCGATCCCGGGAAAGCAGATGCTTAAACCGACTGAGCCACCCAGGCTCCCCTAAACATTGTCATTTTAGAGAACAGAAGGAAGACACAAAGCAATGAACAAACAAAACCAATACAAGAGCGTGTTGAATGTTGTGGTGCAGATCTTAGGTGTAACCGGCCTAGAGAGCTTATGTGTTACATCAGTAGATGGGCCCACGTTGACCACTACCTTTTCGTTTCTCACGGAAGGACAGGATGGTGGAGTTCAGGCCCTCTGGTTTACCAAGTGGAAGTTCTCCTTAAGCATGAGGAATACTTCTTCTTAGAGGAATCAACCTTTTTTCTTTCTTTCTTTCTTTCTTTCTTTCTTTCTTTCTTTCTTTCTTTCTTTCTTTCTCTTTCTTTCTTTCTTTCTTCTTTCTTTCTTTCTTCTTTTCTTTCTTTCCTTCCTTCCTTCCTTCAGATTTATTTATTTATTTTAGAGAGAAAGAGCATGTGCAAGAGTGAGCAGGGGGAGAGACAGGGAGAGGGAGAGGGAGAGAGAATCTCAAGCAGACTTCCCACTGAGTGTGGAGCTTGGCGCAGGGCTCGATCCCATGACCCTGGGATCATGACCTGAATCGAAACCAAGGGTCAGATGCTTAACCGACTGAGTCATCCAGGTGCCACTAGGGGAATGTTTGTAAAGCATATTCTAGTCCCATGAGTTTTGTGCATAAAAAGGACTCTGTCATCAAATGATTCATTATGTGGCCTCCACTTGGAAATTTAAGAGACTCCATGGTATATTAGAGGCTTTTAGAAGTCTTGCAGCTTTGAAGCTTTGACTTCAACCTAGTAGTAAGCAAACTGATTGGCCTACAGAGCCTTTATTTGATAACCCATATCCATTGGGAAATGCTACCCATATAGTGACTGTTGCTCCCCCTCAATGACTGACTGATGGACTGATTTGGTTACAGCTCTGTCAGCCCTTGAACCTGAGCAGGAAGTAAGAGAGAGAAACTGGCCCAACCTATTTTAACAACAGGCCTCTGACTCAAACAGCCTCCCTGTGCGTGCTTGATAAACATTTTCCCTCTCTTAAGGGAAAATCATGCACAGAAACAAGCACATATAAATAATTTACCAAGCTGTAATATGCTATAAATAACAAGCCTACTAAATAATGAATTAACCCAACTGCTGATTCATAAGTAAATGTCTCTTGTAAAGCAGCAGTTTTATGGATTTTACAGCTTAGTTAATATCCACTCATATTTCATTAGGACGGTTCAGGTGAAGTATTGGGGTAATAATCTGGATATATTTGAAAGTGATATAGCACATAGCGGGAGGCCAGGCAGAGCTTGGGGAGCCGCCAGGATCCCTTCCTTCTAGCCAGAGCACGAGGGATGCTTGCACAAGGTCCTTTCTAAGACTGCAGGCAAAGGTGGCAGTAGAGGTAACCCCAGACCCATGGGGAGAAGAGCGACAGAAGTCACTTGGCCTACTGGACAGAGCCAGCTCTTCTGAGATACCATGATGTAAGCGTATCTCTTGGTATTTTGATCTTTATCACTTATTAACTTTGTGACCTTGGGCAAGTTACTTCAACTCCTTCTGGCTCAGTTCCCTCATCTGTAAAATGCCCAATAACAGTACCCATCTCCTCTGGTTCTTATGAAGATTAAGTGGGTTGTATTGTCAAGTGCTGGAAGATCACTGGGCACGTAGCGTGTGCTTTTTACCTGTTAGCTGTTATATTACTTAGAACATGCCTGTTTTAGCCTCTTCATTTTAGCTTTCTCCAGCCCCAGTGTTGGACTCTGAAAACTGAGCTCCTGGGGGTTTGGAGGGCCTGGGTGGGGAGCCACTCGGCTCTCTCCTCTTGCTTCCAAAGAATGGGAATGGGAAGCAGGCACTATGATTTCATTAGAGTCAGGAAAAACTACTTTCAACTTTCACTTGTTTTTTAAATCATTTTATTTTTATCAGAGTAAGTATACTCTTTAATCCCCATCCCCTATTTTGCCCATCCCCCACCCACAACTTCTTTGGAAACCATCGGTTTGTTCTCTACAGCTAAGAGTCTGTTCCTTGCTTTGTCTCTCTCTCTCTTTATTTCCTTTGCTCATTTGTTTTGTTCCTTAAATTCCACTTAGGAGTGAGATCGTATGGTATTTGTCTTTCTCTGACTGATGTATTTCGCTCCGCATTATACTCTCTAGCTCTATCCAGGTTGTTGCAAACACAAGATTTCGTTCTTTTTGATGGCTGAATAGTATTCCATTGTATATATACACCACCTCTTCTTTATCTATCCATCTGTCGGTGGACACCTGGGCTGCTTTCATAATTTGGCTACTGTAGATAACGCTGCCATAAATATGAGGGTTCGTGTATCTCTTTGAATTAGTGTTTTTGTATTCTTTGGGTAAATTACCCAGTAGTGGGATTCCTGGCTCATAGGGTAGTTCTATTTGTAATTTTTTGAGGACCCTCCATACTGTTTTCCATAGCGGCTGCACTAGTTTGCACTCCCACCAACAGTGCATGAGGGTTTCCCTTTCTCCATGTCCTTGCCAGCACCTGTTATTTCTTGTGGTGTTGATTTTAGCCATTCTGACAGGTGTGAGGTGATATCACATTGTAGTTATGATTTGCATTTCCCTATGATGAGTGGACTTGCACTCATTACAAGTAAGAAATGATCCTTTATTTAAAAGGAATTTTATATATCTGTATCGGTGAGGTTTTTTGGGGGTGGGAGGGGACAAGAATTATCAGTCAAATCACTTTGACAAGGAGGAGATCTAAATTTCATAATTAAACCTTAATTCATTAAGGGGGACTGATGCCAGAACAGATGCTACTGTTCCCCACTTGCAGTGACACTGAGTGTCCTGGGGTGTGGCGTGTGGAAACGGGGCACCCTTATGGTTCCAGTTCCCCACAGGGGTGCAGGGAGAATAGCGTCCTGCCCTTTAGGTGGTCACAGCCACACTGTAAACCCTACCGCCAGCCTCATGACCACTCTGTTCCGGCTGAATGGAAGAGGGACTTGAGCCCTTGCTCTAGCTCGTGGCGGATCACAAGCCAGTGCTCAAGCCCCGTTACCCCAAATCTTCCTCAGTGATCAGAGCAGGCTCTCATCCTTCTACAGCATCGGGGATGTAGTCCGAGACACTGATTCATGACAGCAGTCGTCTGAAGCTCCCTTTGCCTCCCTTTCCCTCCCCCCGACTACATGCTCATCTTGTCGCCTGGCCTTCAGCCTGCTTTCTGTCCCCTTTCTCCTGTGTGACACGGACCTCCCCCCAGACCTGCAAGGAAGGCCACCTTTCCATTCTTCCTTTCTTTATCCTTTGGGTTCAGAGATCCGTGGGGATCCTTCCTCGTCCTCTGGTGGCCCCCCTCCCTCCCCAGGTACCCTAGCTTTAGGCTAGACCCATGGCAGTGCTCAACTTTCTTGCCTTGAAGGAAAGGGTGGTCACCTGGGCTTGGGCCCTGTCTGTTGAAATCTTTCGTCTGCCTGTTTTATACAAAGACAATAACGAGGAAGCAGGGGACCTTCGGAGTGGCAGAGTGGGACTCTTTCAGACGTTTTCCTAAATGCCTTGGCCCCAAAGAGATAGAATCTGCTTACTTCCAATCGTCCGCAGGCTGGGGAGCCTCAAGGTGCCTTCTAAGACAGCTAGTGTGTATAGTGCCTTCTAAGAGAAGGGAAGAGCCACCCCCTGCTGCCCTGGAGCCTCATCCCCTACACCACCACAGAATGAAAGGCTGCGGCTCACAACGACCATTTGGCCAAGCCCCTCCTTGCGCCTGCCCCTCTGAAGTGGAAAGAAGTATGGTGGCGTGACATTCACTTTGACAAAGCTCTTTTTCCTTTTCTCTACATCTCAAAAAAGAAAAAAAGCCTAAAGAAATAAAAACAGTTGCTAAGCTACTGGGTGGGCTCTATCAGTGTGTTTTGTTGCCATCCCCACATTACCACATATGCAGCAGCTTAAACCAAAGAAGAGAGGAAGGGGGGCAGGTGTTGGAGAGGGCTCCTTTGTAAGCTCCCTTGTCAGGTTAAGTGCTTGGCTCTGGGAATGCAGGTGACCTGGATTCCATCCCCAGGTGGGAAAATGGGAGGGAGGATTTCTTCCCAATTCTCAAACTGGTCTGACAGAGAAGGCTTTCGGGACCTTGTTTTCTTGTTTCAGAAAGGTCAGCTCCCAGGGCAGTGGGGGCCAGCTCTGAGTTCTCTGAGCATTGTGTTTTGGACACATCACATACAGTTGGTGCCTACTATTGGGGCCTGGGCCCCAGCTGGCCCCGGTGAGCTCCTAGCTCAGTGTTCCAGTAAGCCCGCATAGCCAGATGGTGGCATTGTTTCGTGTTCTGTTTTTCGGCTCCAGCATTGTTTTTTCAAAGGTGGGCGAAGTCCAGGTGAAGCAAGTCATCATTTGCTAATAGTCGGTGAAACTCGACATCCCGCATGTTTAGAACTTGGGCCTGGCTATGGATGCCATACCCCCAGCTGGTAGCGAAAGATGCTTCCTGGCTTCTAGTCCAAAAGGCATTAACACTGGGGGGGGGGGATGGGAAGAGGCAGCTTCCCAACACTCTTTGCATCATTGCCCAAATCTTTCCTCATAGCCTAATCCCCACTTTGCGCGTCGGTTCTCAGTGTGGGGACAATGGGAGCATTACTGACTTTAGGCTTGTTTTCATCAACCAGCTCATTCTGTGTAAAGTTGGGTTTGGAAAAAAATCTTATAAAAATTAATGCAGCCTGGGACACTCTTTGTGGAGGATACATTGAAAATACATCTTAAATAAAAACCCAGGAAATTGTCCCTTCTGTCTTTCACCTGTCAGAATAAGCAATAGAATTCTATAGCCCATTCAGTAGCATATTTAATTAAGCAACCTATCTGCTTAATGCGCTGGGGGTTGGCTGACAGTGCTTTTCATGGCTGATGTGGATGACAAAGGATGTGGTGAGACATCCAGCAGCCTGGTGGTATGGAAAGAAACTCCCAATTGGTCACACCTACCCATTTCTCTTGGCATGTTGCATTAGCTCTGCGAATACAGAAAATAGACTGTCTTTGATTTACTGAGAAAGTCACTGGACACCAACCTCTTCCACAGCAAGCCCTGACCCAGTTTGGCCCACGTTCCCATTAGAGATGAATAGAGATTTAGTTGTAAGTGAGAAACTTTAGCTTGTCGTTTTCAAAAGAAAAGACTTTCAGGTGCTTGTTCTAATCCGCATGCAGAACCATATCTGACCATCATTCTTTGTTTTGGTGGGAGTTATTGCCTATCCCTGGTAGATATTGCTAGTACTCGTGACAGTTATGGAGTGTTTCCCAGGCACATGCCAAAGTGCCGCCTGTAGTGTCTCTCCCAGCAATCCCCTGGGGTAGATACTGGTGATCTTCTATTTTGCAGAGGAGGAAATTGGGGCTCAGAAAACTTAAGTCACCTGCCTCGAGTCACACAGCTTGTGAGTGCCAGAGTCAGGCTTGGAGCCCAGAGCTCTGCTACTCGACAGCCCCTGTTCTTTTTTTTTTTTTTAAGATTTTATTTATTTATTTGGCAGAGAGAGAGACAGCCAGTGAGAGAGGGAACACAAGCAGGGGGGAGGAGCAGAGGGAGAGGAAGAAGCAGGCTCCCAGCAGAGCAGGGAGCCCAACGCGGGGCTCGATCCCAGGACTCTGGGATCAGGCCCTGAGCCGAAGGCAGACGCTGAACGACTGAGCCACCCAGGCGCCCCATGACAGCCCCAGTTCTGAACCGCTACTCAGCTTCATCTCTGGAGAAAGCCAAAGGGGTTTGCAATCCCAATACAGCTCTTAAAACCGGGGATAAGGGTCACAAGAGTATCGGGATTACTAACTTTGGGGGGGTTTCTCCCACGAAACCAGCGTCCTTCACTTAAGCCTGTGGGACCTTGGGGGAATCCGTAAGGCCCTTAAAATTCGATGCGTATGTACATGCAAGTATTCTGGGAAGCTGGGCCCGTTTTCATCAGCTTCTTAAAGAAGTCCATGACAAAAATATGTAGCTAGAGTGTGTGCAACCCCTGGCGGCGTGCCAGGTGGACTGCGCTCTATATACACGAATAGAAGCAAACTCATTGCCTTCTTGCCACGGCTGTGGGAGGGAGGGATGATGAGCATGCCCATTTGACAGAGGCAGGAACTAAGAGTAAGGTAGCTGGCCCAAGGTTGCAAAGCTAGGAAGCGACAGTGCAGATCTGATTGAAAGTCAAGCACTGTGGCTCGTGGATCTTTGCGTTTAACCGCTTCTGACCGCACGCACCGTTTTATTCATTTACACGTCTGCCAGCACAGTGCCCGACACAGAGTGCATTTTACTGACATTTGTTGAATTGAGTTGATTGGCAGACTGCCAACTCCATGTAGATTTTGTCTTAGGAATCGTGCTCAAAGGTCTGAGGCCTGTGGGAGGGACTCCATAAATCTTGAGTGGATGAACGAAGAGAACCACCATGGTCAAAAGAGAACTTATCAGAGTTTTTCAAGATGGGTGGCTTGGCAAAACATAGGCCCTTTGCCTTTTTTTTTTTTTGAGAGAGAGAGAGCGTATGAGCAGGGGGAGGGGCAGAGAGAGAGAGAGAGAGAGAGAGAGAGAGAGAATCCCAAGCAGGTTCCACACCCAGTGTGGAGCCAAAAGCAGGGCTTGATCCCCCAACCCTGAGATCACGACCTGAGCCGAAATCAACCAGCTGAGGCACCTAGGCGCCCCTAGGCTCTTTGTTTTCAATCAGGTCTCCCTGAAAGACTGCTGCACTGATCCCAAGCCCATTCTTCCTCCGGTAGGAGGTTCAAAGTGATTGTAAACTACCTCCAAATTCGGGGTAGGTGACGTTGCAGGTTCTGTGCGTCGGTGTGGTATTTCGTGTCCTGATTACTCGACATGATCTCCCCCACCTCTTATTTGCCAGTGAGCAAGCAGAAGGCACCCACACCCTATGCTTGCTGGCATGACTCAAATCTAGGTCCCTAAATGGCATGTCAGCCTTATTGAGGGGAGGGCGGACAGAGACACAAATCCTGTTCCACTGCCCTACGACAAATGGGACTGTAGTTGAGTTTCTAGAATGAAGCATTCTTAAATATCAGAACGATTGACTGTGATTGTGGAGAGCGCACAGTGAGCTGGTGGGCTGGGGAGTAACAAGGGGTGGAGAGGCTTTAGTTTTTAATCCCCTCGATTACACGTTCCAAGTTTTAACTTTGTGGCCTCCACTGTTCCCCTAATCTGGCCTGCCGCGATCTTATTTTACTTTTCATTTTGTTCCTCTGATCACTGCCGATTAAAACCTGAGTCCATGCTGCTTCTGTTGCCTGCCTCCCAGCCTGATGGACCTCTTTGTACTAAGGTACAGAACCCAGCTGGCAGCTGGCCTTCCTAGGGCCCGGAAGCTTCATGACTCTTCGTTGGCACTGACCACCGAAGTGACTGGCTTTGGAGTTGGGTTTTTTCAATGATGGTGGCTTAATATTGGGTCTCCAAGTTGAAGTATTTTTCCTCCGAAATTAATCAGATACATGAGCTAATTATATGCCGGCAAATATTTTAAGAAAACCGCTGTCCGGTGAAGACTCCTGCACACACCACAGACTATTTTCCCAGTAACTAATAGGCTTCGTTGATTTCCTTTGAGGTGGAAAACAGTTCTGACAAGGACTCCCTACTCACTTGGCTCAACTGACTAATTTTGTACCCAAGTACTAATGACAGCAGTGACACCATCTTTTCCCGTTAGGGCTCTCACTCGAAGAACTCGAAGCAGTCACTAACCTTCGAATCTTGGGCGTTGGTTTAATGTGCTCATGGGCAGCATAACAGGGAACACTGTGATCAGAAATAGAGTTAAACCTCTGTAATTGAGCCCCCACTAATACGAGAGGTAATAACTGTGCAAAGAACAGATTTGATAAGTCTATGACAAAAAGAAAGGAAGCCAGCAAGGGGGTTATTCAAACTGCCAAGTAGAGCACACTTCTAGAAGGTGCCAGCTTGCATGCAAAGAACTGGCAAGTATATACACGCCATTCAGGGTATCCTAGACTGTTGACGCTGAGGGGGACCAAGCAGCTCATTGAATATGATCTTCTCATTTGACATATGGGGAAACTGAGGCTCAGAGAGAAGAGATTTACCCAA
Organism: Ailuropoda melanoleuca; assembly: GCF_002007445.2. Taxonomy (NCBI): domain Eukaryota; kingdom Metazoa; phylum Chordata; class Mammalia; order Carnivora; family Ursidae; genus Ailuropoda; species Ailuropoda melanoleuca. Next base: position 95,043,695 of record NC_048238.1, on the reverse strand, counting down.
AGACACACAACTAATAGGGCCAGGATTAGGATCCATGTATTCTGCCATTTTAGCATGCTGCAACTTTAATCACGATGTGAAATTTTGGAACATGGTGGCAGTTTAAGAGCATGGATTCTAGAGCCAGACTCCCCGGCTTTGAGTCTCAGCTCTACTTTTTAAGGGCTGTGTCACCTCAGGCATGTTACTTAATCTCTCTGAGCCTCGGTTTCCTCTTTTGTGGAATTGAATTAATAACTGTACCTGCCTTCCAGGTCTGCTGTGAAGAGTAGGTGAGCTAATGTATGTAAAATACTTAGAATGGTGTTTACAACAGAATGGAAACTACACAAGTGGCTGTTATTATTATTTTATTACTTGGTTACTGAATATGAAAACACATATTTCATTAGATTCTAAAATATGCTTTACATATTTGTTCTTCGGGTTTTAAATCCTGACTGTCCTCATATATAATTTCTCTTCATTGTGTTCCAAAGTGAAAATAACAATTTGTTCTACATGTTTTTGAGTGTTAGGTGCTAGGTATAAAAAGTATGTTTAAGGGGCGCCTGGGTGGATCAGTCGATTAAGCATCCAACCCTTGGTTTTGGCTGAGGTCACGATCTCAGGGGCGTGGGATCAAGCCCCACATCAGGCTTCATGCTCAGCAGGGAGTCTGCTTGAGATTCTCTTCTTCTCCCTTTCCCTCTGCCTCTCCCCCCCACACATTCCCTCTCAAATAAATAAAGAAATCTTCTAAAAAATAATAAAAATATGTTTAAGAAACAGTGTGTGCACTTAAGAAGTTCACAGTCAAGTGAACGGATATGGCAGGTGAAGAGATAAGGAGCCGTAAGTCAAGGCAAGCAACAGGAAATGCCCCAGATGAAGTATACATGAAGAATCGAGGGTATTGGAAAGGCTTCGTGAGGGCAGTGGCATTTGATATGGGTTTTGAAATCGGGCTGAAAGGGATGACAGATATCATTCCCGACTAGGGTAGTACATAGCAGAAGCAGAGGAAAGAAAGTATTTGCCATGGTTGGGGAAGGGATGAATGTTGTATGTGTCCAGAGCGTGATTTGGGGAGACTTCCTAGGGGGTAAGCCTGCAAATATAAACCAGGAATGTACTCGGTAGGAAAGGGAAAGTTGATATTTATGTGCACCTACTATATACCAGGCTTCGTAGCATACTGAGTACTCACGATGTGTAAAGGAAGTCATCTGAGTCTCACAATCACCCCGAGGAAGCAGGTGCAGAGAAGCGGAGTAAACTGGTCAGTATCACACCTGCAGGTGGCACAGTCCAGATTCAAGCTGACTGGAAAAGTGTCTGTTCATATCTTCTGCCCATTTTTTGATTTGATTATTTGTTTCTCATGTATTGAGTTTGAGAAGTTCTTTGTAGATCTTGGATACCAGTCTTTTATCTGTAGTGTCCTTTGCAAATGTCTTCTCCCTTTCCATGGGCTGCCTCTTCGTTTTGTTGACTGTTTCCTTGGCTGTGCAGAACTGAGAACACTCTCCGACCCTGATGCCCAGGCTCTTTTCCACATGCCACGTCAACCTTCGGACTTGCATACCAGTTGGACTTTATGGAAAATGGGAGCTTTGAAGGTTTTTGAATATGGAAACACATTTTCATTGTAGCTTATTTATTCACTTATTTATTTGCTTTCACTGGTGATAATGTAGAGGGTTGCTTAAAGGGAGGAGAGATCAGAGGCTAAAAATAATCAGATGTGAAGCTTTTGCAATAGGTAAACGGTAGGGGGGACTTGAACTAGGGCCATTGTAATGGAGAAGAGGAGGCACGTGTTAAAGAGAGGCTGGCTTGCCAGGACATATGACCAATCTGATGTGGTCAGCACACGTGTGAAGGAGAGTCAACCGTGAAGCCATGATTTTCCATCTGGTTGGATATGGTGGATCTCACTGCTGCTCTTCAATGAGATAGGAAGCCTGGGCAGAGGTGTGGATTTAGAGAAGAAAGGAAAGTGAGTTCAGTTTTGTTACAGTTCAGCTTTATCAGAGCCTTCCCAGTCAATGTCCAGGAAGCAGGTAGATATGTGGGTCTGAAGGGAGAACAAGGGCAGAGGCCTGGGGTCTATCTACATGTGTATTCTGGGCAGAAGAAATGCAGCAAACAACCAGAACCAAGAGGAAGCAGTTGAAGAGGACCAAGAGTGAGTGAGTGAGATCACCAGAATCACGGGAGAAGTAAATTTCAATAAGGAGGAGGTGGTTGGCATTTTCAGGTGCTCCGGAATAGCCGCGTCAGAGAGACTGCAAAATGTGCCTTCCATTTAGTGATTGAAGAGGTTATTGAGGGAAAAGAAGCAGGTCAAGTAGCCTATTAGGGGTGGCAATCATGTGGCAGTGGTTTGGAAACCTGGAGACACTGAGTGTGTAGAGTGATAGCAGAATCTTGAGGACAAAGCAGACCATAGAAATTATCTGTAGGACAATGGAGAAATTTGAGCACATATTTTGGGAGAAATGAGTCACTAAATGGGAAGAGACTGGAGGAAAATTGACAAAGATTTTGGAGGAAGCAGGAAAGAATGGAAGGCAGTGTGCAGAGAGAAGGTTAGCTGTACATGTGAGCCCTTCCTCTGAGATGGGGTTAGGAGGAAAGAACGCACACAGCACCGATAAAGTAGGGCTTTTTTACAACAGAAAAAATGTGTGAGGCATTCACAATTAGTTACCTCTTTAATTTAGAATTCTCTTCTTGTCTAAAAAACCTTGCTCCATTTATTACATATAAAATCCTATGGAAACAACAACAAACAATGCGATTAAAAATGGGCAAAAGACTTGAATAGAACCTTCTCCTAGAAAAGGTATACAGATTGCCAATAAGCACATGAAAAGATGCTCAACATCATTAATTATTAGGGAAATGCCAATCAAAACCACACTTCACATCCATTTGGATGGCAAAACAAAAAACAAAAACGAAAACAAAAACAAAAAAACAAACCCAAACCAAAAATACTTGAAAGTAACAAGTGTTGGTGAGGATGTGGAGAGATTGGAATCTTTGGGCGCTGCTAGTGGGAAAGTTGGCTGGATGGTCCTGCTAATCTGGGCCAGGCTTGGCTCATCATAGCTGGACTCAGTTGCACTCAGCTGGTGGGTCACCTAGGGATTGGCTTTTCTCAGATGGCCTCATCTGGGATGACTTGTACCTACTCCATGTGGCCTCTCATCCTTGAGAACATTAACCCAGGCTTGTTCTTACGATGTGACACGAGTCTAAGCGAGCAGTCAATGGTATAAGGGAGCTAGTGGAAATGCACATGAGCTTTTCAAGTCTCTGCTTGCTTCCCATTTGCTAACATCCCATTGGCCAAAGCAAGTCACGTGGCCTAGTTCACATTTGGGGGGGGGGTCTCCAGAGTTACAGGGCAAAGGGCAAGGCTATAGAGAGGCCATTAACTGTGGACACTAATGCAGTTAATCTATTACAGAATGCTTAAGTGAAGCCTGGGAACTTGTGCATTTAACAGGCATCCTAGAGTGATTCTTATGTGGGTAATCCATGGACAACATTTTCACAAATGTTGTCTAGTGTCTCCTGGCACCAGGATTGCAACTGCAATCATAAAACAGGGTTGCACGTTGGGGGACAAATATCCCTTTCCTTAGCTCTAGCTTACTATTCAGGCTGCTTGGTCTCTTGGAGGCAGAGGCTTAACTAAAGCTCTATCTGTGTTTCAGACAATCTCATACAGTCATTTACTTTTTACAAAGAACAATGCAGTTGGATTAAAGCTGATAAGGTATCATTTTTCAATGCAGGTCAGGAAGGCATTGTTGGTTTGTTTTGTGTTGCTCGTTATAATATGTATTTCTGTCCCAGAGAAGCTCGTATAATGGAAATGAAGCATCGAGGTGGTTTATGGGGCATGTGATAGGATCATAAAGTTAGGACTATTGCTTGGACGAGACCTTTCTTAGAATAGTAATCCAAGCAATGAGAACACGTACGGGAAAGAAAGGAAACCACAGGAAGAAACTCCAATTATTTAGCCAGTTGTGGGAGGTTTTTGTTCCTCAGACCCTTAGTCAAAATGTGGAATTAGAGATATACTTTAAGATGGCTGCCCCCATGCAGGTCATGTGCAAGCTCAGTAAGGCGGGAACCAGGATATTGATGGATCCCTGGTGCCAGCCGCTGTGCCTGCCACGTATCCAGGGCTGAAAACATACGTGTTGAATGAATGTCTGCAGATTCCTGGGATCCACTCTCAGAGATTTTGACTGAGTAGGGTGAACAGCAGACAGTCACTACAGGGAGGGCTGTGGTCCAGCACACTGATCTGAGGACCACGGCCAGGCCAGCTCTGTTCATATGGGATCGGGGCCAGTCATTTAACCTCTCTTAGCTATCTAGCTTCCATTTCCTCATGTTTGTATTTTGTGGTCTTTCCCCCGGGGCAGCCAGATTTGAATTAACACTATATTGTCAGCTTTCTTATTCTAGGGGATAGGAGTTGGCTCTTGACCCTCAAAGCAACTATGGGGGTCCTGGATTTCCGAGCTGTAAAGTGTCAATTGCTTCCAGAAGGCTTTCTCGCCTCAGTGTCTTTGACAACGTAGGCTCTCCTAGTGCTGGGATTTAGGAGAAAATGGAGCATTGAGCCCTGGAAAGTGGAGCAACTGAGTTACGCCCACCCAGGCACATGGGAACTGGCCGTGAGGAGCTGCAGAGTTGCGAGATAAAAATCTCCTTTGCCCCATAATTTTCTGTTACAGGCATCACTTGTATCATGAGAATGTTTTAAAGTATCAAAACAAATTGGATGCTTTTTTCCCTGTCTGGAAGGAAGGCACGTTTATTTAAGCGTGGGGTGTGACATTTGGAAATGTGAAAGAGGTTTTTGGAGAGTAGTGGGGGCTTGAGTGGAACATCTCCTGTTCTGTGTATTTCTCTTATTTTTGTTTATCCTGTGTCTTATTCAGATAGTGATTTTAATTCACCTGCCTGATCTCCCGAGATAAGAATTTAGGGAAAGCCTTTCTCTGCCACCAGGGTAAGATTTCCAGAAGGACTGTTGGGACCCTTCCATACTAAAAGTGCATGCACCAAGCCAGCCAAGCTTGAAGTGTCTTGTAGGCTAAGGAGTCTCAAGTGCACTTGCATAAGAGGATTCAGGAACCTTCCCTCTGGGAACAAATGGCTGTACACTTATGCTGAGTTTCTTCCAGCCTCCTTGAGGGAGTGCAAGCAAAGGCAGTCTCTGCCATGACATTACCTTCCCATGAGCCTTTTAGTGCTAGTGCTGTTTTGCACTGATGCCCGGAACCCTGCATCTAGAGTCACTTTCTTAGTGTCCTTTTGCACTGTCTGGATTTCAACCAAAATCATGCTTCTAGAAGCGTGACCCCTGCCACTGTCCACTCCTTCTTCCCCATCCCGCACCCTGCTGGAACTCGTCCCCACTCCACTGCACCCATCTGGCCCCTTTTCTTTCTAGGCTGCCTTGGTTATTTTATCTCAGTCAGCTCTGAAAAGCATCAAGCACTTTATTTTTTATTTTTATTTATTTAAAAAAAATTTTTTATTATGTTATGTTAGTCACCATACAGTACATCCTTAGTTTTTGATGTAATATTCCATGATTCATTGTTTGCGTATAACACCCAGTGCACCAAGGCACTTTATTTTTTAATTTATTTTTATTATTATTATTTTTTTTTAGAGAGGGAGAGACGGGGGAGAGGAGGAGCAGAGGGAGAAAGAGAGAGGGAGAGTCTCAACCAGGCTCCATGGCCAGCACAGAGCCCGATGTGGGGCTCGATCTCACGACCCTGAGATCATGACCTGAGCCGAAGCCAAGAGTCAGACGCTTCACCGACAGAGCCCCCTCAGACGCCCCAAGAATCAAGCATTTTAAATACTTGCCTGAAAACTCACTGAAAAGCAAATTTCAACTCCTTAGACTTGAACTGAATTATGGGCCTGGTTCAGGTACTTTGATAGTGTTTGCATTGGGGGTCATTGTGTTTACCTCTTCCTGGGACAGGAGTTCATACTCCTGGGGTGGTTGAATTTGCGTGGAGCTGGCAGTCTCATTCTAGAGAACACAAGGTAGTGGTAAGGGGCGTGGGCCTTGGAGTCAGTCAAATGTGTTTCCCATCCGCACTCTACTTCTTGGTAGCTGTGCAGCCTGGGGGGGAGGCATTGCACCTTTCTTGTGTCTGTTTCCCCGTTTTACACATGGGGACCACAGCAGTCCCAACATCATAGGTTAGTTGTGAGGATTTAATAAGAGACTTTATTTAAATAGTGGTGCATAATCCTTGGACTCAGCTGTCATCATAATGATTGTTATTTCCTTGACTTGCTCAATTAGGACTAGAACAGGATGCTAGGACATACTGTTCCTCTAGGACAGGGGCAGCAACCAAATGCAGCCTGCCTGTGAGCGAACAATGATTTTCACATTTTTAAATGGTTGAAAAAAATGAACAGTACTGTTCGTGGCATGGGGAGAATGATATGAAGTTCATATTTCCGGGTCCATCAATCAAGTATTATTGGAACCCAGCCACACTCATTCAGCTGCATGTCGTCTAGGGTTGCTTTCGTGCTACAACAGCAGAGTTCAGTACTGGTGACAGTGATCGTATGGCCTGGAAAGCTTCGATATTTACTTCTTGCCAGTCTCTGCTCTAGGCCATTTAGCTGCCTGCCTGGAACATCAGAGGGATGGATAGTTTGGGAATAATTTGCAGAGTGTCACCACTCACATCCCCAAACTCTGTGTGTGCAGAGTAATTTACAAGCGAGGAAATTATATAGGTTCCCGCAGGACAAATGAGACGAGGCTTTAGTGGCATTTTAAACCAAGGGTTCACTTTGTGTCTTTGAGGGATCAGGAAGAATTTAAAAGTAGTGGCACCGTTGGTTAGATGAATTTACATGTTCTCTTGTTTTTCTTTCTTTCCTCAGAACCTTCTCTGCAAGGAGGCGAGAATGGATGATTAGTTTCTCTTGTAAAATGGATTGAATTGCTCTTATTAGGTGTACCGTAATACCGAGGCGTTGGTTCCGAATGTGGCAAAGTCTCATCTCAGCAAATATCACCTTAACAGCCTGTTCTCCCCCCAAAAAAGGCAATTTCTGTAGAGAAATGGAAAATCTTAGAATATCCAGGGTGGAAGGAGCCTTAGAGATCTACAGGGATGATATTCATATTAATATCGCTCTGCTGATGTAGATACAATATCCTGTTTGAAGGCAAAATACTGTATAATGAACAAACCCCAGTCCATTCAGTCTCTTTGACCAAGATGGCCTTTAACGGGTGTTTGTGTATTGAAACTAGATTTGAATACCTGTAAGATATTAAATTTCATATGCTTTACAAAATGTGCAGTTATAGAGACACATAAACATAATGCCCAGGTTTGAACTGTGGGGATGGGGATAGAAATGTTGCCCGTTTAGGGGCTAGAAATGCCGAGGTTATGCTCTGCCAAATCTGTGGCCTTAATGAAATGCTTCTTCAGTAGGGGTGAGGTAGATATGGGGCTGGGGACAGGGGTGGGCAAAATCTGAGAGTTTGGTCTCCTAGGGGGAAAGATGCGTGTTTAGCTGAGCTATGCAAACATACCAATCTGGGTGTCTCCGTCAGGGAGGGATCCTAGGCTGTGAAGCCACAGGTGTGTTGGGGGGAGGGTGTGAGAGAATGGCCCGCCACAAGGGGAAGGAGGAAGGCAGGGAGGTGATGAGAAGAGGTATTGGACTAGACCTTTCTGAGAGGATCTCAGAACCTCTTACCCCTCCCCACCTCTTGCTTTTATACTTATCAGACTGGTGTTAGGGGAGATGTACTTCTTAACATTTGGTGTTCTCCTGACGTACCCCATGCTTCTGTGTATAGCCAACCTGCCAAGCTGCAAGGTGGCCACATGTGCATGGGACTGGCATTCCACGTTCATTAGATACAGAATCCATTGAGCAGTCTTACCTTATAGACTGAGGTTTTATATCAGAAACTTCCATAGAACTAGACCTGGCCCCTTTGGCCCTTTAGTGCTCCTTCCCTTTCTGTGTCCCCGGGGAGGCGCACTGAACATCTGTGACAGTCACTAGCTATGTACACACAGAGCTTCCTCTTTATATCCTCTGCTGGTGGAATCCCACTTCAATGAGGCTTGGAAACGGAGTGGAAATCTGGCTAGTCAACAAACTACTTTACAGGGGAATCAACTTTTGGTATGGCCACTGTGGAAAACAGGATGGCAGTTCCTCCAAAAATTAGAAATAGAAACACCAGGGGTGCCTGGGTGGCTCAGTCGGTTGAGCGTCTGACTCTTGATTTTGGCTCAGATCGTGATCATGGGGTCGTGAGATCAAACCCCGCCTTGGGCTCCATGCTGAACATAGAGCCTGCTTGAGATTCTCTCTCTCCGTCTCCCTCTGCCTCCTGCCCCACCCCACCTACTCATGTGCTCTCTCTCTCTCAAAAAAAAACTATTTAAAAAATGCCAAGTGATCCAATAATTTCACTATTGGGTATTTATCCAAAGAAAACAAAAGCACTAACTTGAAAAGATATATGTACCCCTATATTTATTGCAGCATTAGTTACGATAGCCAAGATATGGAAGCAACCTAAATGTCTAATAAGAGCCAAATGGATAAGGAAAATGTGGGATGTGTGTGTGTGTGTGTGTGTGTGTGTGAAGAAATATTACTCAGCCATAAAAAAGAATGAAATCTTGCGATTTGCAACAACGTGGACGGACCTAAAGGATATAATGCTAAGTGAAATAACAGTCAGAGAGAGACAAATACTATATGATTTCACTCATATTCGTAACCAAGGAATAAAACAAATGAATAAACAAACAATACAGTACAGAGAACAGACTGATGGTTGCCAGAGGGGAGAGGGGATGGGCAAAATGGGTAAAGAAGAGTGGGAATTATAGGCTTCCAGTTATGGAATGAATAAGTCACGGGAATAAAAAGCACAGCATAGGGAATATAGTCAATGGTATTGTAATGGAGTTGTGTGGGAATACAAGGTAGCTACACTTGTGTGCACAGCATAATATACAGAGATGTTGAATCACTATGTTGTACGCCTGAAACTAACGTGATGTTGTGTGTCAACTATATGCAAATACAAAGTTTTGAAAACAATAAAGTAATCAATTTGAATGCCCATACTACCACTCTAGTCGAACAACAGAGCTGATGACTCTGTCTTGTGAATGGTTTAGGCAGGAGAATAGCAGTGGGCACAGCTAGAGATGTCAACACCATGAAGTATAATGACTCATGGGCTTCGGACTCTTCCCCCAGGATGAGGCCAAGAAGAGATCTTGGGCTTCCAGCTTCTGGTGCATGTGTTTCCTTTGGACCAGGTGGTGGTTGGTTTTCAGGGATCTGTGCGCCTGCTCAGTGCAGGGTTCTGAGAAGTGGGTGGTGGGAGTGGACACGGTCGACCCCAGGCCATTGTGATTCTGTGGGTGTGCTTCTTCAGGGAAGAAGCCAGAGTAAGAAAACTATCTGTCACTAGTCCTTTAGCCATGTTTATTCACTGAACTCACATTTTTATGACAGGCAGATGCTCAAAGGTGTAAATAAAGCCAAGTATTTTAGTTTGCCATTGATTTTCATGTGTAAATTCTCAATATAGTGTTGATTTAAGAATAAAAATAATGGCCTGGAGTTTTGTGCTCTGCTGTGGCAGTTATACTGTTGGCCAGCAAGGGCCCTGTGCTCTGAGGTCATCTCTTCTCAGAGGGGAACATGTATTAGAGTCATGCCCACTGATGATGATAGCTCCCATTTTCCGAGTACTTGCTATGTGCCAGGCATTGTCGAAGTGTTTACTAACGTGACCTCATTTAATACCACTGGTAGTTCTGTGAGGTAGAGTCCTCTTTTTAGACACATGTTACAGATGGGGAAACTGAGGCTCAGGGATTCACTTGTCCAGGACACCAGTGGATAATTCTAAGGAATTCTCGAAATTCTAAGGCAAAGCCGCCTGACATCCTCTCCCATTTCTTTGCACCACATTTGTGAACTTCTGTGGGGCACTTTGCTCGGAGGGCTGTCGGTCCGGTAGTAAGTATCTTGCAGACCCGGCAGGGCTGGAGACCCAGAACTAGAACAAGAAACCAGGAGCGCAGGTGAAAGGGAGCAATTTCCTGGGAGACCAGGAAAACCGAAGCGGAAGCTCTAGCTTATAGGGGCCAGGGAAGGGAAGACTGAGGGGAGAAGCCGATGGCTTCGCTAACCAAGTAGAGAGAACCTTGGGCCTCGTAGGAGCTGGACAGAAAGAGCGTAAGAGGGCAGGGCGGGCAGCCCTGGTTCCCTCTAAACGTCCCTTTCACCAGGCTTCCTCCCCATGGCTGGAGGCAGGCAGCTCCGGTGTGCAGGGCCCCTCGGCCTTGTTCCTGAGGAAGGACTGAATGGGGGTGGGGAGGTTAGGGTTATTAGTAAGGCTGTGTCCTCTAGGGAGATCTCAAGCCTGGTGTGTTGACTAGATGGAAAGGAGAGCATGCGAGCCCCCTTCTCCCTTCTGAGCGATCTCCCCTCCCTGACCTGGCCGTCTTTACTTCTGGTCATTGTCACTGCAGGGTAGATCAGAACCCCCCTTCCTTAGGTCTCGGAGTCTGGAGACATCACAATGGCTCAGTTTAGTGTTTTTGTGTGCGGAGCCCCAGGGGCCGAGGGGAAGGCGCAGTCCTGGTGCCCCACTGTGCCCTTGGCCTGGGAGCATCCGAGTGACTTTTCACATCTTATCACCGTCCTTGGAGATAGTAATTTAGCATCAAGTCTTCTTAGAGAGGGAACAGCTGGTCTGCTCTGCTTTTCAAATCGTGAAGTTTATTTCGGAGGGAAGTTTCGTTTTCCCGGGGAGGTGTTACTACTTCCCAGGTTCCCCCTCATCTGTGAAACTAACGAGAAGGCAGGCAGCCTTGCTGCGGGAGCACAAAGTGTGAGGACAGACGGGTGCATCGGCTTTGCCCTGCACATCAAAGACGGCTACCCGGGTAGTGTGACACCAACTGAGTGAGGTGTGTTGCCATCTTCGTGCCGCCTGGTCTTTAGGCAGAAGCGGCAGGCAGATGACATAAATGGCTGTCATTCTTTTTCCGTGTCTGAGGTTTTGTTTTTCTGCTCACTCCGTGAGTTTTCCATTAGCTGTGCAGCGTCACGATGGCTTTCCGGTACCACGTATGGCTTTATTCATCATCATCACCAGCCTTCCACACACGCCCCCATTAAAGAGAAGTTTCTCTAATTACGTGTTATGCAGGTGTCTTGTATTACAAACAATGTTTAATTGTATTCGTTCAGAACAGGTTGCAATTAAAATCTATAAACAGTTTAAGCCTCAATAAAAGCTCCACCATCTACCTTACAGCTTAGCATTAATATTTACCCTAGAGAGGAAAAACATCTCTTCCTGTATTTCTCTGATGTACCATTTTTGTTATTAATAAAAACAAAAGACACATGTTTAATTGGATCCCTTAGGTATCGATTTAAAAAAGAGTTGGATTCCTCGCTTGCTGGGGTGGTTCCATAGAGCATCCCAGAACCATTCTTTGTTTCAAGCCTTTGAGGATGCACACGTTGAATGTTTTCCTTCCAGCTACCGTGCTAAGAGCTTACCAAACGCTGTGCGCTTGAGTGTGGGCAGCGGAAGTTCTCTGGGAGAGGGGAGGTCTGCAGCCTGCGAGGGTCCAAACAGAAGGCCACCTCAAGCTCTCTCCCCACATTGGGCAAAGGGAGGAAGGAAACAGATAGCAGCCACTTGGCACCAAAATCCTGCTGACCTGGGGGTTTGAGCTGTTGGAAGTTAACTGTGTAATCCATCCGAGGACAGTTCTCACAAGTCCTATTTTCAACTCAAAAATGTTAATATTTCTTTCCATACTTTATGTCATAATCAATATTCAATTTTCAAGGCAGTGAAACTAGTGAGACTATCAGACGAACCCAGCACAAGGAAAGGAAGGTAGGATGAGTACGTTGCAAATGGGGCAGAGCGGGAAGATAAGAGAACGTTTGTAACCATGGGCTGTCATTCCCGTGGGTTTACTTCTCTGGGAAGTGTGAGCCGGGCTGCCGTGGCAGGGGCTGCTGGCTTTGTCAGCAGACAAGGAAGTGCTAGACTCAGGAGGCAGAAACAGTATTCAGAAAGTGACTGAGTTCTTGCGGCCCTTCTATCTGTGGCATTGGGAGGTTTCTGGTGATGAGGCCAGCTGTGTAGTTCCTCTGGAGCCTGTGACTGCGGACCATGGTGGGATGGAATTCTCCTGCACCACAAGGCAGGCTGGGGGTAGGGGCTTAAGGAGGGCATGGAAGATGGTGGCACTGAGACGCCCTGGAGCACTGTTCTGGCCTCTTCTGGATTCTTGAGAATTGGTTCTTTCTCACGCCCCACCTTATCTTCATCTTTATCATGCCTTTCATTTCAACTTTTGCCAGTAGGTAAGGAGATCAGCATAACCCTTAAGGCCTTCACAAGAGAAGTTGAATAATAGCGTTGATTGATTGATTGATTGATTTATAGATTTTATTTATTCATTAGAGAGAGGGAGAGAGAGAATGAGTATGAGCAGGTGGGAGGGAGAGGCAGAGGGACAGGGAGAAGCGGATTCCCCAGCTGAGCAGGGAGCCCTATGTGGGGCTCGATCCCAGGACCCTGAGATCATGACCTGAGCTGAAGGCAGGTGCTTAACCATCTGAGCCACCCAGGCGCCCCAATAGTGTAGATTTATCAAGAACTTTTGAAATACACTAGGCATCTCACACATATTATCTCATTTAATCATTTCCCCAGTCCTGGATGCATGGTGATATGATCGCCACATCACAGATGAAGGAAGGGAGGCTCACAGAGAGGTTAGTCTGGCATACATTCTGGCCGCAGAACCAGTGAGTGGCAGGAGCAGACCCACAGCTCAAAGGTGAAAGAGGGCACTGTGTTTCCCATGGAGACTGACACTGAAAATATTGGCAATGAAATAAAGTGGCCCAGAAATCAGTGTTTAAGGGCTTCATGGGACCACACTGTCCTCATCTTCTTAACTAGTGTGTAATTAGAAATATTTCCAATCAGATAAACATTTCCAGACACATTTGTAATTATTCCAAATGCTGACCACTAGTTTCTCTGAACAGATTTTCAAGGGCCAGAAACTCACCTCTTATTAAGGGTGCTGACCTTCATCCTTTTTTTTTTAAAGTCATCTGATCTCTATGCCTAACATGGGGCTCAAACTCACGACCCTGAGATCAAGAGTCACATCCTCTACCAGCTGAGCCAGCCAGGCGTCCCTGATCTTCATCTTAAAGATTCTTAACGTTCACCATTTACCATAAAGAACCAAGGTGATGCCTTACTTTTCTGATGGGCTGCTAAAAAGAGTCAAGTCCTCAGGCTCAAGGACATAAATTGCTTGTACTTCAGCGCCGGGGGATGGATTTACGAGAGCTTTGTAAAATGGAAAGATGCCACTTTATTTATTTATTTATTTATTTATTTATTTATTTATTTTTAATTTATTTTTAAAGATTTTATTTATTTGAGAGAGAGAGCGAGAGAGCGTGCACAAGTGGGGAGGAGGGGCAGAAGGAGAGGGAGAAGCAGACTCCCCGCTGAGCAGGGAAGCCGGACCCTGGGCTCTATCCCAGGACCCCGGCTGGGATCATGACCCGAGCAGGCAGAGGCCTAACAAACTGAGCCACCCAGGCGCCCCTGCTCTAATAATTTATTTAACTAACATTTACTGAACACTTCCTGTGTCAGGCCCCTTGCTGGGGTGTTGGGGGCACAAAGATGAGGGAATTCTCGTCCTTGAGAAGGTCACAGTCAGCTGGGGGGATAGAAGTGAGCAGATAATTACGAAGTGCTTGGACGAGTGCTACCATGAAGATCTGCAACTCTGTTTGCTGAGTGCTTTGGAGGTGTGGGCCCGTGGGACACTGTGACTGGACAGTGGCAGCCCTGTTAGAAGAAGATCTGGAGGCCTGTCCACCTTGGACTTGACATTCAGCCTCCAGCCAAACACTTGTCTTCCAAAATGATTTTATTTTAACAGAATCAATTTTTTATTATGCTAACTCATATGATGTGTTCTGTAGAGATTTACTGAAGCATTTTTCCCTTTAAAATAACTAACTGTATGTTTTGACATGCTTCAGGGGATACTTTTATAAAGTAGCATGGATAGGACAATACCGGAATACATCAGTGTGCTGCAAAGCCTGAATTAGTAACACACAAACAACTGCACCTTAAGAAATATGAAGAAATGCAAAATGCTAAAAATCATGAACTACAGAGAGGCAGCTTGGCATGGGGGAACAGTTGTTTGCAAAGAGGAAGGCACGGGTCCCTGCTGGCCCTCGGGCCGAGTGCCCCTAGCCGGTGCCTGTTTCTTTCCAGACCTCAGTTTCCTGGTCAGGAGAATGGGTGGTGGATGAGAATCTCATGTCGCTAAAGCGCCTTCCCGGGAGCATCCAGCCTTGGGGAGGAAGGGAACGAACTGCAGGGAAAAAGCAGCCCTCCCATAGTAAATAGGGCTTTTAGTCTCCGCTTGTCCCAACCTTCTGGCCGCCCCGTTCCAGCCCTTTCCTGTTGAAGGCCAACCAGAATGCAACACTGGGATCAGCCTTTTGGAGGAATGAGTGAGGGCTTGCCTCTTTTTCTCCATCCCTGCCCTCTCCTAACGCATATGCACGTGGGGTCCTATGCATGCGCACGTGAACACACGCCCCCGCCGTACTGGAGAGAAAGAAGAGACTCCTGTTTTTCACTCAAGAGTCTCACAAATGACAGCTGTACTTTTACACAGCTAAGCTATTAGATAGAATTCCATTCTCCTTGTCAAGTTGCAGACAGGGGAAGGAGCCCAGAATTCTAATGGTGCCGGTGTTCCTGGCAAGCACCTTTCACAGGGTGGTAAGATAATCAGTCCGCAGTTAGGCAGTCTGAAGGCTTCAGTTTTCCTCTGACTTGGAAAAAAGAAGGGGCGTGGTAATACGGCTTCCTTCCATAGGCCTTTGCTTTGAGGTGAACATACTTTTTTCCATCAATTACGTAGTTCTCCGCAACCACCCAGTCCCCCTGGCAATCCAGGAGTGAGGACATGACAGATTAATTGACTCTGTGTCTTCGTAGCATTGGTGGACCACAGACTTCTGGGAATTGGAGTTGCCTTTCTTCCTTTGAATTCAGCCCATACCCTCCTTCAGTCAGGATGCATTTACCCTCCCAGAATCCCCTCCTTAAGGACAAGCAGGTGGGCTACTCAGGGCATCCTAAAGTTTTCTGGCTCAAAGAACATAATGCAGTTTATCTACAAACCCGCCCCATTCCCACCTCTGCCCTTTGGTTTCCTCTCCTTTCTGTGATTTTAGCACTTTGAGTTTATGGGAAGCTCTGAGTTCCTTAATGTAGGCTGAAAAAGAATAAGAAAGTGTGCCAGAACTTCACCCCCCATGGAAAACATGGGAAATAAAGGACTCCAAAGAGTCCTTGCATCTCTTGTCACTTGCCGGGACCTGAAGAGGTCTGTTGCCTTGGCTTCCTGGGCCGGGCTGGCATCTGCAGCCTTCTTGCCATCCGTGGAGCAAATGGCTGCAGGCAGTTGCCAGAGTCCAGTGCTCGGCTTGCCATGGGAAGCCTATTGACTTTAATCGTGACCATCTGGCTGGATGCGTCAGAAGATATCTCAGGGAAGGCTTATTTCATGAATGGACCTTTGTTTATTTCAAAGCCACACTGCTGTTCTGACTTGAGCATTGCATTTTATGCGATGGGCACTGGAAGTACAAGCGAAAGTTCTGCAGAGGACAGTCCTCGTGAAATTTACCGATCCATGTGTGATTGCCACTTTCAACACAATCGGGACACAGTCGTTCCCCTTTTACTGAAAACATACGGTGGCTACTTCGAGCAAACCCTGGGCCAA
Source organism: Ailuropoda melanoleuca (assembly GCF_002007445.2). NCBI lineage: Eukaryota > Metazoa > Chordata > Mammalia > Carnivora > Ursidae > Ailuropoda > Ailuropoda melanoleuca. The sequence continues at coordinate 95,027,745 of NC_048238.1, read as the reverse complement.
GTCATGGTGCCATTAGGCAGAGCAGGCATTAAGAAGGGAAAATGGTATCCAGGTGGCAGGAGGAATTCAGTAGGTGGGATGGGAAATATTTATCGTTAATGAGCTTTCATAAGGAGAACAGAAAGAAGTTAGATGTGATTTGCAGGTCCATTGGCAGGCAGGATCTGCCTAGCAGACAGGAAATTTGGAGAGGATTCTCAGTACTGTACCTCACACTTGACCCGAGTCTCTCCCCCCCTCTCCTTCCCTGGAGCATGCTGAAGAAATATTATTGAGCTTTGCAAGTTTATTTAAAATAATTTCTGCCAATGGTCAGTAACCGTGACATTCCAGGCACCATGTTAATGGCTTTACTTACCTTCTCTTGCGTCATTCTGACAAGGATCCTGTGAGGTGGAAGATATTATCCCTATGTTACGGATGAGAAAGTCAAAACTCCGACATTAAGTTGATTGAGGTTGCATAGCTAGGAAATCCCAGAGCTGAGACTCAGTTCCGGGTCTCTCTGCCTTCCAGGCCCTTGTTCTGTACTATTTGGAAGTTCAGCAAGAAAGGAAAGGCACTTGTAGATTTGACAATGGATCACAGCTTCTCCCGGGGAAGTGCTTGGCGCGCGTCTACTGTGGTTCCTCTGCAGCCAGCCGGATCTGCCTAAGCAGCCCTGGCAACGGGAGCACATGCGTCTCCTTCACAGGGAGATATTCAGTCAGTCCATACTGCTTGAGCCCCCAGTGGTGCAGTCAAGGGGAGGTAAGAAGAATGGAAGGGATGGCGTTGACACACCTGCAGAAAGGCATTGTCAGCATCCCCTCCCTCCCAGCCTCCGTGGGGTAGAAGGATGGGACAGGCCAGCTAGAGAGGGGAGGGGAGGGGAAGAAGCTGAAGACAGATTTCCATTTCTTCCAATGTCACTTCCTTTCCCTTTGTCCCCTGTGAAGCCCACCACCTGCAGGTTTTTACGGAATAGCCAATTGAGACTTATGTCAGGGCCAGTGGAAAGGACCCTGTGCAAGTGTCAGAAGATGGGACATCAAGGCCAGCTTTACCATCTGTGAGGTGTGTGTGACTGCGGGGAGGTCCCATAACTGCAGCGTTTGCATCTGTACAGTGAACATCATCACCCTTTCCCATTATGTGTTACTAGATCACTGTAAAGATTAAATGGGGAGAAATGTGTCAAAGTATTTCAAAAGCCTAAAGCTCCACATAAGTATAGGGGATTATGAAAACTTAAGAAAGGGTGGTCACATAACTGACATTGTCTTTTAAAGGTTTTATTTATTTATTTGAGAGAGAGAGAGACGGGGGGGATGGGGCAGAAAGAGAGAGAGAATCTCCAGCAGACTCCACACTGAGCGTAGAGCCTGACGTGGGGCTCAGTCTCACAACCCTGAGATCATGACTTGAGCCCAAATCAAGAGCTGGAGGCTTAACCCACTGAGCCACCCAGGCTCCCCTGACAATGTCCTTTATTTATTTATTTTTTTAGATTTTATTTATTTATTTGACAGAGATAGAGAGGGAGGGAGGGAGCACAAGCAGGCGGAATGGCAAGCAGAGGGAAAGGGAGAAGCAGGCTCCCTGCTGAGCAAGGATCCTGATGCAGGGCTCGATTCCAGGACCCTGGGATCATGGCCTGAGCCAAAGGCAGATGCTTAACCCACTGAGCCACCCAGGCACCCCTGACATTGTCCTTTAAATGAGGGGCAGCGGGTGCTGTCCTCTTCCCTTGGTGGACAAGCTTCCTCGTCTTTAAAGCACATTTTCAGAGCAGAAGGAAGCCCAAGCGCCACATTTCTGATCTGAGAGCTAGTTTGAGATGTAAATGAACCCTGTCTCTCAAGACACAGCTTTGCATCTATTTTGCATTCAAATTTATTTATCTAGAGACAAAATCGTGCGTTCTTTACTTCTACTCACAGCATATGCAGGCAGATCAAATGAGGTGCTGATCCAGCAAAATGGCAAGTAGCCTTTTGCTTCCTTGAAATTGCTAATTTTACAAATGGCAGAGTGTTGAAACATGGCACGGAATATCTATTTTACTAGAATCTGGGAACACGGGCACATATGGTCTTGTCAAAAATGAATCAAACACAATTCCAGGATTATAATTAAGTAGTTGAAATTCCAAAAGGAATAACTTAACATGAACAAAGTCAGATTTAGATTGCTTTTTGCTAGCTTTCTCTCAGGCCCCTTCCTTGGTGTACTGTGGGCAACATAGAGACTTGCTCTGAGAAATGTTGAATTGTCAAACATCAAACGTTTTCACCCTGGCTCTAAAGGTGCTTGATTTAACATCCATATTCCTTGCTTTAGGGGGCTATATGTCTTAGAATGTAAGAAGACCAAGGTAGAAGTTAAGCCAAATGTCCCCATGTAAATATTTAGGTGAAAGCCTTCTCCTACCAAATAGAAACTTCTGATCAATTCCCTAGCAGGCCTACCGAGATAAAGAAGGAAGATAGGGCCATTATAGAAGGAAACTCTGTCCTCCCCACCTCTCTCTCTCTTCTCTCTTCTCTTTTTCTCTCTCTTTCTCTCTCTCTCTCTCTCACACACACACACACAGTTTCAATCTCAAACTCTGAATACTCAGTCTGAAAGCAGGGCCATGTATGATTCTTGCCTGTAAGACCAACATCTAGCATAAGGCATGTGGAAAGAGATAAGTTGGAGATTTACAAGCTGTCTCCAGAAAACATTCCCAGGGATTCCCCTGGAGTTGTTGTGGACGTGATTTGGGGTCCTAATTGAGAAGTCCGTGTCTATACCTTGAAAACAAATGTCAGTCCAAAGGCGGAAACAGCCCAAATGTCCTTCGGCTGACGAATGGACAAACAACACCAGGTACATATCTCCACACAATGGCATATGATTGAGTGGTAAAAAAAAAAAAAAAGAATGAAGGACTGATCATCCCACAGCATGGGTGAACCTTGAAGACATGCTATGAGAAAGAAGGCAGACACAAAAGACCACATACTCTATGATGATGCCATCTATACATAATGCCTAGAATAGGCAAATTCATGGAGACAAAGCAGATCAGCGGTTGCCAGGTGATGGGGGAAGGAGGGAGACTGGGAGATGATCAGTTAAAGAAGATGCCGTTTCCTTTTGGGGTGTTGAAAATGTTCTGAAACCAACTGTGGCGATGGTTGTGCAACTGGGTGAATACACTAAAACATTGAATTGTTCACCTTGAATGGGTGGATGGTGCCATATATGGATGATATCATATCTCCATAAAGGCATTACCAGCAAAAGTTTCTCTCCGATGGTTTTGGCGTGCACTCCCCATTCAGAAGCCTGAACCAGAGCAACAGATCTCGTCCCAGTTCAGATTCCTGACCCCGTTGCTAGGTTGTAGGATCTCCGGGTTCTTCATGGTCCAGCTTGCTGCTGCCCCAGCTTTAGTTCTGTTATCCAGAACAAAGAGCACTCTGGAAAAGAATGGATGCCATGGTGGAAGAGGAAGACAAAGACTTTCATCTTCAAGTGGTGTCTACATAGAACCACTGCTACCACTTGGGTAGGTGCTCTCCTGTCAGGATTGGCACCCAATTACTCCCGTCCTCCTGTTTTCCTAGGGCCTTGCCAAGCCCAAATCAGGTCACTTCCCTGGGAGATCGAAGTAGCCTGGAGATTTTTCTTCCACAAGAGTGCAGCGATTCTATTAATGAAAGCTTCTACAGAACATTTTTTTTAATGACTCATACAGGAAATTGTAACTTCCACGAAAAAAAGGGGGGGTAGATTTTTTAACCCTGGTTTAGCATAACAAACTTGAGAATCGAGCTGGGCAGTCCACTCACTAGCTCCTTTTCCTGCTTACTTAAAGAAAGGAAAAGAAAGACTTACTTGCTTCTTCAATCCCTAAGCTACTTCTGGTTTCTGACTTGAAAGGCAACCAGTCCAAAGGGAGGAAAGAGTATTTGGCACCTGAAAGAGAAAATATTCTTCTTCTAAACTGGGTGGTGATTTCTAACCATCGTTGATGAATATAAGTACTTTTTGTTAAAACCTTATCAATGAACACATGTTTCTAGGAAGATTATATCGCAGTTGAAAGTATGAAGGGGGTGCTAAAAGCCATGCTGGAAAGCCAGTATGCCCTTAATTCAACTAAACATATTTATCCAGTAAAGATTGACTGTAATATCCAGTATTTAAAATGATGGTGAAGATTAAAGCTTTGGTCAAAAGAGACTATGGTCTACTTAGAACATTTTTCCCACTTTCTTCCATCTTGGGTCTCCGTGCCTTTCGCAGAACTTCCGGGAGCGCCATGTTGGGATAGTGCATCCAGAGGTTCACAACCTCTGTGGTCCGTAGGAGCCATTATGAGGAGGGCCCATGGAAGAATAGGCCATTTTCATTGGAGAACAAGTGGTGGTTCCTAATTATGGTGACTGTGTAGTTTGTATTTGGATTCGTTGCACCTTTTTTAATGGTAAGATACCAACTGCTTAAGAAATAAGGATGTTTTAATTAATCCATTAAACAGATGTGAAAAGTAGCATTTTAAGAGGTGCAGTCTCTTTGAAAAATGGATCAAACTCTTGAATTCAACATACCCGATATGTTTGTAAATAAACTTATAGCATGAGTCCTTAAAAAAAAAAGACCAAAAAAAAACCAAACCCCTGTTTTTCCTAAGCTAGTTCCCTGAATAGATTACCAAAAATACTTAGATAATGACAAGTGATAGTCACCATTCCGTGTCTTTGGACTTGAACATATCATAACATAAGATTTGCTTCAAAGAGCGTTTTTTTTAAAAAAACATTTAACCAAATTGAAAAAGAATCAATATACATTTTGAAGTTTATTCTCAGCCACTCGTTCAAAGCCCTCAGGTACCCAGAGCAGTGATATTTTTAGTGCTATGTATCTATTTTCTTAATTCATTTGTGGCTGCAAAGAATGATTCTGCAAACAGCATGAAAAAGAGCCAAATACTGACTCCGAGGATTATGCAAGATGCCCTATAATTAGTTTTATGACCAAAAAGAAAAGAATGCCTTGGATGATTGAAAGGATGAAGTGAATGAATGAGTGAAAGAATGAACGAACAGATGAGTAAATATCATTTGTTTCACTGGTGGTGAGTATTCCAACAGGGAAGAACCAAGTGCATGTTTCAGCCGGGGCTTGCAAGTCAGTCGGAGCTCGGGACGAGCCAAGCTGGGGAGAGGGTCCGGGCAGAGGCAATATGCGACTCCAAGAAAGGAAGGCAAAGGAAATAAGAGGGTATTAGAAAGAAAGACAGACAGGAAGCAGAGAGAGGGAAGAAGAGAATGATAAGGATTCCGGACGGCGCAGCTGTGAGGATGGCAGGGCAGCAGGGAGGAGAACCAGCAAGCGGGGCGGGGGGCGGCGTGGATGGAGGACAGCTGGTGACTCCTGAGAAAGTCTAAAGTCCTAAACCTTTGTAATCTGGAAAACTTGGTTAACCACAGTGACTCATTCCCCAATTATGCCGCAAATCCAGGATTTTATTGGAAAAGCAAGCAGACTGGCCCAGGACATTCTCAACTCATGCTGCTGTTTCCACCTGGACATCTGACAGAGGTTCTAGATGACAGATAAACAAAACACCCTTCCCGACTTAAGAGTTGTTTAGGACACCTTTCATTTTGCAGCTGAAACCAGTATCGATAAACTTCACAAAGCGATGCCCATGTGCCGGTCACTGTTGTAAGTGTTCGTATGAACTCAGTGAATCCTCAGAGTAGCGCTGGGAGGCAGAAGCCATTGTCATTCCCGTCTTACAGACGAGGGACTGACTGAGGCACAGAGAGGTTCGGCGACTTGCCTCTGGTCACACAGCTCCTTGGTGGTACCACAGACCTTGGGCATAATCACTGGTCTGCATCTCTCGAAAGCATGTAGATGTCTAGGGGCGGTTCCGGGAATGGAGCCCAGGTCCTTTCTGCTGTGCTGACCAGAGCTCTGCAGTGCCCCCTCAGTAGGGCATCGATGGACCACATAACGTAATCCCACAGTGACCACAAGTATGAAAGCAAACTCTTCACGCTCCCTGTCTCGTTTTGAATGGTTCTACCTCTGGGAGGGGGTGAACCCCACCTACCCCCCCTCCCTGGGGCTGGGCTGCCCAGAACGTTGCCCTCCAACGTGGCATTGCTGTTTGGACAGTGAGCGATTCGGACCCGGCAGAAGGTGTCTCTACCCCTTCCATTCAATTCAGCGCCATGTGTAAAACGGGGAAACAGACACAAGAAAGGTGCAATGCCTCCCCCCAAGGCTGCACAGCTACCAAGAAGCCATCCTCCCAGCGTCCGACAATGGTAACGTGGCTCTTTGTAAGTGATTTAAAGGTAAATGGGCTGCATTAGAGGGTGGTGTGCTGAACAGGAGACCAAGGTATGAAAAACAATGCTACGGAGTGGGTCTCAAGGGCGTTGAGTAAACCTGCTGTCGGGATTTCCAGAGAAGATTTGATTGGGAAGAAAAACACATCTTTGCTTCATCATTTTGAAGCAATTTCATGCTTCAGTTCTCCATACTTCTGTCTTCCGAACACCTCCGAGGGCCACATTGGGACCTGAGCATCAGCCTGAAGTCTTGCACGATGGCGTCGCTGTGCGAGGGCACTCTGGGCATGATGCAGAGAACCACACGGGAACGCTGGATTTTGATACAACATTTAATCATTTTCTTCTGCCTCAATTAAGTTGAAAAGACTCAAATGCAGCTTAAAATTGAAAAGCGTAACTGAGTGAAAAGGTTTATATCAGATATTGAAAGGCTGAGATGTTCCCTTTTCTGAACTGAGCTAGGGAGGAGGTGGAGTGGGGGTGGAGAGGGCAGAAACCGCAGAGCCTTCCCCAGGGGGCTGTCTGGTGCCTGGTGGGTGGCTGAGTCTATTATGTAAACATTTCAAATGCATGTGGTCACTTCTTTAGGACCTTGCTTGATGGTCCGTGTGGTTGTTTCTTTTTCCCCCCAGCTTTACTGAGATATAATTGACATATAACACTGCATGAGTTTAAGGTATCCAGCGTGATGATTTAACGCACATATATAGTGAAATGATTAGTGCGGTAAGGTTAGTTAACACATCTGTCACCTTGCATAATTACAGTGTGTGTGTGTGTGTGTGTGTGTGTGTTGTGAGACCATTTAAGATCTACGCTCTTAGCAACTTTCCGGTGTACAACACAGTACTGCGAACTATAGCCATCTTGCTCTATGTATACGTTACAGCCCCAGAACTCATTCATCCTCTAACTGGAGGTCTGTGCCCTTTTACCAGGATCTCGCTATCCCCCCCACCCTCCGCCCAGCCCCTGGCAACCATCATTCCCGCCTCTGTTTCTCTGTGAGTTTCACTTTTCCTGATTCCACACAAACGTGAGATCATACAGTGTTTGTCTTTCTCTGTCGGACTTATCTCTGTGAGCAGAATCCCCTCAAGGTCTAACCTTGTTGCAAAGGGCAGGCTTTTGTGGGATTGTTTCTTGGTGTGAAATGCCAGCCCGAGCAAATGTGGTTTCCTTCAGTGGCTTGGTTGGTGCCCGCTGGGGGTGGAGAAAGGGCTCTCTCGTTTCTCCCACACACACTGTGTCCTGCAGTCTGTGCCGGGGTGCCTCACGTAGATCGGAGCAGGGCTCCCAGCTCTGGATGCACATCTGAATCACCCTGGGAGCTCTTCAGAAGTGCTCGGACTCATGCCCCATCTCGTAAGATTCTGGTTCCTTTGGTCGAAGGTGGGGGTCTGGGCATTTGTAATTTTATTTTATTTTATTTTATTTTTTTAATGATTTTTTATTATATTATGTTAGTCACCATACCGTAATTTTAAAAGCTTTCTAGGTGATTTCGAAGGCACAGCCCATGTGGGGAACCCCTGACTTGGAGGGTCTGATTGAATTTGGGGGACATTTTCCTGCTCTGCTTCACTTCACTCACCCTCTTGCAATTTACGGGGAGAGTCTCATTCTTCATTGTGACAAGAGGGAGAACTGTGTCTGGTGGCCTCAGTGCTCAGAATACATGCGCCAAATTCCTTCGGAATCTTGACCGGTGGTTTGGATTGCCTCCATTTCGTGCCTCTTTTTCCAGCTAGTATTTCCAGCTTTGCCAAATCCCATTTTTGGTAACCCTGCCTTCTGTACACCCTAAGAGAGATGGCTTGCCTTTCTTATTTCCCAGCGTGGGAAAAGTCTGCGGAGAGGGGCTTTTTAGGAGGCCCCAAGGAAAGAAGCTCTCATCTTCCTTCCACACAAGGCTTCATTCCGGAGATGCTCTGCGACAATGCAGACCTTCTTCTGCTCTCCCTGGCCAGCCTTCCTGGAGACGATTTCTGAAGGCAGAGCTAGTGGGGCCTGAGGGGGCTGCTCCCGGAGACCAGCAATTCCAGACTGAAATTCTCTGTCTTGGCGGCTCCCTGGGAATCCCCTCGGGAGGCCCAGGTGTGCACCTAGGAGAAAGAAAGCTATTGTGGAGGGATTGTGCTCTGCCAGGGACCCCAGGGCCCGGTCTGGGCGAGTGAGGGAGGAGACAAAGGGAAAAGCATCTCCAGTTGCTTCAGGTGGCCATGAATGACATTAGCAAACAAGGTCTGGGACTTCGGAAGGAGAGAGCACATGTCTGTGCAGGTTTCAGGTTCCCGACAAAGAAAAAATTTCAAGAGAGATTTACAGACACGCTCCCCACCCACCATAGACGTCTATGTTACGATTGTGACTATGCAAAGCACTACTGGCATTATTTTGTTATCTCTGTGACTTAGAAAGCGAGATGGAACCCTTTTGGGGCACTTACTACATGCCAAGCTGTGGCTCCGATCTTCGACATGATTTGCCCAAGGTCACACAGACTGGACAAGAGCCCAGGTCAGTCTAACATGGAATTGAAGTTGGTCCCTTCCTGGGAAACACAGAATAACTCTCTTGCTCTCTTGCTGCTTTGACATCATCTGTCATGACCCTCCTTCCCCATGTCTTCTTTTTAAGATAAACCCTTTCTGTTTCTTCAGGTTATTTTTAATGAATGTTCCTAGATTTGCCCTTTCCAGAGTCTCACCTTCCATTCTTCCTTGGTTCCTTGAAATCTGGCTTCTTTCCAACATCTCCAATGGAACTGTCTTTCCTTAAGGTCATTGGTGACCAGATTGTCAAACCTAACCCTAATCAACCCATATCCAGCCTGACTTCCTAGCATGTAGCACTAATGCTGACCACTCTTTTTTTCAATTGGACAATCTCATTCATTCCCATGGATGTACCATCTACAGGATGACAACTCCCAAAACTACCTCTGCAGCCGTGACCTTTCTCTTGAACTTCACACCCATCCATCCAACTACCTGCTGGACTCGTTAAATTTCAAATATCCCATAGGTTTCTCAAACTCCACACACTCCAAAAGGGAATCCAGCATTAACCACCACTCCACTCCAATCCTGCACTTCTCTCTATATTCCTTATCATGGTTTAATAGTGATATTGCCTTCCACATGCTCTACTAAGCTGGGAACTTGGGCACTATTTTCCCCTCACCCACTCAGCTAAATCAATCCTTCAAGTTCTATGGATTCTGCTTGATGAATAGTTCTCAAAGATGATCTCTCTTCTCTCCCTGACAGTGACTCCTTTACTTGGGCATGTCTTCGAGTATTTCAGGAGCTTCACAATATGTCTCTCTGATTCTACTCTACTGCACGAGTCTGTTTTCATGCTGCTGACAGATCTTTCAAGGCCCTTTTTCAACTGTTGAACCCACATTTCCCAAAGTACATTCCATTGCACCCTGGTTTTACGGGATGCTCTGTGCAAAATGGGACTGTAGTCTAGTAGCTTTGGGAAAGCCTATCTACTATGCTCTTCTCCTCTGGGAGGTTCATATCGGATGTGCCGAGAAGTCATCCAGTTAAAATACTGTTGAACTTTGTAGATTCAGCATCCCAAATGGATTTCATCATAGAGTCGTCCTTCCTCCCCACACTCACATTTTTAAGCATAAGGCGTGCCAACAATCATCCGCAGAACACCTTCGAAACCATAATCTCTATGTTCTGTGCCTTGGCATGGCTTATAAGGCTCTTCTTCATCTGACCTTCGCTCACCTGTCCAGCTACCCCTCCCCTTAAACTCTCGCCGCTCTCATCCTTATTGAGAATACCTTCTTCCTCACACACCTTTGTGTTTTTGTGCTTTTCTTTTGACTGAAAAGCCCTTCTCCTCTCCCGTGCACCTCTACCTGCCTTTACCTCATTACTGAAGACTCAGTTGTCTTCTCTCCAAGGGAGGATTGGTCACCTCTCTCTTTTTTACTTCTAACGTCTGTATATGTCTTGAATGTTACATTTAGAACATACGACATTATTCCATTTCTTTGTAGCTTTGCACATTTCAAACCAATTGGATTATTTTCTATATCTTTTCATTCTAACACCATCCTTGTCCCCTGAAGGGAGCTTGGGCTCCTTACTAACCCAACAGGAAAACAGTCCCATGCTTTCTCATTTTTGGAAAAACAGCATATGTGAGAGACCTTATAACTAGGTCTGGCCTAGAGTCCATCTATAGGCAGTGTCCTTGCTAACGAGTTCAGCTACGTGACATGCCCCACTGTGTGTTGCCTCCCCTCGACAGTGCAGTGATGGGCTTGACTGTAGGTATAAAGTGGATAATAACGCCTTGGTGCGGAAATGAAACCCAAAGCCACCTGAGCCTGTGCTCCCGAGAGTCAAGCTCAAGGCCGACCTGCAGCTATGTAGCCTGGATTTCTCTCCAGTCGTCTTGGGCCTGGAGGACTGGGGGTAGCGGTCTGCCCCATGAAGACAGCTCCTCAACAAAGAAAGGGAAAGGTGCATCATGGAAAGCTTCCTTTGTGCGGACACGGTGCTGAGTCTTTGCATGCACGATTGCGCTGTGTCCTTACGACCCCGTCAGATAGGAACTCTTATCCGCTTCATATCGCAGATGAGAACCTGAAGGCTTGGCACAGTGGAATGGCCTGTCAACGTTGGTGTTACGCTCCAGACCCTACTCCTGTCTGCGGCACTTCCTTGCTGTGCCACTGTGGGCAAATCACTTAATCTAGCCAAGTCTCCATTTTCTCACTTGCACGATAGGAGCAACACGTGTGCCCACCTGGTGGAATGGTCGTAAGGTTTCAATGATAGGTTGTATGCAGAGCGCCTGGCATGTGGTAAGTGCTCTGTAAGTAGTAACTATTGTGGGTTGGCATCAGAGACATTGTTCTCAGCCAAGATGAAGGCAAACAGGAGGGCAATTTTGTGTTAAAGGAGAGTTTGAGCCCAGAAATTATTTGGACTCTGAAAAGGTCACACTTCTCAGTGAAGCAAAGAGGGAGCCCTTCTCCAAAATGGTTGATAGTCACGCTTCTCAAGGGACAAAAAGAGGCTCCATTTTCAGGGCAGCAGGGAAGAAGGCAGCCAGGCACAAGAGCTCTTGTTGGGAAAAGGGCCGGCCATGTGGAGGCTGGAGCAGATTGCTAAAGCTTGGCTGCAGCGCAAATCAGGGATGGGCTTGGCGTGTACTCTGGGCAGCTGACCTGTGTGTGTGCGTGGTGGGTTGTAATGCCTCCCCATACGGATACCTGCACCCTCTCCTATAAGAGCTCCAGCAGACAGATATGGATGGGCCATCTGGGGAAGGGGTACAAGTACAAGTGGGTGGCCAGTGGGGACTGGAACTGTAGCAATGGGGTCTGCAGTCATTCTCCCTGGGTTGGCATTGTGACTCTGCCACTTGTTAGCCGTGTGACTTTGAACTACCTACCACCTCTCTGAGGCTCAGTTCCCTCCCTCATCTGCAGACTGGAGATAGAGTACCTAACGTATAGGGTTACTGGATGGAATAAAGGAATTTATCCACGTTAAGCATTCAGTGCAGACCAGGTACAAGGTAAGGGCTTAAGAAATTATAGTTATTGTCATCATTACTGTGTGTGCTGGATGTGGCGGGGGATGAGGGTGGGGGGGGAAGATCGGGGGGGGGCAGTGTGGATGATCAGAGAGCTTGCAGAATCAGTCCCGAATGAATCTTCTCCAAATCGACTTCTGCAAATATTGCATTTACCTCCATTAATTAAAAGAAGCTTTGCCTTCTTTCCTTTCAAGTTTATTTTGTGGCTCAGATCTTAATGAGCTTTTTAAAAGACTGTAGAGGTTTTGATCCAATTAAAACCTATCCTCTAAGATATCAGTACCTGACAGTTCCACTGTACTATTTCTGGCATTTTCCTTGAAATGATCGTAATGTGATATTTGTATCTAGTGAGAATTATGAGTTTTCAGGAGTCCTTAGATTAGATGGAGTTTAACTGCGAGGATGCAGCCTGCGCATTTAATCTACTTTAGAGCAGCTTTGTTTATTAGATGGTCCTCTCGGGTTTGGGGAAAGGGTGTAAAGTATCATCAATGAGGTGTGAAGCAGGTTTCAAAGGATGGAGTCTCTTGTTTTCAGAACAGATTGAACTGCTGCAAACTCACAGCTACTGCCCGGCTACCCACAGTGCTGATCCCCACCCGAACTCCAGCAGATTTTTCCTTCCCCGCGCCCCCCCTCCGCTGGCACTTCTGTGCTCCTTTACCTCACCCTGTGCTCCTGGGCCATGAGGCAGCTGCTGAGTTCCCCACCCACACAGCAATTCTCTCTGCTCCAGGATACTATGGTACCTTTATTTCTATGATTTTTTGAAAAGTGTTTTGATGCCAGTTCTGAAAAGAAAAAAGGAAAGAAAAGTGGTGTTGATGATCGCTCGTTTATATGTTGATTTTACCCTCTCTCTTTGTAAAAGCTCGGCTCCTGGCCATCCTCCCTCCAACCTGTTCTGCAAACAAGAGGCAGATGCCTCCTATCACTCTGCTGCCCAGAAAATTAAGTGGTTCCCACCCATCAGCCTGGCCCTCACACCGACCAACCCCCTTCATCAGCCTCATCTTCCATTTGTAGATTTTCTATATGTTTTGCCAGAAGTATGAAATATTCTGATAGCTGTCAAGTGTCAAGAAGGTTCAAGAAAGGTCAACCTCAGCTTCCTTAAGACGACTTTTCAAAAAGATCAAGGACTTTAAATTCAGCTTTGCACACTACTCCCTAAGTCCTTCCAAGTTCGTAGAAGGTAAATACATTTATTGCTCAACCCAGTATTTGATATCCATTTTTTAAAAGATTTTATTTATTTACCTGAGAAAGAGTGAGCAAGAGAGAGAGCATGAGCAAGCGGAGCAGCAGAGGGAGAGGGAGAAGCAGGCTCCCCACGGAGCAGGGAACCTGACATGGGGCTCGATCCCAAGACCCCAGGATCACAGCCTGAGCCAAAGGAAGACGCTTCACTGACTGAGCCACCCAGGCGCCCTTATATCCATTTTTGTAGCTACTGTATTATGTTTGAGTTGACTTTATAATTCAGTCAAGTTGTATTTTGTGTGTTGAATACATACATCACTGTATCCAGAGGCCAGTGTTTATTTAAAGGGCTTGGAGAACAATGTTCTATGTGATTTTGTTATAGAGACTGTCTTATGATTTGGTTATGGTTATCTTTATGTTACATGCATAGTCATATCTATGGTATACTTCATGCTGAAACTCCAGTCAAGATGACAGCATTGCTTCCATGGGAAATTGTATGCCGTGACAATGACATGGCTTCTAGTAATGGATGCATCATACCAAAACTTGAGAAATGAGCCTAGCCCAGTGCTTGCTATATACAGTAAGAGTTGACTACATGTCTGTCAAATGGGTGAACTGTCTACCATCTGCTCAGCCACAACTGAGTGGAAAATGAAAGATTGAGACTTCTCTTCTCTCTAGTTTATCATAATTGACAATTTTAGACAAGCCCCATAACTACTGCTGTCCACATTTCCTTACTAAGAGCCATCTACCTCAGAAAGGGCTGAAGAAGGAAGGACACTAAACATTAGTCTGGAATGACATTCTTTAAAAGTGATATTTAAACTCCATTAGATAAAAATGTAGGCTAAAACCAAACCCATCATTTTAGATGAAATTTTCTTCTCTTTACCCATCCAGATAGATGGTGACATATAATCAACGTGCATTTATCAAAGAATGCTATGATAGGTACTCAGCATTGTGCTGGACGCTGAATGAAAATGTTGCTGCTCAGAGAGCTTCCATCCAGTTGACTAGACAACATTTCCATGTGTGTACATTGGGGTTTCTCAACCTTGGGGCTCCTGACATCCTGGGTGGGATAACTCAATAGGAGGTTGTCCTGTGGACATCGTCGGGTGTCACATTGTAGGGTGTTCAGCAGCTTTCCTGGCCTCAACCCGTTCAATGCCGGCAGCAGCTCTTTCCAGTTATGGCCACCAAAAATGTCTCTAGGGATTGCCATTTCTCCATTTNCACATTGTAGGGTGTTCAGCAGCTTTCCTGGCCTCAACCCATTCAATGCCGGCAGCAGCTCTTTCCAGTTATGGCCACCAAAAATGTCTCTAGGGATTGCCATTTCTCCATTTCCCCTGGGATGCAAAATCCCCTCCCTTAGGAGACCCTGGGCGTTACGTGGTTTGCCATGCAAATTACTATGTGACTGTCAAATGAGGAAATAAAAGAGGAGGCAGGGATTCGCTGGAGAGAACGGGCTGGAGTGGTCAGAGACTTCAGCTGGATCTGAGGAAAAGTTGGGTAGGATTTCAATAAGCAGAGAGGTCATTGGAGGAGGAGAAAATGGCCCAAGCTGTCCACGCAGGGCATCGCCCTTGGTGGGTTTGTGGCAAGGCCTGCTGAGTACCCTATCTGGCTGGGATGGAGGAGTAAGCCAATCGTGGAGGATGAGGCTGATGAGGTGGCTTGGCTGGCGTGAATGACAGGCTGGTGGGTGGAAACCACTGGATTTCAGGGCAGCAGAGGGACAGGAGGCATCTGGCTCTGGCTGAAGTTTGTAGGATGGGATGGAGGGAGGACGGTCAGGAGCGGGCCTCTAACCACTAACCAAGTCATCCCTACTTTTGCAAAGACAGAGCGCAAAGCACGTGGACATAGACAGCACCGACTCCTAAGATGGGAGCGGCCTCTCTCAGTTGTGTGAGCACCAGGCACCAGGCCACTGATATCGTAGAATGGGCTCGGCAGATTTGTTTTCCTTTCTCTCCTTCGCCTGAGTGCTGGAGTTCAGAAGATACAGATGCTGCAGATTTGTCATCGAAAGTAATTGTCTTGTTCTGCGCATTAATATACTTCTCTAGAATTTTTTTTAAAAGATTTATTTATTTATTTGACAGAGATAGAGAGAGCCAGCAAGAGAGGGAACACAAGCAGGGGGAGTGGGAGAGGAAGAAACAGGCTCCTAGCGGAGGAACCTGATGTGGGGCTCGATCCCATAGACGCCGGGATCACGCCCTGAGCTGAAGGCAGACAGTTAACGACTGAGCCACCCAGGCGCCCCTCTCTAGATCTTTTAGATTAGCTCCTGGGGCAAAAATACAGTCTTCAGACAGTTCTCTCTTCAACAATATGTCTTCCAACAATTCTCTTTCCAGCTATGCTATACCTGTCTCCTTTTCCAGAATTTTCTCAATCAATTTAACCTACGCTGTCTTCCCTCCAACAATACAAACACACATTATTTGTGTTCAGATCCATGGATCATACCATTGTGATCATTCCTCTGTAAAGTGCGCCTGAAAAAAACTTGTCTTTCATATCTCGTTTTTGTCAAAAGTGTCTAATAGTCATGTTGGCGAGATGAACATTTTCATGGCATGTAGGGCATTCAGAAGGCACATCATGTGTGCCGTTACAGTTTAATGACTCGGGGGTCAGTCTGGTAGCCCATCTATATGTAATCAGCAACTAAATGTGAGTATATGAAAGTGTAGGGCAACAAAATCCAGGGACTTTCTCTGTTAGGACCTGTGACAAATGGAGATAAGAGAGCCCGGCACTATGGCTGGTGTCACTGAAGCATGAGTTAGCTGACGGAGAAAAATTCACTTGCTTTATTAGCCAAAACATGATAGAGGAGATTTCTGTCACAACTAACCTCAAAGTTATTACAATGGAAAAGTGAAAGTGGAAGATGGCACAAGAACAGAGTGAAGCCTCGTGGTTTCGTACCATGAATCTGAGCTCAGTCGGCCTCCCATTTAAATAATGGGAAGACATGGGGCGCGTGGGTGGCTCAGTCAGTTAAGCCTCTGACTCTTGATTTTGGCTCAGGTCATGATCTCAGGATCGTGAGATCGAGTCCCGTGTTGGGTGTGGAGCCTGCTTAAGATTCTCTCTCTCTCTCCCCCCCCCACCCTCTCTCCCTCTCTAAATAATAACAATAACAACAACAGCAACAACAATAATGGAATGATGTGGCCTCAGCAGTTGGTGTGTCAGTGAAGGCCTCAGTGTTAGTCAAGCTCTGTTTACTTAGGAAAGAAGACACTATACCCTGTTCTCTTTGATTGTATTCCTTAAGGAGTTCTTAATAATTTCACTTAGGAAAGAAAATCCCCAGTAGCCCTTTCATGTATCTGAGGTAGAACACGCTTACAGATTCAGTGCCGGCCCTGAATCTCTTCCATGCCTTCTGCTGTGCTAAGGGAGGTGGAAGAAAAGTGCTAAGTGCGCGATCCTTGCCCTTGGGGAGCCCACTGCAGGGCTGGGATTATTGAGAAGTCCTGTGTCGCACAGACCAAGGCTAGTATGGGCTGGAGAGCTGTGGAAAGTTTCCTGGAGGAGGTCAGACGTCTACTGGGCCTTGAGAAGTAACATGGAGAGAAAGGTCTGGGCATTTTGAGTCACAAAAGAAGAGAACTAGCATGGTGTCTATGGGAACGACTGGACGCCCTGCCTGGTTGGAGCAGAGCAGCGGTTTACTGAGAGCCTGGATGGACAGGACACCCCTGACTCCAAAGGTAGGGCCTTAAAAGACTACTCCCTGTGTGATCCCGTCGTGCAGAAATGGGCCATGAAGAAAATGATACTTTGTGGGAGAAAGTCCTTTTAAAACATGAGCGCTTCTGGAGAGTTCTCTAATCCACGTTTAAGTAAAATGAGTTGTGGTGATTCGGATAGCTATGGCTCTTGCTGATCAGTTCATTGAATGTGTTTGAAACTGACCGCAAGTTCAATTGTCCAAGCTTTTAGTGACCCATTCTATGGCTTCCCCCGAACAGATAAGGTGTCCTTGGAATTTGGCTTCACAGCGGTTTTGAGCCACTGTCTGTAGGAGCTATTTTTCTTAAAGTAAGACTATTTGCTCTTCTTGCTAAAAATAAATGTATGGAGTGGAGAACAGAAGGGAGAAAATAGCACTGTTTTGTAAGTGAACAAGGGGGCCCAGGAAGGCTTCCCCCAACCCCCAAAAACTTCTCCATCGGAATTCCTCCAAACCTAAAGTCACACCCATCTGCCAGAATGTGTAAAGCTGCGTCCTTAGAATGTCTCCTGCGTCAGGGCAGCGATGTTGTTATGCTCATTTCTGTATTTCCAGCACCAACAATAGGGTCTGGCACACACGAGACCATCAAAATTTTCCCCTTTGAATAATGTGCTGCTGAATTAATGAGTTTTCAACTTTTGACACAGATGTTATTTGAATAATCATCTTTATTTTCAGCTTGGCCGTTTAATATCAAGTTTTAAAAAATAACAGCTTTATTGAGATGTATTTCACATGACATAGAATTCACCCTTTGTAAGGTACAATTGAGTGGTTTGTAGTGTATTCACAGAGTGGTGCCACCATCACCACCAATTCCAGAACATTTTAACACCCCACAAAGAAACGGTGTACCCATTGGCAGGCATTCCCCATTTCTCCCTACCCCAGCCCCTGGCAGCCACTAATCTGCTTTCTGTCTCTACGAATTTGCCTATATTGAACATTGCGTATAACCAGAATCATACAATATGTGGTCTTTTGTGTCTCGGTTTTTTTTCATTTAGCTAAATGTTTTCAAGGTTCATCCATATTGTGCATGTATTGGTCCTTTATTTCTTTTAATGACTGTAATAATATTCCACTGTATGAATATACCACATTTTCTTCATCCATTCATCCATGGATGGATATTTGAGTTGTTTCTACTTTTCGGCTATTATGAATAGTGTTGCTGTGAACGTTCACGCACAGGTCTTTGGGTGGACACGTGCTTTCATTTCTCTTGGGTATATACCCAAGGGTGGAGTTGCTGGGTCATAGGGTGATTTATGTCTAACTTTTTGAGGAACTGTCAGACTGTTTTCCATAGTGCATGCACTTGGAAAACATTTTATATTCCCACCAGCAATGCTCAAGGGTTCCAATTGCTCTACATTTTTGCCAGTACTTGTTATTGCCTTTCTTTTTTAGTATAGCCATCCTAGTGGTTTAGATTAATGTTGACTTTTGAATTATAGATGTATGGTATAAACATACCTATGGGATACAAGTGTGAAAGGCTTAAACTGTTATTTCTTTGCATCGGAAATGGCCCTGCCAGTACTATATTTTCCTTCTTGCATCTTTCTGAGGTGGTGGTGTTGTATTTCCTTATAAAGGAAATGAAAAAGAGAGATCTGCTGAACCAGATTTTAGCACTTTTCTGATTCAGGGTGTGGTGGTCATAAGAGAACACACACACTGGCCCTCAAGATAGCATGGTAAATTCTAGAAATATGTCATTTCATGGTGTCCGTGCAGAGACCGCTTCTGTGCCAGTGAGTTACATTTGGAACCACATTTTGTATGTGCTCAACTTTTACACAGATCTTGAGAAAATGAAATTGAATTTTATGCCTCTTTAATTTGATTCGAGACCATGACCATGCCATTTCTTTATAATAATTACAAGAATGTATCCAATATATGACTTTCATCTCATAGTAATTACAACCATTTACCATTTATAGAACACATAGTTTAGGACACCATAAGTCACATTTCATGCTAATCGTTTTTCTGAAAATAAAGGGTTCTGTTGTACAAATTCAAGAACAGTGAGAGTGGAAAAGAAAATCAATTTGTATGTCCCATCGAAGAGGAGATCAAAATGAAGATGTCAAATATATGCCAAAGGCTCTCATAAATTACAAATGATGAACCCATCCCACACTTTATTTTTAGGCAAATAAAATATCTTGAGGTCTCATTGTAAAAGCTACTTCAAAGATGATTTGGCGACAGTATTTCCCCCAAGGCTTTTGCCAGTTTTACACGCCAAAGGCTTCCAGTGTGAGCAGGGTTCCATGGGGCCCAAGCCCCAGCAACCAGCTTAGACCTTAAGATCTGATCCTTCATTGAATGAAGGACAAGAGGCCCATTTTTGTGATCTGCTTCCCATTTTTTTTTTCTTTCAGGACCAACTGAAGTATTAAAAGTTGTCTTTCTTTCTGAAGTTATATGCAGAGTACAAAGAAGGAGTTTCAACTGCTGCTTCTTGTCATCCCATGGAAAAAACTTCTGATCTGAAAAACACCCCCAGGTCCTGCAGAGGGGTCTTCCACTTCTTGCTCCTATTTTCCCTTCACACTAACAGCTTTGGCTCCTCCTCTTCCTTTATAGGTCATAGCTATCTCTTCAGGAAGATACTTTTTCAGGTACTAAAAGTAATACATGAGAAAACAAATGTAAAAGCCCAGAAAATATAAGGAGAACAAAAATCTCCTGCAGTCTTATGACCCAGACAGCTCCATTTTGACTTAATTTCTTACAGTCTTTGTTTACTTGCATTCATTCATTCATCCTTTATTTCACTCAACAAATATTTCCTGAACACCTACTATAAGCCAGGTGCTGTGTTAGGATATACACCACGCATACTCATGGTCCTAATTTTCTTTATAATTATTAGGTTTATAGTTGTCGGTTTAACATCTATCTCCCCTCCTAATCTCTGAACTCTAGGACCGTCTTATTTCACTAAACATCACCCTGTGAACACTTACCAGTCATTAAATAGTCTATGTAAATATTATCTTTAATGGCCACATCCCAGTTCTACCACAAATTACTATTTCCTTATTGTTGGTCATTTAAGATATTTTCACATGTTTGGCTATTATCATTAACACAGTTTGAACATCATGTCAAATGGCATACCCACTTTGATGGCTTTTGTTATATTGGCCAAACTGCCTTTCAGAAAATCTCTACCACTTTAAGCACCCACTAGTAGTGCGTTCTCAGATGCAGTTAAAGGGAATTACAAAATGGCAGCCTCAAGGAAGTGAAAGACTTACCAGTCCGACATTCCTTTGCCTGCAAGCAGAGTCAGAACGACCACCACCACTTGAGGGGAAGCCAGTTGGCTTAGGAGAATTGAACACCTCTTGGGAGAGCTCTCCCAGTTTAGTGGCATTGTGATTTGGAGCCAAGAGGAGGCGATAATGCAGGCTGTTTGTGTAAGTTTATGGAGTACCTTTACAGAGCTAAGAGTGAGCTAGAGAGATGGTGTTGGCATAAACTCAGAGAGGCAATCCAAATAGTTATTGATTCTCTATTAAGTGTCAGAGCCTGTTAGGAGCTGTGAGTGATAAAGAGATGAACTGAACACAGTTCTTGCCCTCACAAAGGTTAAAATCCAATAGCAGGGAAAGGCGTGGGTGTTGGAATCTGAATGACCTAGGCTTCAGTTCTGATTCTGCTACTTATATTAGCAGCGACCTTGGGGAGGTTACATACTGTCTCTGATTATCAGTTTCCTCATCTGAAAAATGGGGTTAATGACAGAGCTGTCGTAAGAAGGAAGTGAGATGATGTGTGTCAAGTGCTTGCCAGGGTGCCTGGCACATAACACGGTAGTTCTCAGGAGGTGATAACTACCATTGCTTGGTAATGATTTTTCCTGTCTCCCAAGGATTTTGTGGGGATTCAATGAAATAATAAATGCAAAACACTTAGTACTATGCCAACATCAAGGTAGCGATGATATTGACAACCCTTTGGGAGAAGATCAAGAAAACATGTCATTTGGGGCGCCTGGGTGGCTCAGTTGTTAAGCGTCTGCCTTCGGCTCAGGGTGTGGTCCCGGCGTTGTGGGATCGAGCCCCACATCAGGTTCTTCCACTGGGAGCCTGCTTCTTCCTCTCCCACTCCCCCTGCTTGTGTTCCCTCTCTCACTGGCTGTCTCTCTCTGTGTAATAAATAAATAAATCTTTAAAAAAAAAAAGAAAACATGTCATTCATGAGCCATGGCAGTAGAATAGAAAAGCAACGGGAGAGATGAGTCTTGGAACATATCGCTGAAGATAGGATTGGCTGTGTAAGTCCCAGGACACCAAGACTTAGGGAGGTCAGCTGCTCAGAGCCATTGCCAGTTCTGATCCACTCAGCTGTTGATCACCTCTGTTCTCTTTGCACTCACCTTCATTCAGGGCACCTGGAGTGCATTTGGTCTCTGTGAAGTTTTGAGGGTGCTTGCTTTTGAGGGTGCTTCCTATCGCTTGCTTGGAACGGTGTACCAAGCCCAAAGCTTTTCAGGAGTGGATGGTATTCGTCTCTTGTGCCATCACTAACGAATAGCTTTCGTAGTTTGAAAAGAGACAGGGCATTAGGAGCTCTAAGTGTCTGGCAGAAGGAGTCAGCGGCTGGAAAAGCTGCAGTAGATGTCTCTAGAATGCAATTGATGAGCACACATTTCCCCCCAAGCCACTCTCCTGTTACGGGGTGGAAGCTGGTCTGTTTTGATGATGTGTGCTGACTTCTCCCCTTCCGAAGCCCACACATTCAATGCCCCCAGGTTTAAGAAGAATGAGGACAAATTAACCGTTCTTCTAAAATACTAAAGCTTCAGGCTTTTGTGAAATAAAACCTTTGCCGAATGGAAAATATTATTGTCTTTCTGCTTTTAAAAGTTACTTGTTTACCTGTTGCTCATAAAGCACAGGGTAATTCGTGGTTGGGAAAAGGTATTCTTTGTCTGATGGGTTTCATTTCAGCACCATAGACTTCCCTGAAGATTGCAAAGCTATTCTATTGCTACACATTTATAGAGCTTACCCCGAGGAAGGAGAATTAGTGTCTGGTAATACCTTCCTGCCTGCCAATTTTACCTCACTGATTCAACCTTTGGAACTGATTTAATCAATGGATCAGCACATTATTCAAAGGGGGAATGCTATTATAGAAAAGCTTTCACAAGGCCTGATGATTCATACAGACACTATTCAGGACTTTTAATCACATCACATAAAAGGACCAAATTTGAATGTTGCTTATGCCTAGAATTTTGATGAAAAGTAAAATATTAAGGAGCGCTTAGAAGAAGCCCGTGGCTTGGATATATGTGTGCATACATTTCTTCTGAGAAAGAAAACTTAGAATGTTCTAGAATAAAGGTCCACAAACACCAGAATCACACCAATGGACAAGCCTAAGGAAAGTGAGCGAAATGGAAGGTTGAACATGATAAGGAAGCAGAAGTGCTGTCCCTTGTTCTGGATGGTCAGTCAACTCCAATGGAAGAAGTTCAAGCTTTGGTGACAGAGTCCTGGGTATGTATAGTTTGGTTGTTGGGCTAGTGAATGTCCTGGTCCTCATTTTCTTCGTCTGTCAAATGGGGCTAGTCATACTAGCTTCCCAGGATGTTTGTGAGGATTGGGATAGGAAGGATTTTATTTGTTTCTATTTTCCTTATAGCACTGACCAGTACACGTTATTTATATTTTTAAAATTACCTATATCCTCAAACTAGAGTCTTAAGTTCCACAGGTATGGTGGGTGTGATAAAGCATGTGACATCTCTTTTACCAGGCAGCCCATGCTCACTTTGAAGGTCGACCCAGTGGAGCCCTCTGTAGGCATGGATACCTTGGATACCAAAGCCCTCTGGATAAAGAGGAAGATGTTTCACCTCCAGGAGAGTCTGGCTGGGTCTATTCATTTAAGTGGAAACACCACCACGTCATGGTTTTAAAAAAGGCTTTGTGTTGAGGCACGAGTCCTTTTGAATTCAAGCTGTACTGTTTATTAGGTGTGTCATCTTGGGCAAATCCCTTAACCTCTCTGTGATTCAGTTTCATCATTTGAAGAGTGTGAATACAAAGGGAACAGCGAGGATTAAATGAGAGTACGTATGCTAAGCGGCAAAGAGCAGCATTCCTGGTATGGAGGCTCATCAGAGGGCAGGTGTGAGGAGCGGCAGGGGTTACCACAGCAACAGCATTGCTACATGAGGACCCAAGTTCTCCGCCATCTTGAAGTCTGCTGGAGCTGTTAGCTCCATTGGCGCTCTTTTTGAGGGAGGCCGCATTCCTAGTCCCTGGCCTTTTCTGCCTGCCTCCAACCTGCTGATCTTGCATTGACGACAGTAGACGGCCTTGGTAATCAGGCTGTTGAGTTCAGACAGATTTGAGTTCCAGTCCCGGCTCTGTCATTTTCCAGTTGTGTGACACCGGGCAAGTTACTTAACTTCTCAGAGCCTCACTGTAGTCACTTACAAAATGGTAATGAGTAGTGTTATTGAGAAAATGAAATATGTTAATCCACATGAAGGTACTTCACTGAGTCACTGGAACATGACAAGTGCCCAAACAAAGGTATCTTCTAAGGTATGGAAGCGAGACTTCACCACGCGCAGTATGTTAGCATTGAGTGTGTTTCCTGCTGTGAAATTAATGTGGAAATTGGTGATATATACATGGCAAGCACATCACCACAGAATGTTCTCTGGCTCAGGACTGCTCATTTTCCAGCCAATATGGACAAAGGTTCCTTATAGCCCATTAAGGTCTATGTATTCATGACCAGACCCTTGCTACTCAAAGTGTGGCCCATATACCAACCACATGAGCATCACGTGAGACTGTGGGAGAAAGGCAGGGTCCAGGGCCCCACTGCAGTCCCCCTGAATCAGATAAGATCCCTAGGTGATCGGCTTTTAGTCCTAGACTGTCATTGCTACAGTGTTTATTGACAGCTTGTCTACGTCACTATTACCCGATTGCTACAGTGCTCCAGTTTCCTGGGTTATATATACCACGTAATGTTCTTTTCCAAGAGGGAACTGAGCCCTAGAAAAGCTGCGTTTTGCTCCGGGTCAGATGGCCTGCTTCGTGGCAGGGCCGGGATTCGACTGTTGAGGCCCCCGCATTCCACTTCCTGACACTGTTCTCCAGAGCCACTGCCCCTGCAACCCGATCTGCTTTCCTTTCTAGTGGCTGCCATCCATTTATCATTCTTGTTTCCCCCTCAAGTTCCAGATGGTCAGCCTCTTAGTGCTGCCTTTCTTTGACGTGACATCAAGCATATCGGGGCGAAATCTAAAGGACTCAGTAAATTAATGAGGAAACAATTCATTTAGCAATAGTAGTAATTGCCGTTGATGTGCCTGGCTCTTCGATCCCAGCTCTCCTGGTACCAACCGATGCTCTGTTGCGGAGATTTTCAAGCTTCAGTTGCCTTTGTTTCATCTGGGGATCACCTTTAAAATACAGATTCCTGGGCCTGATATACCAGGATTCTGGTTCCTGGGTCCAGGCTGGGGCTCAGGATCTGTGCTTTTAACAACTGATTCTAAGCAATTCTAAGAGTATGCAGAGTGTGCTGTCGGGGAAAATGCTCAGTTCTAGAGTCAGGCTAACTCCCGACTGTGCCCCTGACTGGGTGGACATCTGGGGGCCTTTGGTTTCCTCAACTTTACCAAGAGAATAACAGTACCCGCCAGTCGACACGAGGTTGCTATGATGAGACCATGTGAAACACTTAGTGTAGTGCTGAGCCCGCGGCACTTAAGAAATATTAGCTAGCATTATTTTAAAATCCAGGACCTGGTTTGCTGCTTAATAAATGGTAACTAGTACTAAAGGAAGATTGTCCCTTCATTAACACATGGGCATGTCCAAGTAAACTGAGTCACCCTTTGAAGCTTAGTGATGACACTGTATTGTCCTCGAGGTGTTTCTGATTTCCTCCCAACTGCAGTCATCGTTCCTTTAATGCCCCTCCCATTTGTACCTCCCTCAGAAGATGTGGTGCAGAAGATTCTAGTAAGAAGTAGGCATCCGTCCCTCCCCAGCCTGCAAGCTCCTTTAGGACAGAGGAGCTGTCCTGGCCGTTCCTCACCAGCGCTCTCAGTTGGTGTGGCCACAGCTCCGGCGCAGTGCTTAGAACTCGGTAGTTCCCAAGAACACATTTGCTGAAGTTCTTGAAGTGTGAGGATCCTGAACCGAAATAGACCAGGCCAAGAAACCTCTTTCCTCTTTGAGGCTGGAGCAAGTCAGGGCTGGCAGAATGAGACTGGGAGATGTTGGGACTTCTCTGTCTTCTTTCTTCTGCAGTAGGATCGGGAGGAAATGCCCACAAGAAGTAGAATTGGCAGGAACGCCACTTAAAAGCACCCCAACAATTACTGTTGTTTTTTTAAAATCACAGGCAAAGGACATTTCCTGACATTGCACCTCTGGTTTTGAAGGAAGGAAAAAGCCCATGCTCAGTGGGGCGGGGAGACAGCTTGGCTTGGCGGGGTAGGGGGGAGGATTTCTGTACCGGCAGAATTCAACAGGTAATTAAATAAGGAGGGATGTTTTCCTTCAGGACACATGAAATGGGAGATCAGTTGAGTTTTCTGCTTTTCAACCGGAAGCTTCAGGGTTTATGGACAACGTGTGCCTCCAGACCCTACACTTGATAGGGCAGGGATTTGGTGTCTGAGAGAGGGAATGCAAATGTCACATCATCAACTCTTGGACTGCCGTCCGTGAAGAGACTTTAGCAATCATTTAGAATAAGAAGCAGAGAGCACACGCCGTGTTCTTTTGTGGTGCCTACAAGAACTTCAGTAGCTGCTCAAGGGCCTTTAATGCTGGTTTCCTGCATCACGTCCTGTTCCAAAATGGTGAGTGTTTCTTGGGTTTAAACCCCAACTCTGCCGTCGACAGGCCGTGCGAACTTGAGGGTGTCACTTGCCTTCTTGTGGCCATAGTTCCTTTTATAAAAGGAGCAAACCGGGTTGGAAGGTCTCTAGGTCCTTTTTCGCTCTGAATTCAGGAGCTTCTACCACAAATAGAATTGTGCTGTTTTTGGGGAAAATGCAGTCTTTCCTCACATTGAAATGCTGACAGCCCGGCGAGTCCGGTGTCGGTGCTAAACAATTGTGTCCCAGAGACGGCCAGGAGGTAGGAAGCAAGGGTGTGTTCAGAGGTATGTTTCCCCTATTAAATCTGTTTTGGTGACGAGTGACATGGGTTCCTGCCCAGCTCACATTCCACACCAACACGCTGTCTGGCAGAGCTCCACACGCTGATTAAGACCTGGTCCAAGAAAACACATTCTCTCTGATTGAAATCCAAACGTATTGATTGTTTTATCTCTATCCAGAGAGATTGCTTTCTATTTGGTGTTGGATGACAGCTCTCTATACCACTTCATCTGCCGAGTGGACAGGGGGTGACACAGGCAGCTTCCAAAGTCTTGCGGGCTGAGACATTAGCTGTGACAGTCAGCTCCCAACCCTCAGTCACACTGTCGTGGCCCAGGCATGGTTCACAGCAAGCGAGATTAGATGTGTCACAGCTGCAAGCTGATTCCTGAACTAATGGCTTGCTGGCAAGAGCCTTTCAAAGCGTCTGTACAGGGTGGGACCCGGGGACATTTGAGAGCGGAGCACAGCTCCTTGCAGAGAGGACATCTGGAGTCGAACTGAGTGCTGCTTCTCTGCACCCCAGTGTGAGAGCAGAAGAGCCCCCAGAAGGATTAAAACCCAAGTATTGATGAGCTAAATAGGTGTCCCTCTCTCTGGGACTGCCCAGTGAGAATACCACTTACATTTGCTCAGAATGCTTGCCTTTCACCAAGTACTTTGACGTGCATTAGCTCATTTGATTTCTAGAACTTGAATCACGGGAAACAGAAGCTATGCGTTTACCGTGTTTACAAATGAGGAATTAGCCCTGCGCTCTCATCTCTGACCCTTGGCCCCACACCCACTTGTCAAGATTTGAACACAGAGCTCCTAGTCCAGGCTTCTTTCTGCTTTTTGGAGCGGTTCACGTGCCCAAGCCCCGAGCTTATGCCTGCAGACCCAGTAACTAGAGCCGCTTTACGGAATTCTCACCAGGTCTTCCCAACAACCTAATGAGGACAATATTACTGTTGTAATCCTCCTTTTATAGAGGAGGCAAAGGAAGCTCAGAGTGGTTAAGACACCTGCTCAGGGTTACATGAGAGTGAGTGATGGAACTCAGACCCAAACCCGGTCAGTCCGACTTCAGGTTCTTAACCATGATGACTCATGCAACTCCCTGTGCCCTGCTCTTTCCAAAAAGATTAAGAATCGGAACCTTTTCTCTTTACTTCCTGGATTATGTCTGCAACAGGGGTCCAAGAGGAAATGCTGTTTTACATCAGTCTTCTGGAAAGAGCCACCAGGAGCTGACGCGATGCCAGTATAGACCAGTATGTCCTCAGGCCCATTTCTGGGTCCTTTGTGGCCTCCGCCACTCTGGCCCCCCTCCCTGACCTCCATGGTGCTTTCCCTCTGGATCCTCAGGAACACTGTCGCCCCTCTTGGGACCTGGGCCCCTGGCCCTTTTAGGTGAGCTGTAGAGAAGTACTTCAGATTTGGCATTATTTATTACCTGCTTACTTCTAAACGGGACCTGAGGGGACTCCCAATAAAAACTGTCTATTAAGTTACTTGATGGATTCTGCAGTGCTTGTCTGAGAAATAGAGTTATGCCCGTTCTTCAGAAGAGGCAAGCTTGTTTAAAATGCCGAATAGTAATTGATATAAAATTAGCATTTTGTATCAATAATCGTCCGTGTTCCTGGAGAACTGCTCACGTGCCAGCCACTGTGTTAAGCGCTTTGCATTCATGTATTCTCTTCAGTCCTTGCCGATGTCCCTGTGATGTGTGGATAATGACCCCCATTGTACAGACCGGGAAATCAAGGTGAGGTCGAATTACCGCGCGGACTCAAAAGGCAATAAAAGCAGTGGTATCTTTAATGGATTTTTTGCAAAAGACTCAGACGCGCCTTTCATTGAGTCCGGTGCCCACATCGCTCTGCCATTTCCGGCTTCCCTGCCATTCGCAGGAAAGAGCTATGAATATACTGTCTCCAAAGGTGGTGCCTGTAGCCATTGTGCTTAAGGATTGCCATCCGGGAGCCAACGGTTCAGAAGATGCAATAACGCCCCTCGCGCGGACCAATTACAGCCACACTCCCTTTGTAGAGCAGCAGCGTGAGCCCGAGCAGGCGCTTCATTATCTGCCTCTGCCCGTGGGGAGGTAGAGACGCCGCTGGAGGCTGATTGGCCTGAGAAATGGCAGAGCCACACTTGCAGGGTCAGAGAACTTCGTGCCCACTTCTAAGATTGGCTTTCCAGAATGCTCTGGTGCTGGCTCGCCCCCTGCCGGGGCCGGCTCCTGGGGTTCCTCCCTCAATGGGATCCCACTGGCAGCCTGGCCCCCTCCCACAGCAGCAACGGGCCTATTGACTTCCGGCCACTTACTTCCCGGGGTCCTTTCAGTCCCAAAGAACCACAGGTTCTTTTCACTCCCGAAGTTTGCAGACCTCACTGCACCAGGAAGAACAGATGTACTTCCCTGTGGAGTGCTTTAATTTAGTGAATTGTGTTCAGACAAGTGAAGGGTAATTTTGCTACTTTTCCTGCATCTTTCCCAAAGTTTCTAGGGTCAGTTAGCCGGGCTCTGCAGGTTTCCCAGCTCCAAAGCAGAGGCAAAGGGTTTTATCCCCCTCCTTTATTTCTTGTATAAGATGGAAGATTCTTAGCTAGAAAGTGGGTTTTTTCCCCCTCAGATCTTATTCCAAGAAAGTGTCCTCATTTTATTTTATTTTATTTTATTTTATTTTATTTTATTTTATTTTATTTTATTTTATTTTATTTTGTTTTGTTTTGTTTTATTATCTGTTTATTAGTTAAGCTGAGTTGAATACCAACCACATTACCCCAAATGGAATAATCGCAAGTCTTGTTAGTTATCAAAGTTTTACTATTTTGTTTCTATAGGTTACATGTGGAACATTTTGTAAAAAAGCCAGTGCCTTTGGCCTGGGCCTCAAATTGCCTTTTCCTTCACACACACACACACACACACTTAGAAGTGAGGGATGTCCAGGCTTCAAGAGTGAGCAAGTTGTGTGTGTTGAGAGCAGAGTGGGAAGGTGGCCATTTACCAACCCTGCCCCACTCCGTGGAATCCAACAGATGTCATTCTCTTTCACACTCTTGTTCTCTCTCTCTAAACACACACACACACACACACACACACACACACACACACTTTCCTTTCTAAAACTTTTCTTCACTTAGAGTACATATTCCTCTTGCTTCCTCGCCCCACCCCACCCCACTGCCTTTCATGGTGTGCGCCATTTCAAGGCACTCACCCTACACTCCTCGGTTTTCATCTGAAGAACCTGAGCTTTATAGGGACTATAGTCAATGGCACCATAATGGCGCTGTATGGGGACATGGCAACTACACTTGTGGGGAGCACGGCATAACCTACAGACTCGTCCCAATCACTATGTTGTACACCTGAAACTAGTGTAACATTGTGTGTCAGCTATGCCTCAATTAAAAAATAAACTGACTTGTTATGGGTAAAGAGAACACTCTTCTTCCTGTGTGCAAACCCTCGGGTCGCATGCTCCCTTGAAGAGTGTGCTGTCTGGTGGCAGATAGCCATGAGTCTTTCCTTACCAGCTGTGTGACCTTGGGCATATCACTTCACCTCTCTGGGCCTCAGTTTTCTCATGGAACCTACCTCAGAGGACTGGTGTGTGAAGATCTGGTAAAATATGGCAGCTCACTTCGCATAGTCCCCTGCCCGTAGTAATCCATAAACGTGGGCTACTACCACCGGGCACTGGGATCTCGGCTGTTTTTGTTGTTGAAGATTTTGCATCGTGTTGGTTCTGTTTCTGTGCCGCTCAGGACTGAGAACGAGCGTCTCCTTTACCAGAGCCTTTGCTATTTTTATTGTGGCGAAATCCACATAACATAAAAGTCACCATTTTATTTTTTTTAATTTTTTTTAAAAGATTTTATTTATTTATTTGACAGAGATAGAGACAGCCAGCGAGAGAGGGAACACAAGCAGGGGGAGTGGGAGAGGAAGAAGCAGGCTCATAGCGGAGGAGCCTGATGTGGGGCTCGATCCCATAACGCCGGGATCACGCCCTGAGCCGAAGGCAGACGCTTAACCGCTGTGCCACCCAGGCGCCCCAAAGTCACCATTTTAAATTGTACTATTCAGTAGCATTTAGTACGTTCACAGTGTTGCGAAATTATCAGCACTGTCTAGTTCAAAGCTTTTGTATCACCCCAAAAGGAAACCCTGTACCCATTAAGCAATCACTCCCCACTCCCCATCCCACCCCTGCCAGCCAAATTATTTGCTTTTCAATGTGTTTCTTTTAGATCATAAGCTGTTCCAAAAATCTGAGGAGTTCAGGATGGTGAATCCTGGAGAGTGAGAGTTTGCCAAAAGTCCATCAGAAATGCATTCCCAAATAGGAGAAATATACTCTGATTACTGTAGGACTGACTTCTTAGAGAAGAGTGTGAAAGCCGGGAAGAACTCTGTTCTCACTGTGGCCAGCATAGAAATTGTCCCTTTGATGGTTGTCCATCATACTTCACATTATTTTCTTTGTCTGGTGACTGCAAAAGAAAAGGGGCTCAAGACTCTGAGTGAAGGGAGGGCTAGACTTTCTAAATCCTGTAAACAAATTATGGGAAAAGCCCAGGAAGAGGGTTAGCAGGTCAGCCTCTTTGCATTTACTTTCCATCCCGCCACATTCCAAGATAACCCTCAGGGAAGTCGAGACCCTTTGAAGTTTCTGGTTGTTTCTGCAGCTGGAGAGACCCAGACTGTCAGCACTCAGGTGCAGCCTGGCCGGCTGCTTCCTTGCAGTGGGACAGTACCGAGGCTCCCCCTATACCAGGCTGTGTGAGGAGGGGACAACGCTGGCGAGTCAGCTGCCAAAGACGAAGGAGGGAGGCTCCAGTTGGCTCGGTACTCAAGCAGGAAGTGGGAAGAAGGACAGACATTTAGGAAGGCACATTGGCAGAAAGGCTCTTGGATATGGCGAGTGTATGTGAAGGCCCTGTATGCTGGCCACTTTGCCTTGTGGGGCCTCGAGAGCCAAAGGAGAGAGCCCTTTCCTCAGCAAGCTTTTGGCAGTCACCGTTTTGAGGCAGGTTTTCTCCTTGTTCGGGGTTCTAGACTTCTAGGCGGGTCTGTTTTGTTGCTATACTTTTAAACTTTGTCTCCAGTTTTATTGGATATAACTAACATAGAACATTGTATAAATGTAAGGTGTACAGAAGAATTTGATATCCATATCTATCTATTTATAGATATAGTGAAGTGATCACAGTAAGTTAACATCTGTCACCTTGCATGGTTATGATCTTTTTTCTTGTGATGAGAACTTTTAAGACCTACTCTTAGCAACTTGCGAATACTCAATACAGTATTGTGAACTATAGTCACCATGCCGTACATCATGTCCCCAGAACTTATTCATCTTCTAACTGGAAGTTTGTACTTTGGGGCCACCTTTCCCCACTTCCGCCCATCCCCTCCAGCCCTCACTTCTGACAGCCACAAATCTGATCTCTGTTTCTGTGAGTTTTTTGTTTTTTTAAAGATTCTACATGTCAGTGAGATCCCACGGTATTTGTCTTTTTCTGTCTGACTGACTTCACTTAGCTTAATGCCCTCAAGGTCCATTCATGTGGTTACAAATGGCAGGACTTATATTTTATGGCTGACTAGTATCCCAGTGTGTATGTGTGGGTGTTTTATACATCACATTTTCTTTTTCCATTCATCTGTGGAAGGACACTTATATCATCTTTTCTGAGAAACCATGTCCCTGCCTTGAGCAAGTTTGCCATAGCTTCTAAGACCAGAGAAGGCAGTAGGGAAGACGAACACATTTTGGCCACCACTCATATTAATTCTAGAAGTAGACACCTAAGAGAGGTCTGTAATTCGAATGTGCTTTCCCTGTCAGGTCTTGCTCTAAGGCAGTGATCCTCACGATTTACCCTGCATTAGAATCGCCTGGGGTGTCTGTTCAAAATTCACATTCCTGGGCCCCACTCCTCCAGAATCGGAATGATGGTGGAACCAGAGAAACATGTCTTCCACAAGCAGCTCAAGTGACGCTGATGTGTTGGTCTTGGAACCAAACTTGGAGAAATGCCGATCTCAGGAGTCCTGTTGAGGGAGAAGGGATCAGAATAACCCGATTATTCACTGAAGTGGTATCAGGAAGCTACACTGAGGAGAGACGCTGAAGTAGGGCTTCACGCTCGTTTCAGGTTATGCATTCGTAGTTCCTGCTTTACGAAGACAGTTTGAAGTAAGTGACCATTATTTTTGATGGAAAATATCAAGTTGTAGGACTAGTTTTAACCTTTTTAGTTTTAACTGCATCCACGAGATTACATTGGAGACGTGTTCTTGAAGACCCATCGCTGGATTTTAATAAGTAGAAATTTCTCAAGGTTTCGTGCTCAAGGGTATTTTGTTTTCTCCTGTCCGTTCATTTGGGGGAAGAAAGAATTTTGCTTCCTATTCACAGGGCAGGAGATTTTAGGGCTCCCAGGGAATTTCTGTTCCTGGAGGAAAGAGCTTAATATAAATTAGCCTGCATTTTGGAAATTGAATGATTTTTTTATGTTGCTGCAGTTAGATAAATTCCTATAAATGAGCCACAAACATACTGGTTAAATCTCTCTTAAAAGGCAAATATTCCAAACAAAGGGGAAAGTTTCTGAACAGCCCAAGTCTTATTTTGGCCCCTGGCATGTGTTTGTCTCAAAAAGACTTTTAGAAGTATCATAAAAACACTGGAGCATAGCTTAAATCTCCCCTTCCTAAAACTGGGTCGTTAGCTAACTTTTCATTTATGGAGGGGAGAAGGGAAGACACACACACACACACACACACACACACACACACACTTGTGCACACATCCCTCGTAGGGTAGGCCAGCCTCCACCTGGGGCCCCCTCCCCTTCCCCCCCATTTTGCTGCCTAGGGATGTCCCCACCCCATTCTGCAGTCTCTCCACATCCATACCCCACCCAGCCTCTGCCCAAGTGCCACAAACCATGCTTCTCTGCTTCCTGGCAGAGAGTGGCCTCTGAGAGAATTTTCCAGAGGTAATTAAGCGAGCCTCCCAGCCTGTCTTGGTGCCAGAAATCAAAGGCTTATCCAGTGACTCGATCCTTGAGGCTTGTTTCTGAAATCCTCTAGCAACTCTACTTGGGGCTCTCCTCTCTGCTGGCTGCTTCTCAGAGACTCTGGCTTTTCTACTGGAGGAAGTTCTTTTGCTGCTAACACAGTTGAGGTGAGTTAAACATCTTCCGCCCTCAGCCTCAGCGTCTTGCTCCTAAGGGTGAGTTCGACAATTAGTCTCACAGAGCCCCAGCTGTTAGGGCTTCCCAGGGGACATTCCTTGTGAGGTGGTTTTCCCCTTTGGTAATTTTGATTGCTTCTAATGAGGCTGCCTGCTTTGTCTCTCACACAATGCTAGCTTGCACATCTACATCCTGAGATCGCTATTAAGAGCCCGGGACCCAATGGCATTTTTCTTGCTGCGGATGAAAAAAAAAACAAAACCCAAAAACCTTTCTTGTTTTCCCCGTGGAGCTGCTCTAATCTTTCTGTTCTGGGGCACCCTGTGTGTNCTGCTGCGGATGAAAAAAAAAAAACCCAAAAACCTTTCTTGTTTTCCCCGTGGAGCTGCTCTAATCTTTCTGTTCTGGGGCACCCTGTGTGTTTAGGGAAATGACTCTTTGGCTCTGAAAAGAGACACACAGGTACACAAGCAAAACGGAATGGGAGAGCAAGAGTGTATGAGAGAGAGCGCCACATGGAAGGGAGGGGAGGAAGAAGAGAGCACAAGAGAGCGAAGAAGAAAGCGACATCACAGTCGTGCGTGGGAGCAAGACAGCACGAGCTGGAAGCTAGCTAGCTGGGGCGCGTGGGAGAGGCAGAGAAAGAGCACTAGAAGGGTAGAGGAAGCCCAGGCAGGAGCACGCCCGGGAGTGCGAGCAACCTCGAGAAAAGAGTTCCTGTAAGAGCAAAGAGAGAAAGAGAGGCAAGAAGGGTGGGGCAATAGGGGGTGGGGGGGCAGAGTGAGTGCTCCAGGGACACATGAGTCAGCGAGACAGTTGAGCACATATTTGTGGGCTGCTGAAGAGAAAGTTCAAAGTAAGCAGCCATTCCCCTCAACGGGGTAAGTAAATGAGAGAGGAAGAGAAGACGCTAAGGCCCCAGACTCAGTCTAGCTTCCGGAAACCCAAAATGGAACTTCCGGGATATCCAGACAGACACGCTCAGGATCAATATTGGACAACCACTTTAAAAACCCAGATCCCAATTGGAGGCACGCACACACTTCCTCCTCACTCCATTCATATTGTGTGAAATGATAAAACAAATGTCATCATTAAATGCAAAGAAGAGCATGAGAATTTTAGAGTATGCTTCTATCACACCACCTTCCCACGCACAGACCTGTGTTAGATGGCTGAACTTGAGTGGTTCCCAAGCATCAGAACTGGTATGATTGTCACAGAGGCCTTGTGAAAAACGCAGGTTCCTAAACCCTCTCCCAGAATGTATGATTGAGGCGGGCTAAAATGGGGTCTGGAAATCTGCAGTATTAATACACCGCTCCACTGGAGAGTCTGGCGGCCAGCTAGACGAAGGCCTTAAGGTGTACCCTTTCTCAAGGAGCCGTCCCAAGTTTGGCTGGGTCGCTGATGGTAAGCCTGATTGCTTGCTAGCAGGGCCTGGACTAAGGTGAGGTGAGTGAGGCACTCGCCTCGGGTACCGAACTGAAGGGGTTGCCAAAAATCTCAGGAATGAAAATGAAGACTATTTTAGGGATATGTTTTCAAGACTCAAAATTAATGCAGAGAAGTCCATGAGGAGCAAAATGTCAAGTTTTTAAATAAAGACCACCCCCGAACCTGCGTTTGCACACCCCTGCCTCACTCGCTTCACCTTAATGCCATCACTTAACCTTTATTTACAAAAACAGGCAGACAGCCTTTAGTCCAGAGTTTGCTGATTTATTTTTTTTAAATATCGCATTAAAACTTTAGTAATCTGACTAGCACCCATATCTTAGTTGCTAATACCGTTCCCCAGCGAAAGCAACCAGGGTTCCCTGGAGAGGTGGCTGATTCTCGATCTGGGGCAGGAAATGAACAAGAGGAGTCTGGAACAACTTCTAGTGCCAGAAAGTAAAGAAGTACTAAAAACCAACCAACCAAAACAAAAAGCAAAACTCTGAGGGGGTATGGCACAGGAGCCAGCTGAACGAACTATTAATGGCCAAGACCGGAAAAATTGGAGAAACAAAATAAATGAAGTGGTATTGAAATATAACCCAAAGTATAATATAATTATCTGAGTCCAGATTGATATAAATAAGTGATTAAGTAAATGGATTAGAAGAGATAACTCTGCTGTGCAGGAAAATTCCAAATCATTTGTGTAGATTCCCTGCTCTTAAGGTGGTGGAGCCTAACTCTGAGCTCCTTAGGTAGAAGTGGTGAAGAGTGAGTTCCTCCCAAAGAGTACAGCGTGGAAAGAGAAAGGAGAATAACCTTACTGTAGAGGAACTTAGCAAACACTACCTCCGCCCAGTGATCAAGACCAAATCTAGTAGTCATGAATCATGTTGATAGCACGTAGCCTTGCTGTGATGCGATAAGAATGGCACTTGACCTCTGTGATCTTCCTCCCATTAATCCATAGCCCCAGTCTAAGCATGAGTAAAACATCAGGAAAAGTCAAATAGAGTATCCTCCAAAATACCTAGCCAGTACCCCTCAAAATGGTCAAGGTCATCGAACACGAGGAAAGTTTGAGAGACTCTCACAGCCAAGAGGAACCTAAGGAGACTGACAACTCAATGTAATGTGAGATCCTGGAATAGAAGAAAGGCAACAGTAAGGGAAATCTGAAGGAAGTACATAGGCTTCGGTTAATAATAGCATATCGATAATAACGCATGGACTGTGACAGTTGTACCTTACTGATCTAAGATGTTAATAATGGGGAAACTGAGTGTGCAGTGTGTGGGAACTTTGGTACTCTCATCACAATTTTTCTGTAAATCGGAAACTATTCTAAAGTGCAATCATTTATTTTAAAAAGTATCTTGATTACTCACTGTGTTGACGCCCCCTCGAATTGTACCCCCAAGGTGAGCACCTCACTCACCTCACCCTAGTCCTTCCTGGCTCTCCAGTGCAAAACACATTTTGTGGCTCTTGGTTTCCTGGGTCCAAGCCATGCTCACTGCCCTCTTGGCCTGTGTTCTCTTTATTTGTATACAAATAAAACCATAGTACTCTTCCCTCCAGAAGCTTCTCCTTAGAGGAAACTGAATTACACCCCTTGGCTTCTGATAAGGATTGGCTTTAGAAAAACCTTAGTGTGCACCTCCAAAGGTTGCGGCCATGCAGCCCTGTGACGAGGATGGGCAGTGGTTGGAAGCATAAGCCACAGAGAGAGCGTGTAGTCCAGGAAGGGTGGCCATTTTGTGCCCAGTTAGCCAGAGCCTTTCTCCTGTGGCTGCTTTCTTTCAACCAAGGAAAGCTGTCCTCACAAAGGGCATAGCTCATGTTTGCTGCCTGGGTCTGCCCCCTCAGATAGAGCTCTGGAAGCCTGGACCCGTGTTCCAGAAAGTTTTGTCCTTCCTATTACTGTCTTTCCTCTTCTCCTTCTTTTTACATCAGTACTGAGAAGAGGGGACATGTATCCACTTAAGACACAATGTCTTAGATTTAACCCTCTCCCCACACCTCCCCTCTGCCCCCAGTCTGTTCCCAGGGGCTGCCAGCCAGCGGTAGAGAGCTGGGTAGAGACACCACGCTCACGTTATTCCCTCAGTGGAAACCGCAGCCATGAAAGCACAATGTTGAGCTCCCTTGACTTTGGTGGAAAGATTTGTTTTGAGGGGAATCGGGATCCGGGAGTCAGTGGCTCTGACGCTAACGCAGCTCGCCATCTCATCTGTGACGGGCATCTCTGTAAGAAGATCCTTCCGAGCCAGGCGGTGTGATTCCCAGTGGAAACAGTGGCTCAATCTAGTGTCTGTTCTTTAACAGCTCTGCCACTTGGGGGTTAGCGGGGGAAGTGCTAGAAAGCGGATGCCAGACGCTTTATCCGGTGTCACATAGAAGAGCACTGGCTCTGCTTTCAGACGGACTTGGGTTTGGAGCTCAGCTCCAGAATTTCTTAACTGTGTGATCTGGCCAGGTCACCCAGCGCCATGAAGCCTCCGTTGCTTCATTTGTAAAATGGCGACACTAGTAGAGTTGCTGAGAGATGAGAGGAGCTCATTCAAATGCTGAGCCGGGGCCTGGCGCAGGAGAGGTGCCTTGTGGACGGTGGTCACCGTCACCCAAACTCTGTCGCTTGGGGCGGAGGGAGGGGGCGCTTCGGCCAGCGTACAGACCCAGGAGTTACTGTGGAGACGTCACAGGGGGGATGTTTCCTTCTTGCTCAGTAATAAATGAGAAATAGCTCAGGAACAGAATCTTGCTCTTGGGACAACCCTGGAAGAGACAGCGAAGGGAAATAATGGTATTCCAAGGTGGTATCCCACAGGAGCACGGTTTCTATCCTTCCTTTTCCAGGCCCACAAGAGGGAGGGGGGCTCCTTGGTCATGAAGGGGATGACACAGGAGAGGAACCCCGGGGCGGGGGGAGGAAGGGGCTTTGCCCCTCCTTTCTCCCCTGCCCGGTCAGGCTGTATATTGCATTCTTTGCATTCAGAATGTGTGATGACCCCAGTCTGGGCTTTGCACTCAGGTCCCTAGGAGCCAGGGGCAGCCCTGAGAGTATGCTGATGGGAGTTCGGTTTTAATAACAATCGTAACTCAAGGGGCTCGCTCTTTACTTTTTTGGTAAGCTGAAGATCTGAAGATCTCATTGAAAAGTAGGGGCTAGAAGCATCTGTTGCCACAGGAAACAACCCCCCCCCTTTGTGGGGCATACTTCTCTTAATGGTTCTTTGGGGGTGGGATGGATCCAGGATGGCAGCTGTCCTCCACCCAGATCTTTCTTTGTGTACCCAGAGGGCGGGCTGATCTGTGGATGAGTAGACTGTGATTTAAGAAACCACGTAGAGGGGGAAAAAAAGAGAAAGAAAAGAAAGAAAGAAAGAAAGAAAGAAAGAAAGAAAGAAAGAAAGAAAGAAAGAAAGAAAGAAAGAGAAAGAAAGAAAGAAAGAAAGAAAGAAAGAAAGAAAGAAAGAAAGAAAGAAAAAGAAAGAGGAAGGAAGGAAGGAAGGAAGGAAGAGAAAAGAAAGAGACATACCATGTAGAGCATTTGCAAAGTAAATCCTTGGCCTATGAATTCTCCATTTGCCTTGTCCTACGAGGACCCGTGTACCTCCAATTTGTCTCCTTTCCACTTTCAGATTAGTGTCTGTGTCGTGGCCCTCATTCTCTCTCTTTTTTTTTTAAGATTTTATTTATTTGACAGAGATAGAGACAGCCAGTGAGAGAGGGAACACAAGCAGGGGGAGTGGGAGAGGAAGAAGCAGGCTCACAGCAGAGGAGCCTGATGTGGGGCTCGATCCCATAACGCCGGGATCACGCCCTGAGCCGAAGGCAGACGCTTAACCACTGTGCCACCCAGGCACCCCCGTGGCGCTCATTCTCTGGCCGACCCACTGTCTCTTCCCCAGCGTGCTTGGAGCTGGTTGCCATGCCCTCTGGGAGCTGAGTAGCAAAAGATCATGCAACCTGGTGTTTGAGGCTTATTATGTACTCTCTGTTGTCACTGAATAATAATTTGAGAGATCTGTATGAAGCCTCCAAACACATGGATGAATACTTAAAGCCAAAGGCTTGATGCGTTAATGGTATAATTTTAGGTACCAGATGCAGGTTGGGGGGGGTGGGGTGGGATTCGGGGACGGGAGTTTTCTCAGGTTCTTATGAAATCACAGCATTTTGAGAGCTCCCTTTTCTTTCCGCAAACAGTGGTATGCCTGTTTGGGGAACTGTGCCTACACATTCAAGTTATTCTAATCAGCCCCTCAGCCCCTCACACCACAGAAATCAAGAACCAGAGCCAAAGAAACCCCAAACAGATGTCCGTAGATAAAAACGAAGCCTGCAGTACTAGTGTTCTAGTTCTAAAAATAGATTCTGTGGCTTACTGCTTACCGTGTTTCCCGTTGGCTTGATAACCCACCAGGCAAGGTGGCTGGCAGGCTTTCTTTGGCTCTTTTTGGTGAGTGGCATCTTTCCTTCTAAGGAACAAAACACCTCCTCCAAAAAATTCAAGTCAGTCAACATCTCTTCAGATCCTACCAGGTTCGCGGGCCTGGTCGAGGCCCCGGAATTGGAGGAGGGTGTTTCAAGAATACAGGCCCACACGGGATATATGTCCAGTCTGGAGATAAGGCCTGGTCCGCACAAACTTGCGGTGGGAGGCTGGCCGGGGAGAAGCTGTTGGCGCCTGGTGTTTTATAGGGAACTTCAAGACGGGAGCCGGGCAGTGTGGCCTCCTGAGCCCCTGCCCTGCTTAATTTGCTTTGTTTCTGAAACCCACTGATCAGCATCCCAACGGGCCTCGCTCATGTTCAGGGCTGTGTGCTAAAACTTTATCAGCTCCTTTCTGGGCCCCTTTCCTATTAGTGTAGGGGTTCCCCTTACATTGCCACTTTCCTTGAGAGGTTGGTCATCTGCTCCATATCGAATCATATCAAATTAAAATGCTTCGTTCCAGTGGATATTTTCTTTACAGCCCAACAACTGTAACTCACGGCACTCCCCCCACCAGGCTGCCGTGAGGATAGAGAGTCGCCCAGTTCCACACTGTCCCTGCGTCAGCTGTCTGCCTAGCACGGACGCACCCCGCCGGGCCACCTGAACTAACGCGTGCTTGCGGCTCTTGGCAAAACATCTGGTGGGTTGAGTTAAGGGAATTGTTCTTTCTACACCCTCTCCTCCGTCTATCTGATGGTCTCATGTGGCCAGAACACGTACCTTCCCAAGCCCCGAGATCAAGCGTGTGTGTGGGTCCGCGTTTCATTTTTAGAGGCATAGGATTGGACAGTTCTCTATGGCTTCACTGCTGGAGGCTGCCCTTACCCCCTGCCCCCCTTTTGATTCAAGCTCTGAAACCTGTCGTGGGCCGAACCCAGAGTGAAGTGGCCCCCTGTGCGCTGTAGGCCCTGTCCTCAGGAAGCTCACAGTCTCTCAGGAGTGACAGGCAGGTCACCAGCTGGCTCCCATGGGGCAAGACCCACGATAGCGGCAAGCACAAAGGGGGCCGTGAGAACCCGAAGGAAGGAAGCATTACTCGTGCTTGGGAGGGGAGAGGCTCTGGAAAGGCTGCTCAGAGGAGGCGAAATTTGAGCTGGGTCAGATGGGAAAGCTCTTCCGAGCCGGGAGAAGCGTGTCAGGAAAGGCACGCACACGTCGGTGTATTTGGGGAGCCCGAGGTGAGCGGTGAGAGGCCTCCCGGGGAACGGACTGCACGCAGGGCCGCGCGGGCTGTGAAAGGTTCGTCAGGGTGGTACGCAGCCACCTTCCCTTCCAGGGTGGCAACAGTGGTGGCAGCCAAGGACGGCGGCGTGGTGGGGGAGAGGAGCTAAACCCGAGCAGCTTGATTTTGGTCCCATTTCCAGCACTCCTTTCCCGAGGGAGGCTTAACAAGAGGCAAGCTCGTAGCGAACTCCCGAGTATCACCGACGTGCTCAGGGCTGGCTTGAAAAGCCAAAGAAGTTGAAAAGGAAGAAAGAAATCAAAGGGTGCTTCCCAAGAAAGGGAGACAGTCATGGCTCGGGGATTTGGAGTCGCTTTTTTCCTGATTGGCAGGTTGGAACTGCCGCTTAGCTGCGTCGTCCCCCATAATGCTCTTACTGATGCGGGACTCTGCTCCCCCAGAGGGGGCCGTGTGGGGGAAGCAGAAAATATTGGCTGTCTGATTCACAGCATGGTGGCAGAGAAGCAGCAGCTTTATTTTGAAAAATGTCAACCTTTTCTCCCCGATTTGTTTCAAACTAGAGAAAATACTGTAGGACTTTGGTCACGAATGGCAGGCCTTCCCCGTGGCTTTATTTTCAGCGTCCAATCTGAGGAGAAGCCAGGGCTCTCTCATTCCGGGGCTGCAGGCCCTCTCAGATGCAGATTCTTCTCCCCGAGGGGCAGGCCAGTACTCAGATTGCTGCCTGTAGGGAAAGGTGTGGAGAAGAGGGGCAGCCCCTCTTGCCGCTCCCCTCCCCCAGGTACCCCGCCTCAGTTCTTTCGAGGCACATTTCCCTACCAGGGAGGTGGCTGTCTCTTTCCTCTGCCTTCTAGGTAGAGCACTGTGAACTTCCTCAGTTACAGAGGAGAGGCAGGTGGACAAAGTCTTATTATTGATCTAAGTCTTCCTTTGGCCCAAGGTTTTGTCCTCAAACCTCCCTAGTGGGAGGAAGGGGGCTGCACAGCTTAGGCATCACCTCCTCCAGGAAGCACTTCCTGATTTCCGAGACTGAGCAGCACAACCTCTCCCCACCTTAGCCCTTATTCCATGGTGTGGCATTGTTTACAAAGCTGTCTCCCTCGCTGGACTGTGAGCTTCTTGAAGACAGGGACTGTGTCCTCCTCATGCCTCCAGTACCTGGCACACGGTCTGGCCCAAAGTAGACCGTCGATGTGTCTCGAATGACCAAGGACTTAGCTGCCCGTGGTTACAAAGGTTGACTCGTGTTTCCTCCCCAGTGAATTAGAAAACCAACCACTCCAGGGGAGAAATAGGAAATCCAAACGAGCTCTTTGTTACTTGTTGGCCGTGATACTTCCTGGGGCGCTGCCAGCTCAAATCCGGAATAGCTTTCTCAGGGCCACCCCAGTACAGTCTCCTGCTGTGCTGCTTTTGAGTGCCTGTGATTGCAGATTTCAGGCAATGGGATGGGGATGGTTCATATGAGTGAATTCTATCATCCTTCACGAAACATTCCAGGAGAGGGAGGCATCTTCCAAGGTAGAGGTGGTGGGGCAGGGGGTAGTGTGGTTATGAGGAGGCCAGAGCTTTAGGTCAGAACATATTCTGTCTTTTAACTAAATGAGGTATGGGTTCTCTGACGTTCTAGTGAGCTCTACGGGTTTGCATTTAATGGTATTCCTATTCCTCAAAGCCGTGTACCTGCAGGACACTGGGTCATTGGAGGCAGTGTTTGTGGCTTAGACTCATTTGCTTCAGAGAAGTGGGCGAAGCATCTCCTTTTTGCACTGTAGCCAAGGCTTCAGGAGGAGAGACAGCTGATGATGGGTCACAGGAGACAAGCAGCTTGCTTTCAAGGTCTTACTCATCTGTGTCTGGCATCCCTAACACTTAACTGCACATTCAAGGCCTTTTATTAAAAAAAAACTGAAAGTTAAGCTAAGATTCTATTAAGAATATTTTAATATTTCTATCAAGAAATATTAAAAACAGATACCAGAGTTAATAGGAAAAAATGGTGCTCGGCTCTACGCAGACCAATGACATTGGAATCTTGTGGGTCTGGCATGGGCATCAGTTCTTGAAAAACTCTCCAGCTGATTCCTATGTGCAGCCAGATTTGGGAATTCCCCCGCCTAAGTAGAAGGTGATAATGTGTTCACTCCTTATTCTCAGTTCCTTTCTAGAGGGTTCTAAAAAGAAGTCATCCTTTAAACTAAGACTCTCAGGATCTCCTTCAACCTTGGGAAGGTTTGAGACACTACAGAGTTTGAGAGAGATGCTAAGTCGGCTTTCACCTGGAGCTTTGCTTCAGTCTGAGTTTTGTCTGAGTCAACATCAAGCATGTGGGTAAAGGTAAGGGTATCTGGCTGAGGCAGTGCTCCTGTCGTGCCGTGCAACGCCACTGGGCGCTAATGGTTTTGTCTTTGACCCCATTGGTTCGTCAGAGCAGCTGGTTCGTCTTCACAGACTACAGGATGTCACGTGTACTTGAAAACTGTTTCCAAAGTACATTCAGAATAGCATGGCCCAAGCAGTTTTATGGCTAATGTGAAGTGATTTTAAACGGTGGGTGAGTTTCTATTTGTTGCCTGCCTCCATTCATTCATTTCTTTGATTGGAATGTGTGGTGGGCACATGGTAGAAACATATTTTTGACTTTGGGGCTTTGGAGGTTTGGGGCTTACAGAGAGAGCTCTTGGTCAGGGCGGCTTG
This sequence comes from Ailuropoda melanoleuca, assembly GCF_002007445.2. NCBI lineage: Eukaryota > Metazoa > Chordata > Mammalia > Carnivora > Ursidae > Ailuropoda > Ailuropoda melanoleuca. Next base: position 94,984,618 of record NC_048238.1, on the reverse strand, counting down.
TGGGGGGGTGGTGTTTACATGACCCTGAGGCAGCCCATCTAGTGTATTCTGCGCAGTCAAACAGGTCAATGGAGTGAAAAAACAATCCAGCCAACCAAGTGTCGGACCGATGGGTTATTCGATAGCTGCTGGAGTCACTCAGGAAGGCTGAACCACAGCGCTGTAGCCTGGGAAACCAGACACCCAGCTGATGCCGAAAGCATCTGCTTAGCAGTTATTGGAGCCTGCTTGGCTCAAGCCATGGGAAGCAGATTGGAGGAGTGACATCCCATGCCCTGGGGCACCATGAGCATGGATGAATCTTCTCCCCCATCATACTGCAGTCCTTCACATCTTGGGGGCTCTGCTGCGCATTGCTCCCGACGTTTCCTCTTGAGGAGAGGGGAAAGCCCAGATCTGCAATCAGGCTCTGAGCTTCTTAGCGGGGTGTGCTTGAGTGAATGGCTTGACCCATCTGAGCCTCGGTTGCTTCTTCTATCTGCGTTACAAGCTTCGTACGCCGGTGGGAGGGTTCGGTGACATTAGGCATGGAAAATGCGTAGGAAAAACACTTGGTGCATATACATCAAAAGCGTCTAATAGGTGGAAGCCTGGGTGTTTCTTACTAAAAATAATGCGGCAAGGAGTGCAGTGGACAGGACCCAAGCTTTGGTGCCAGATGGCCTGGGTTTGAACTCTGGCTCCACCATGTCCTGACGAAGTGGCTTGAGCAAGTCAGGTTAAAATCTATTGGCAGGTCCACTTCCTTTGCCCTCTATCACGGCCGCAGGGTGGGGCGATGTGAGCATTTGGCACTGTGCCTGGTTTATAAGTGGGCACTAGATGGTGGTTACGATGATTATCAGTCACCATTGTCATCCTAATCATTGCTAAGAAATTGTCCTAGTTCTTTAGCCACTCCACAGCGTGACACATCTCACTCCTCGCCATTCTAGTCCCTTCCATTCAGTCATGCTTCTGTGTGCCATTTTCTCCCATGAGGAGTGTCTACACTGCTCCGGAGCCTGGCCTCCTTGTAGCACTAGCCCACGCATCCCTGAGCTGATGCTGAGCTTCCTGTCAGCAGCAGCTCTGAGATCCTACCATAGGGACTGCTGTGAAGCCAGATCTTCCCCGGCTTCTAGCTAAACCTGGATCTCCACCCTCAGACAAGCATTGCCGTAATCTGGTGGCATTTACCTGAAATGCTACCATTGTGTCTAGACAGGAATCCAGAGGGCTTGCCTTGAACCCCTGAATCTTTTAAGTGTTGAGGAACGTGAGAAATGTGTGTGATTTTAAATATTGACCCAGGCTTCATGCAGTTTGGGGAATTATTTAGTGTCATGGAAAGCCCAATGTCCATGCTTGACATTTGAATTAACCACGTAATTGTTTCCTTAAATTGATACCTAAACAAATAAGAGTCAAGCTTTGGATGAACAAAGCACAGATAAAACCCATGTTTGCACCTGTGGTTGGAGCAAATTTTGCCTGGTGAATTTGAAACTAGGTGAGGATATGCAACAGTGGCTCACCCAAATTCGGGAGAACCCTTGTTTGGCCTTTATGTAATGGGCTCTGTAAAGGACCAGCCATACGGTGGCCCACCGTGAGAAGAGACCCTTTTGATAGCCTTGGAGCCTGGAACCCATTTCCTACAAGGCAGTGACTCTCTGTGACTTGGGGCAAGCCAAGTCTCAACTGGGTCTCAGTTTCCAGGGGAGTTTGGCTTCAAAGTTTCCCCTTCAGATTTGATCTTTGGCTATGCTAGTGACTTCAAGAGAAACGGCTGCATCCACGGACAAACTTCTATCTCAACCTTGAGCCTTTGAAAACAAAACAAAGCAAAGCAAAGCAAAACAAAATAAAGCACATTGTAGCTAATAGCAGATGGTTTGAAATCGATTCCACCTCAGGGCTGGGTCCTATACTAGCTCCTAGACTATTCCATCTTAGCACTGGATGTGCGAGTCGTAACTCACAGCTAGTAGGTTGGGAGCCCATGTTAGGATCTAGGAGTGTTGGACCCAAATCCGAGGCTCTCCACGACTATTATGTGTTCTGCTTTTTGCATCCTGGGTGGAACTGGGACATCGTCACCATCATCATCGTAACTGTAATAATCTTTCTTGTATGCTGTGAGGTAGCTACTATTATCTTCCATTTCATAGAGGAAGACACGGAGGCTCAGAGAGGCATGCTCACTTGCTCACGATCACACACCTAGAGACGCCTGGGTGGCTTAGTAGGTTGGGCATCCACCTTCAGCTCGGATCATGATCCCAAGGTTCTGGGATCGAGCACCACGTCGGGCTCTCTGTTTGGTGGAGAGCCTGCATCTCCCTGTCCCTCTGCCTGCCGCTCCCCCCGGCTTGTGCTCTCTCTCTCTGTCAAGTGAATGCATAAAATCTTTAAAAAAAACAAAACAAAATCATACACCTATAAGCCTCCAAGCTGAAATGAACCAGAGGCTGCCTGCTGCCGTACCTGGGCCGTTTCTCCTCTACTAGGCTGCCTTTGGGGTTGCAACAAGTCTTAAAGGGTCTTGTGAATTCACTTACCATTCTCTGCTCCAAGGAATTTTTTTCCCTCGTTTGGTCAACACCCTTACCAGCCCAGCCTGAGTCCCTCCCGTGCAGCATCCTACCCTGTGACCCCCGACAAGCATGCAGTACTTACCAACACTTAACAAGCCCAAAGCAGATAATTTTGCCTTTTCAGGCACAAGGAAGTAAATCAAACAATACTTAAAATAGAGCAGAGCAAAAGAAGGAAGAAGTGAAGAAGGAAGAAATACGTTTCCCCCCTTTCTGATCCTCCTTAGCCAATGTCCATAAAGTCTCATTGTCTAGAATACAGAATTTTTGCTTTTCATCCCCTTGCAACCCCAGTGATCCAAGTTCCCAGTGGTGTCTAAAAGCCACCTGTATTTAACTGTTAGCCGCCTCGACGTGCCTGTCTCTCACTTTCAACAGTGGCTTCCTCAGTTTCCCTAGCCTTGGGAACGCTTACCTTTTTGCCTAATCAATGGAGGATTGCCATCAAGTGGTACATACTGGTAACTGCATGACTTAGAAGAAGTCTTGTGTTTTTTTCTCCTTTCTAAAGGCAAACCCCTTCCATTCCTCAACCCTAGTTAAGGGATTAACCATGCCCTTTCTTCTTCTTCTCTTTTTTCCTAGTCTTTTGTCAGTTTTGCTACTCATTAGCCCTTATACAAGAAGCAGAGCAAGAGAAACGAATGCAGGGAAACACAAATCACGGACAGATTTTAGTACACGGCCCCCCTTATTCAGCCTCCCCCCATTGTAAGTGGTTTGCAGGCAGAGAAGCTCTAGGAGCTTCTGATGGCGTTGAACTCATTCAAAACACCCCTGTTGTCCTTTGGTACCGATGACTCAGAAATGATTACATCTGCAGAGCAGTGTGAATTGTAGGTTCTAAACGGGGCTAATACAAAAGACAATTCACAATGGATTATGTACAAATAATAGCTAAAAACAAAAGGCAAAAAACCAACTTCGCCTAGTAGTCAATGAATTGTATAAATCTAACAATGGAAATTATTTTTACGTAAAATTGGATGAGAAATGTTGAAATGAAACTTACCAGGGTTGAAGAGGAGGCAGTGGAATGGATGTCTTCATACACTGCTGGTAGGAGTCATAGATTACTCACAGTCTTTCTGGAGAACATGCTGGCAATGTTATCAAGAGCATTAAAAGCATTTATATGCATTGGCTCTAGAGCTTTGCGACTAGGAATTTCACCAAAATTACAATCGGATACAAATATTTATGTATCAGGATCTATTTTGAAGCATTACTTCTAATAGAAAAAACTATAGTTTTTTTGGAATGTCTAAAAAGTGTTCATTAATTAAAATCATGGGCTAGAATATTACTTACCTGTTTATCAAAAACCCTGTTCTTAGGGAATATTTAAAGACTTCAGGTTACAAGACAGGGCTTATTAGGTATAATATTTTTAAAAAATCCTCTCAGGATACAAAACCAATCCTAGCCTCATTTTGTAAAATATCTCAATTTTGAAAATGAAAAAAAAAATGCACAGAAAAATGACTGGATGTAAATATACCACATAAATAACAATCATCTGTAACACAGGATTATCAGTGATTTTTTTCCTTCTTTACTCTTTCCTATATGACTCAAGTTTTGTACAGAGAGTGTGTATTAATTTTATAATTAGAAAAAACCTGGTAGAAATAATAAAAAAAAAAAAACGAAAGCTTGGAGAATGATCGTTCAGCTCAAACACCTGGTCGCCACAAGAAACTCATGAGAAGCCTGTACATTCCCACTCACCGAATTAGAGCTTCAAAGGACCTTGGAGTGGATCCAGCATCAACCTCACCAATGACCCCCAAAATCCCCTAGGGACTTCCTGGCACATCTGTTGGGCAGCCTGGTCTTAAACATTGTGCTTCAGAAAACCCAGTCCACTGCCCCTGGCAGCTGCCTCTTCAGGGTCGAACAATGGTGATAATCCCTTTTGTGCATCTAGTGACTTCTGGTCTAGGAAGCTTTCACAGTTAACCACTTTATCTGGAAACAGGGGGAGGTGGGAAGGGCAAGTGCAGTCATCCGCATTATCATGGTGACTCCCCACGATAAAGTGACTTGCTGCAGCGCAGGGCAGTGGCAAAGACAAGATGGAAAGCCAGGTGTCCTGCCTCCCAATGGGAGGGTCGTTCCATCCCTCCGCAGGATCAGGTGTTTCGTTTCATACCAGTGTCTCCTTTGGTTGAGTTTCCGTCGGCCTTGCTTGAGCTCCAGCCCTTCCGCGTGCTCCCTCAGGAAGATGTGCTTGGGTGCGGGCTCTGTGCTACCCCCTGCCCAGCCCAGAGTAGGGCAAAGGTGGCAGGAGCTCAGAGGGAGGCTGGGGAGACCAGTGACCTGCCCTTGCTGCATTTCCGCTTGGGAACCTGTGACTGTATTTATGAAACGTTGTTTTCATAAACTGCTGGTTGTTCAATAAGGCATAAAATAGCCAGTATAAGATAGTTATTTGCTCTACAAAGTCGTTTTTGCAACACGGCTTCAATGTCATAGCCGTAACCGCCTTTCGTTTCCTAAGAGACGGGACACAGTAGATTAACCGCTGAGATCCAAATGCAGAGGTCCCCTTACTGCTGTCGGCAGGCTGGTCCCATTCTTTGCCCGCAGCCCTGCATCCCGCCCTGGGCAGCATGCGTACCCTTGCACCGCACGGTCTGGCCACGGACCCATCTGGATTTGTAAAGGTCACGAGAAAGCAACAGGCAGGAAGACGGCTTTGTTTGACCTTGGGGGGGCGCCTGTGACTCGGGCAAAGCGTGCGTCACTTGGTCCATTTTAGGTTATCCCATGCCCACAGGTGGTCCCCATCCCCTCCCAGGGGCCATCGGGCAGGGTGAGCAAGACACGGCGTGAGTTATCACCCCGGCTGGGGAGGCAAGAGAAACTTGCAAGGAGGGAAGAAGAAGCCAAAAGGGACAGTAGAGACCGACTCCTCAGTTTGCAGTGGGAGTTCCAAGGGAGTGAACTCCCTGAGGCTGCTGGCTCTGGTCTGAACAGAACTCGCTCAGTGGGTTTGAGATCAAGACAGGCACCGGCCATGGGAGCCACCACGGAGGTCCTGCTCCGAGTCTGCTGGCGTCTGGCCTGGTGCAGCGGGGCCTCCTTCCAGGAACGCCATCCCGGGACTCAGTGGGAGCCTCCGGCAGCCCCCCCACTCCCGTGCCTAATCTGCCGGCCGCCACAGCTGCCACGGTCCTGGCCCGGGCCCGGGGCCTCCACTCCACCCTAGGGGGACAGGGCATGTGCTAGCCAGAGAAATGCCCACACAGCTGCGCCTACCCCTTCCGCTGATTTGACTCTCTTCCCAGAACTGACCTCAGGGATTCGCTGAAATGATTCAGAGAAACGATCGGTTGATTCAATTAGAAAGTTCGTCAGAGTGGGAGTTGAGGCTGGGTCGATGATGCCAGAGCTCCTGACCACCGTCTCACCCACCATGTTGCTAAAGGTGGAAGGTGCTGGGAGCCACAGGGAGGGCTCCCATAGGAAACCGGAGACAGAAAGAGTTGGCGCACGTTTGCGACCCCCCCCGCCGCTAGCTGCTATCTCACTCCCCCTGAGCCCCAAATCTGCTCAACAAGTTGTCATGACAGCAATGCGTGTCTCTTCTTGAAAGGACTAGCAACGGTTTTCCAGCAGATGTCAGGGTATGTGAGGGGCCAAGTGACTTGCAGGCAAGAGCCTCTCAGGCCCGGGCGTGGACAGAGAGATGAGCTCTGGAGCCTTTTGTTTTTTCCACTCTGTTGCTCCGTTTGTCCAGCTTCGTGGAGCGCAGTTTCTCCTCAGTCTGCTTCTTTTCCTTGGCTCCCCTCAGAGCCCAGCTCCTTGACCTTTGCCAAGCAGCATTTCTGTTCTGGGCCTCGGTGTCTCCATCCAGAAAAGGAGAGAGTCACGTCCGACAAGCTCTGTGGTGCCTTCCAGCTCAGAGAGTCACTCTGTGGGTTTTAGTTTGTCCTCCTTTGGTCCAAACTGTATATCAAGGGTCTTGTCTCCTTCTCATAGTCTTATTAAACTCAACTCTTTCTGTGTTCCTTGCCCCCTACCAATCTGGACAAAGGGTCCTTTTTTGTTTCTTTCACCAAGTGGTTCTTCTGCTTTTACTTTCAAGAAAGGCAAGGAGGAATCTTGTATTTATCTAAGAGACTCAGACCCATTACCGGATACCAATCTACCATCTTAGCTTTGCTTGGTCATTCATTGATTTGTATATTCATTTATTCGTTCCCTCACTCAGCAATATCAATGGTGTGCCTGCTTTGTGGTTGGTGCTGGGCTGGGCAATGCTCACGCATAAGAACCTGCAACATCACCGGTATTGTCAGATGGGAGGTGATTTTCCATAAATGCTGCTGGCGTCTGTAATCGGGGGACCCTGCAACCTACAGCGTATCGTTAGGAATACAGTCAGCTACTTTATTTAAGAATATTGCAAATACTCTTAATAATTAATTTATAGACTAAGCAAACTAGAGTAGAGATTACTCGAAGAATGTTTAACCTAAAACATAGACAAAGGTGTGCAAATAAGCTAGTAGAAGCTACCTGGGTGTGTTTCCATTCCCACGGTGAAATCTGATGCCATGTATCTCACTTAGGAGATTTTAAGTATCGGACCTAATATTAATGGGGTTATTCTCCTGTCTTTGGATTGAGTAGATCAAACATGGAGTCAGACACCATCAGTGACCTTCTCATCTAATTCCTACTCCCATACCCGTTTCACAGAAGGGAAACTGAGACCATACGTGACTTTTAATGTGGTGTGTGGTTGCTCAGAACATTGTTGAAGTGCTTCAAAGCCTTCTTTTTAGGGAGATGGCAAGTAGTGTTCAATCCTGAATTATCAAGAAGAGCCACGGGACCCTCACTGCCCAGCTCCAACTGCTCCTTCTTTGCCGTGTCCTCGTGCCTAAGCCCAGTTGTACCCCAGGTCCATTTGGACTTCCATAGAATGCATCAACAGTGGAATAAACCATGGGAGGAGGCTTCCCCTTTAAGCTCTGATGATTGTGTCCAGAGCTCCCTCACATATTTTTATTCCAGATTGCTCGTGTGCTTGGGCCTTTACAGCCTGCCCGACCCCGAAGGCACGACTAACTGCCTGAACTCCTCGTCGCAGACTGGATTCTGCCACTTGATATCTTACCCTTTCCTTTGGAACTTCCTGGAGTCTTTACATGGTCTTGACCTCTGCTTTGACCTCTTGCCCAACAGGCTCTCGAACAGGCGTCTTGCTTATGGAGCCCACCTCCTAGTTTGCCTTACTTCTGTTGCCTTGATGCCATCCCCCTCAGTGTAACAATGACCATTCTGGGCACATCCAGGCCTCCCTCCTGGGAAACCAAAGCACCAAATGACAGCCGCGTATGAAGAGTGGCTCAGTTGACAACTGATTCAAGACATTGACAAGATCTCATTATTTTTTGCTCTTGTATTTACATCTTTCAAGTATGTTTGAAAAAAAGCAAGCAAACAATACAATTTGGTTTCCCGAATTGAAATGATAACGAAATTGCCTTTTTCTTTAGTTACTTTTTTGTTGTTCTCATATTTTCTCGGTCCGCTCCTCGTTTCCCCCACCCCTCGCCATCTTCCCACCAACGTTCTCTCTGGAAAAAGAAATCACCTCAGAGATCTGTTCTCTACCCACATACTGTATCTTTCCAAGTCTTTCTGTCACTATTCTTTCTGTTCTCATTCATAGAAGACACAGCTAACCTGTGTATCCGGGTATCTGGGTTTGGTTGAAAGGGCCAACATGGCATATTCCTTCAGAAGAATTGTGCTTTGGTTTACAGCTGCTTTTGCTCCCGTTGCTATGCTTTTCAGGCAGCCTGTTACCTTGGCCTGTGAAGAGACAGTCTGTAGGACTGCGGTCACTTAAATGAGTCAGTGCAGTGTGACTCAGTCCAGTGCAAGAACACTGAGTGGGTACTACATGCAGGGCATCCGGGAGAAAATGGAGCCTCCCCCACACCCTGGTAGCCCGTGTGGAGACAGAGATGTCTTCAGAGAGGGGGAAGAGCCTGAGGGTTCAAAAGAGGGAGTGACTTGTCTTTCAGCTGCTTTTCACGACCTCTGGTCACCTCACTACTCCTCCCATTTTTAAATCTTGCCTTCTTTTGGCTTGATTGACATTGTGCTATTTTCTCTGGTATTGTTTGTTTGTTTGTTTGTTCATTTGAAGGTTTTCCTTGTCCATACGTCTAACTGGGATTTCTCAGAGGCACAGTTCTCTGCCCTCTGCCTTTCTGTCTACATTCATTTCAAGATTGCATTGACCGTAGCTGCTATGAGGAGAGCCTCAGTGCCTCCAGCCTAGACCCGTGTCCCAAGTTCCAGTTCAAAGGTCGCATGGACATTCCTATAAGCATGTGTTGCCAGCCTTCCAATACCACCCACCAATCTTAAACCAAACTCATCATCATACCCTTTCTTTTTGTTAATGGAGTACCCCTTTTTTTTCAAGAAAGAAACCTCCGTGTCATCTTGGACTCTCCCATCACCACCATCTCTCTGCCATCTGTGTATCTAATCAGTTGGCCGAGTTAAAGGGTCAGTAGTTAGGTGGGGACTAGCCCCCAATTTTAAAGATTTCTAGGCTTTGGCTTTTTTGACATACTACCTACCTAAAGGTCATCGGCTTTAGAAACAAATGACTGGGTTCAAATCTCCACTCAGCTATTCCATTCGCTAGATTTGACCTTAGGTAAATAGTTTAAGCTTTCTGTGCCTCATCAGTAAAATGAAAATAATAATACTTTACCTTAAGGTATTGCCGTTAGAATTAAATGAAAGATAGATCATAAAGCACGTAGCATTGGCTTGAGTCCGTCACCTTGCTTCCAGAACCACTGCTGACACTCTTCTGGAAGTCTACCATCCCTGTTAAATTTTATCTAGTCTTTCTAGTATGGAACCTTTAGAAGCAAAATTCTTTTCCTGCTCTGAGTCCTATTATTTTAACCATTTAAGGAATTCATATCTAATTAGGGTTTTACTGTTTGTTTGGGGACCTTTTATAATTAGAGCAATTTAAGGAATACAAGATGAAAAGGAAACCATTTGTTTTCAAGAAATTTACAACTGAGTTGGGGAGACAGATGTGTCCAGCAATTAATTATAAAATCAAGCACTAGTTTAAGGGTCTAGGTAAAGGCAGGAAGATCCAACTATGAAGATAAGGAGGGCTTTGGACCCTGAACATTTCTCATTCATTGTGTTTTCTGGTTCAGAATCCCCATATTGGAATGTTAGTATGGGGTGCGTGCATATAGTTATGGGGATTCAGGCAAATCGAACTGGAGTTTCAACACATTTGCAAAAAGAGAGTTTCTGTCGATGTTAATACCTTGGATTAGAGCAAAGAAAGATAAAACAGAGAACCCATTAGTAAGTACTTATAGGATAACTTCCAGAATTCTCCTTTGGTAGCTTTGACAGGGAAGTGCAACAGAGCCTAGTTAGTGTAGACTTCCGCCCTATCAGAAAATGTGGGCTGATTGTTTTACTTACAGTTATTGGGGCACTAGCATCATCCCACATAGCCTATGTAATAACCTGCTCTGATTTCCAATTAATAAAAGATCTTGGTCATGTATTGTCAATGAGCAGGGTTCCCTTCCTGAGCCCTAGTGTATGTGTGGATTTCCTAGAGGAACACTAAGAGACTGGCGAATGCATGGGGAGAATAGATCTGGAACTACAGGGGTGTCTAAAGGAGTGGGGAGCATCTTGCAGCTATTGAGAAAGGGGTTCGAAGGGCTGCCATCTTTCTGGATGAGAAGAAAGGGAGAGGACAGAGGGAGGAAAGCCAGAGGGAGAAGATTGCCTAAGGACCCATGGGTCTAATTTCCCTGCTGGTTTCTTAACCGAAAGGACCTCCAGCCTTATAAACTTCTTTCTAGGTCAAATCAGCGTCCTTTTTAAATCACTTCTAGGGATTGCCTGTCAATGTCTAGAGCTGACAGTAGAAGAGAGATCCTGATGCGTAAGGGGAAACTGAGGCCTAGAGAGTAGAGGGAATTGTTCAGGCTCTTCCCAAGGGCCCAGTCCATAACGGCATAATGAACACTACTTCCCCGGCTTTCACGTATGGAAAGGGCACTGGTGAATCATTCGCATGCTTAAAGAAATGAAGACATTTGTGTATTTAAGACAGAGAACTGAAAGCTTGATTTTTCTCTTTGAAAGAGTGGCTAAGCTGGAGTTGCAAGCCCACTTTGCCTGACCTTTTTAGCTTTGATAAAGGCAACCTTGATTCATGATGCATGAGCCCAGGTCTTTGAAACCGATACGAAATGTTTTGTTCATTGAACATGCAAACAAATTACTTTCCAAGGGCTGAAATTTAAACTGACATTAAGCTCTGAGAACATCTATATTTAATTATACATAAAGGCCAGAAAACAATTTGTAATCTTAAAATAGTAAAATTAAAAGAGAAGTCCCACCTATGCAAATAATTTATTTCATTGCAATACTACCCTTTAGTTTTGCTGTCATTTGTCTAGATTAGCAGAGCTGGCTTTACCAATATTTCCAGGGTGGCCCTGAAATATGAGCTTAGATTGGAAATAAGCAGTCAGAGCAGCTCCCAGGGCAGGCTGGCGCTATAGAGCCAGGGAGTGTGTTGGCTTCTAACAAAGTCTGCCTCTCTGTAGGAGAAATGATAATGAAATACAACCTATGATAATATATTTCTCTTAGGATGGGTCTTCGGGGTCAAAACGTAGTGGGAAGGGACACAGGCCAGAAAGCACAGATATACGGGTCCAAATCTGACCCAGGGCAGAATCAAATGCTAAGCCACTCTGACCCTCAGGTTCCTTATTTATAAATATAATGAGAGGTTTGGATCCAGTGATCAAGTTGGAAGAAGAGGGAGAGAATGTGAAATGAAAAGCATGAATCAAATAAAAATGGCTGGGTTATTTCTAAATGCTCCTCAACACCCCCCACCACACATACACACACAAACAGTAGTTTTCCCCTTCGACTGAGCATGGCCTGGAATTGTGGGAAAAGCACTAGACTAGGGGTCAGGATATCTGGATTCTCATCGCCACTGTTTCTTGAACTCTGTGTGTTCTAGGTAAAGTTCTTTGCCTCTCTGTCTCTCAGTTTCCCCATCTGCTAAGTGAGAGGTGGTGGTCCTCACTGGTTCCTTGCCTGCCATGTGCCCTCACCATTCATCAGTGACTGACTCAAGCAGGATTTCTCTCGGGGCAGGGGATTCTGTTGTGCACCTCTTGTTTCGTCTTCTCAAAGGATGGGAGGCGTGTTTCGGGCAGGAGGGCAAGGGGCCCAAAGGCACATGCTGTGAGGTCCCCACGTGGCAAGCCGCCAGGACGCTGCTCTGAACTTCTCCGTCATTGCCATGTGGGTCTTTCTGGAACTGTACAGGAGCCTGGTTAAATTAATTGATTCTTGGCTTTTTAAACATCCCCCCTCCGGTGAGTTGCATGCTGCTTCTCAAGATGTGCCCAGGAAATCGGTGCCAGCTTGAATTCTTTGTCCTGAGGAGGCCCGGGGCTGGCCTGCTTCAGAGGTGAGGATGTTAGAGGAGGGAGGGCCACCTGTTGCCTGCTTTTGTCTCTGTGGCTTCAGCAAACCTGGAGCCTGACAGGCCGAACGTGCTTGCAGCATGGAAGCGAGGCCCTGGGGGTGGCTTGGCCTGGATTCTAGAACATGCCCGGCAGAGAGAGCTCAGCGAGGCTTAGCTGCTTGTCGTTAGATTAGTGGGAGCCCAGCGGCAGGGAAGAGACTCGCAACCCTGAGCTGCGGGCCTTGATGGACAGATCCCTCACCCTGCCTTCCCTAGTTTCCTGGTCTCTAAGCTGAGGGGGCTGGACTGATCAGCTGCACCTGCAGGGTTCTGAGGACATGTCCGGAGAGCTGCCTCAGGGGCAAGGGAGGTGTGGGAGGAGGCGAGCAGGCACCACGCAGACCCTGTAATGCAGGCTGTGGGGCCTGAGGGCTTTGCATACCTCCCTTTCACGTCGTATTCGAGGTCAGTGGTTCCCAAACTTTGCGGTATTGAGACTCCTTTATGCTCTTAAAAACCACTGGGGACCCTGAAGAGCTTTGATTTATGTGGGATCTAGCTATTGCTATTCACTGTATTTGAATTTAAAACGGAGAAAATGTCAAAACCAGGTATTAACTCATTTAAAATAACAAGAAAGCACTTACTACATAGTAACATGAGTAACATATTTTTATGAAAAATCACTGATTTCCAAAGCAAAAAAAATTAGCGGCAATAAATTATATTTTATAAATCTCTTTGCTATCTGGCTTCATAGAGGACAGATGGTTTCTCATATCAGCGTCTGCATTTGAGCTGTTTTCATATATTATTCTGGCTGAAGTATATGAAGAAGCCCCAGCCTCACACGAACATTTATTTGGAAAAGTGGAGGACCTCGGGGACCCCCGGGGATGGGTCTTGGAGACTGCCAGTGTCCTCATGCCACAGTTTGAGAACTGCTGCTCCGCATAAATGGTGTCGCCTGGATTTGTACAGTGCCCATCCTGTGGAGCGATACGTGGCGGCTCTGCTCTTCCCCCTCTGCCTTCACTCCATCCCCTCTTCAAACAGAGCAGCTCAGTTTTTATCTGTTTTATGTATTGGAGGCTTTTGTTTGAAAAGAGGGTCCTGTTTCTAAAAGTGTTTGAAACTCACCCACCTCAATCTTAGGTTATTGAAGAGCCAAGGATTTGAGAGGTGATTGGGTCATTGAGATCCTTTCCCTGGTCTTCCTCTTCCTTGGGATTGCGAACCCCCAGACTTTGAGGAGGGGGCTTTGAGATCATGCCTCAGCTCTTGCCACACAGCAGCATGTCATCTTGATACTGACAGTCTCAGCTCAGGAAAATGGCATCATATGGTTTGAGAGATTTAATGCCACTTGAGCATGGAGCTGACCTGCCCAGGGAGGGATACAGGGTGGAGGAAGGGTGGATTGCTGAGCTGTCTGATCGCCGGGGGGAGAGAGACAGGCCCTAAAGGCAAGTTTCAGTGATATACTTATATGTTGTCATCTTTAGAGCTAGACATTCATCGTCATTATTTATTTCCTAGATTTATGTCAGATCTTTATTCCAGGGGACAGGAGCCGGTGCCAAATATCACAGGATCTAAGTGCCCTCACAACCCATTGACACTTCTTCCAATTTCTTGTCTAATACAGAAGGCCGTGCTGTTCTTTCCCTTACTGCCAGAATCATTATTGATTTCATGTCATTTCTTTTATAAAATCATCTCCTGAGTTTTGCTGGGTTTGGCTTATAGCTGAGAATGTTCTCCTCCCACTTCTGTGCTCGGCAAGATGCTGTGAATCCCACTGATGTGGGTCAGAGGACAGCTCCACAGCGATCCTGCCAACCTGCCCACTTTCCCTTTAGGCTGTGAGCATGCGCAGAGGCACTCCCAGAACCGGAGGGGGAGGGCAGAGGGGGCTCTTCTCTCTGTCCTCATGTGCTTTGTTTCTCCCACCAGCCTAAGCATTAATTAAGAAGCCCAGCCCCAAATGCCCAGCATTAGGGTCAATCATTTGGGCTAATTGGGTGTCTCCAATTTAATGGAACTCTTCTCTGGAGTAAGAAATAAAACTGAATCTCTGGGAGAAATTGGAACCCTTGCAATTTGCTGGTGGGAATGTAAAATGGTGCAGCTGCTGTGGAAAATGGTTTGGCAGTTCCTCAAAAAGTTAAACATAGAATTACTCTATGATCCAGCAATTCCACTCTTAGGTATATACCTAAGAGAAATGAAAACATATGTCCACACAAACACTTGTAAATGAATCTTCACGGCAACATTAATCACGATAACAAAAAAGTAGAGTCAACACAAATACTCATCAGTGGATGAACGGATAAACAAAATGTGATGTATTTGTACAATGGGCTATTGTTCAGCCATAAAAAGGTTTGAAGGGTAGATCCATGCTATGATATGGATGATCCTTGAAAACTCTATGCTAAGTGAAAGAAGTGAGACTGAAAACGCCACGTATTGTATGATTCCACTCCTATGAACTATCCAAATAGGCGAATCCAGAGAGACAAAAAGCAGGTTGGTGGTTGCCAGAGCTAAGCGCAGTAGGGAAGAAGGAGTGACCACTTAAAGGGTACGGATTTCCTTTTAAAGTGATGAAAATGCTTTCGAACTAGATAGAGGTTGTGGTGGCACAACTTGTGAAGGCACCAAATGCCACTGACTTGCGGACTTTCAAATGGTTAATTTTATATTATGTGAATTTCACGCCAATGACAACAATGCAAAACAAACAAACAAAAAACCAGACCTGGATCCTGGCTGCTGCCCTCACTTGGGCTGGTTTCACTCCCGAATGTTTGTGGCATCAGGAACCCAATCCTGGGCCGTGAACTCCTCCTGAGTGGAAAGCGGGCTTACCAGAACTCGTAGGTCCCGTGGAGCTACTGTATATGATGCATGGCCTTCCACACCGCTGCCCCCACTCTTGGCTCAAGGACAGCGACGGCCATGTCTTGCTCATCCTTGCATTCCAAGTGCCTTAACACATTCTTGGCACGCCAGAAACATTCAGTAGATGTTTGTTGATCGAATGATTGGATGTGTCTGTTGTATCTTCTCATTCATCTCCATGTAGCCCCATGAAGCTGGGGATAGACCCACCGCTGCAGGTTCTCAGGGCAGATCTGTAGACTTGTCTAGTGCGTGGGGATGAAATTGTTTTGATGCATTTTTTTTAAAGTTTGAATATCCATGCAATGGGATGCTCTTTGGCCATGAAAAGGAACTGATCCACGTTGTAACAAGGATGAACCTTGAAAACATTCTGCTAAGTCAAAGAAACCAGGCATACAAGACAACATATTATATGATTTCATTTACTTGAAAGGTCCCAAATAGGAAAATCCGTAGCGACAAAGTAGATTAGTGGTGGTCAGGGCCTGGAAGGGATAGGGGGATATGGTGGTGTTAGTCACAGGGTGCTGGCTTTCTGTTTGAGGGAATGAAGATGTTCTAAAATTGTGGTGATGACTGCTCCAATCTGTGAATACACAAACAACCGCTGATTTGTCCACTTGAAGTAGGTTGTGTGGCATGTGAATTGCATCTCAGCAAAGCTGTTAAAAATTTAGATATATGTTGGAGGAGTGAAGAATAAAATGTGAATCCAAGACAGATGTGCTCTTGTTTGGGGGAGAGATCTCCATCCAAGACCTAAAATAACTTTCCTGATACATTCAGAGGGTTTCTCCTGAGAAAGATTCCTTGACTTTGGGCTTCCCTTACAGCAGCAACTCACAGGGGTTTCCAGATCATTGATCAGAATGTATGTCGGTGGGAAACCAGGATTCCGTTTACGGGAACCCCAGGGGCCTGGTGATTTCTCCACTGCCTACAGGATAGACGCTGCCCATCCCCTCACCTCCATTTTGATCAGGAGGCATGAGCAAGCAACCTAATGATGTGCCATTTGGACAATTAACAATTCAGTAAGCCCAGCTTCACAAAAGTAGTGCCAGATTCTTCCTCCTACTCCTGGGGACTATGCCTGGTATTTCAGTGCTATCAGCTTTCTTGAAGGAAGAGACACCAATCTGCTGCTACAGGGCTCCCACAGTGGGGCTGAGGGAGTTGTGTGTGGAGATGAATAATGCCTAATGCTACGTTCAGACTTCACTGTTTCCCTTGCTCTTAGGCACCCACAAACTCCCACAACATCATCCCACTGTGCTGACAGCCTTGAGGCCATGGTCAATGGCTCCTTAGATTCCAGGCAGGGAGCCTCAGTTAGCCGGAGGTGGTACCATCAGTTCGTGTGTGTGTGTGTTCGCACGTGCACGCGTGCGTGTGCATAGGGATTACAAAACTGCCAGTGGTTATGAGGAAATTGATAGGTTATTCTGATAGCTCCCTGTGTGCCTTGGGTCCCAAGGCCAAGGACAGTCCAAAGATGCTCCCAGGAAGCCAAGAAGCAGACACTGGACAAAGTTTTGTTGGACGTGGGTTTGCAGATGTGAGCTCACCCCGCTTCACTTACAGCTGGAAAAAAATGAGCACATCACAACTCACTTGGAACTTGGAGGGACCTCCTTTCTATTTGGCAGAGGGCCACAGAAAAAGAGGGATCCAAAACATAGGGTGAAAAGCACATAGGCTCTGCAGTCAGACCAACCAAGCCCCATCATCTAAATAGCTGCAGGATCTTTGGCAAGTGGCTTCCTGTCTGTGAGGCTCAGTTTCTTCGCCTGTACGAGGAGATAGGAAAGAGCGTCTTGCAAGATTATTGTTCTCAGTAAACAAAAAGCCCAGCCCTCATGCCTGGATCTCCCACTGATGGTTCCCAACTGGCTTTTGGACTCCCATCCCTCTAGCCCACCCAGCACTGCCTGTTAGGTGTCCGAGGGGGGCTGCAGCACCATGGCGGTGTGAACTGTGGGACCGCTGATAAGTCCTTTCTCTCTCAGGGCCTATAAAATGCACAGGTTGGGTTTGATGTTCTCTAAGAATACCTTCCAACTTTGACAGGTTTTTCAGCTATGTCAGGGTCAAATTGTGAACAGCCTTGCTCACCACGTCTGAGGATGGACTCCATCGTTCAGCAAACACAATTCTTTTCCCAAGGCAACAACTCTCCTCTTACCGCCCTAATCACATGGTTCTTCTTGGAATGAGGCAGGTACTCTAGCCTCTTCCTGATTTCTTCCCCCCACCCTTAGTCATCCTGGACTTGCTGGATTCTGTCTACATCTAATTTAACCACATTTTCTTATAAATAAAAAAATATATGTAGGTATAAGAGCAAGATACAGCCCTCACTTCTGCTCTAGATAGAGAGGCCCGATCTGCCTGCCAACTTCCTCTCCCTGCGGGCCCCGGGCCCACCCACTGCCACCTGATTTATGTCCAAGGGGGACAGCATAGCCACGGTGAAGACTTAACACCAGGGTTTCATCTTCAAATGAGCTATGACCTCTCTTCCTCGTGTATTCAAGTGCTTGGCACTCACAGCCTGCAGGTTTATCCTGGAATTCAAAATGAAAAACGGTCCCATGAGAAGCTTATAGAAAGAGGCATGCAAGGAATCACTTCTGGGCAGTTGAAAGGCTGGCGCAGGAACTGGAGTGCCACCCGGCCCGCAGTTCAGGCCTTCTCTGCATGGAGAGCTTATCTACTGTCATCCTTCCTTCATCAGTGCTTTGCGGAGGCATGAGATGCAGAGTCGGGGCAGACTGAGTATTCTCTGGGCCGCGCCTGATTTACCTGCAACACGGGAAGAAGGACCTACCTCACAGGCACAGTACATCTTAGTGGCTAATGAGCTTGGGCGCTGGCATCACCCAGTTCTGGATTGGAGTTAGGCGTTGGGCGAGCCCCTCAGAGGCCCCATTGTCTATGCAATGAGTGTAGACTTCCGTTCAGGATAAAATGAGATAATTCCTGTCAAGTGCATGGTGTCTGGCATATAGAAAGCTCTCATTAAATGCTAGCTGATAGTATGATTGTTAGAGCTTGCCTCTTAGGAATCATTTTCAATCATTCTAGAAAAGATACTCCGTGTACTCTTCCCGACGCTTTGGCCGACTTGTCTTTATTTTGTATTCTTTGGTGGCAGAAGCACGCAGGGTCTTTTTGGTCCCCAGTTTTGACACTTCAGATAAGACATGAAACTAAGAATCCTGCAATGAAAGGAGATCTGTGTCCTCTTGAAAACGAAGGATTTGCCCTGACGGTGGTTCTATAGCTTTGCCTTGAAAAATGTCCACAGCCCACGAAAATGTTGAGCAGGCCATGATGTTTCAAAAAGCAGCATATCCATTAATAGGTTAAAAGCTATGCTTTTTATTTATTTTTTTAATCTATCCCCACCCCCTGAATCCCCCAGCGCCCCACCTCCCTCCCCTCTGGTAACTTGCTGTGCATTCTCTAGAGTTAAGAGTCTGTTCCTTGCTTTGTCTCTTTCTCTCTCCCTCTTTTCCCCTTAGCTCATTTGTTTTGCTTCTTAAATTCCACATATGAGTGAAATCATATGGTATTTGTCTTTCTCTGACTTATTTCGCTTACTTAGCACTGGTTTTTAACAATGAAGTCCATTATACAGATGTTTCATTTGCTAGACCCCAGACACTTAGATCTTCGGGAAGATCTGGATAATGAGGGGCATTTTTCACCAAAATTGTTGGTTATAGTCCATTCAGCAGGTTTAATCGAGCACCTGGTTTGTGCCCTCTGTGAGGTGTTACTGGAGATTACAGTTTTGTCGAGAAAAATGAAACTGACAGGTTAGAAGTGACCAAAGAAAAGTGGAGGACTGGGCTTCACAGACAATTCTGTTGACTGCAGAGCCTGTGCACCCCTCCTTTCTAGCACAGCACCCCTCCACCCACCTGCCACATCACTCTTTGTTTGGGGCTGGCTCCAGGGAAGTTTCAGGCCAAATCCAGTGTCTCCTGTTGTAGTTGGACTTCAGCAGAGATGGAAGCTCCTTGCTGAGAGTAGGTGACATGTTGGTCCAGAATGATCCAGAATATACCATTCCACCTGTCTCTACTGTCTGATCCCATTAGTGACTTGGTTGAATATTTCTGGAGAACGATCTTGATCCTGAGTTTCGGACTTCTTAAATCATTACTTGTTAGGGAGGTTTTCCATGCTGTGTGTTTAAAACATGTTACAATGTGAACAAAATTATATCCCGTGTTGGCAGCTTGCCATCCTTTGTCTGTGTCAGCATAAACTATGTGGGGTTCAGTAGAGCCGTAGCCCCTCATGGAGCTGAATGTAAAAGGTAGAGCGGAAATCTTCCCTGCTGATTTGAACCGGTGCTGAACTAGCTCTCACTGTGGACCTTTTAGACCCCAAAATCTGAAATATGGAAACAAAATGAGATTAAATGAGCAACACACACACATTTATATTTATATTAGAAGTGAAACTTTTTCAGGCCCTTATTAACAAAAAGCCCCATTATACCCCCCAAAATCTCTAAGGGATTCTTAATGGTCTATCTTTCCTTCAAAGAAAAAGTATATATATGATCAAATTGAGGAAATGCATTGCTGGAATCTTCCATACAGATGCAGGTGTTTGCATCTGGGGAACTCTAAAACACATTGGAAAATTGCTGTCAACTTTCAATTGATGGAGTCAGCCTTTGTGAACTTTATAATTCAGACAGCACACCCACATCACGAGTAGAAATGCTTTTCAGGAGGGAGAACAAGCCAGATTTTATTTTCTGGCCTTCCATTTTTGGGGGGGTATTTTGTTTTGTTTGTTCAATGGCAAAACACTCCTTTCACTGCTTTTTGCAAGACTGAATTGTCAAGTAGGTGCTTTAGAGATTCCTTTGGAAAGAATATATCCTGACATAGCCAAGGACAAATTAATGGTTAAACCCATTTCCCACCCTAACAAGAATCCCTGGGTCTTCAGATTCTTAATTAGATCAGCACTAGAGGGCACTCTTATGATGCCAAAATGGGAGAATTTTTACTACAAACCGGTGGGTGGAGGTGGGGGTGGGGTGAGGGGGCCGGTTCAGTAAGGAGCTGCACCCCAGGAACTAAGGAGAAAGCATCCTACCCCACAACACACTGGCTTGCCAACAGACGAGAAAACACTATTTTGAAAAGCCTTGTTTTAGCAATCTTCCTCATCAGATCCACTTTGCTTCCCAAATGTGGTTGGTGTTTTTGGCAATGCAAGACCCAGGTATTAGGCATTATTTCTCAAATGAAAAGAACCTAAGAATCACTGATTGTCACCACGTGATGCGGTAAAAATGCCTCCAGGCAGAAAACAGACCGCAAGAGAGTAGCTTAGGAACATGTGTTTACAATTTAACAGCTACTGAAAAAGAAGAATTTAACATCCTTTTTTTTTTAAGATTTTATTTATTTATTTGACAGAGAGAGAACACAAGCAGGGGGGAGAGGGAGAAGCAGGCCCCCTGGGGAGCCCGATGAGGGGCTGGATGCGGGACTCAANTAAGATTTTATTTATTTATTTGACAGAGAACACAAGCAGGGGGGAGAGGGAGAAGCAGGCCCCCTGGGGAGCCCGATGAGGGGCTGGATGCGGGACTCAATCCCAGGACCCTGGGATCATGACCTGAGCCAAAGGCAGACGCTTAACAACTGAGGCACCCGGGCGCCCCAGAATTTAACATCCTTGAGGGGTTTTACGGTTGTGTGCTTGTGTCTGGAGTGTGGTGTGGATGCCTGCTTGCCAGCTGCATCTAGGCAGTGGTTCTCTGGTGGACATGGGGTGGGGAGTGTGCTTCCAGGGAAAGGACCCAGAGGCTTGGGTCCCGCTCTTGGCTCTGCCACCGATGTGTTCTGTGACCTGTGGCAAGTCCCTGCCCCTGCGACACTAGTGGTCCCACAAGATCACCAAAAGACATCTCGCAGTGGCTCAGAGTCTGTGGTTGATGATGGCACAAAGAATTTTCACTACCATTTGATTATCGGCCACTTGAGATCTACATCTAACCATGGCATAGAAGGTGATCCATGCTCTCAGTAGAGATGGCACTGGAAGGATTTACCAGCCCAAAGGGCTCAGATGCCCATGTTAGCTACTTTTTTTGTTTACTGCCCAGTCCAAATATAACCTCAGTTACCATGTTTAAGCCCTCTTTAGTGCCACTCCCCCCCAAACTGGCTTATTACACCCAAGTGAGGTGACTCCTGTCTTGCATGCTGGGCAATGGCCAGAATCGCTCCGGCGTGCCTCAGTTTCCTGAGGAGCCAGTGGGAGGTCTGGTGATCTAATAGGAAGAAGGGACCCCTGAAGACAAAATTGTCCACTCTGCCTTTGGTCCCAGAGTTTCTTAGAGCAACTCAAGAGTGTTTCTCTCTAGGCCTCCGTTTGTAAGAACCCCGGCTATATTTCATAGGAATGTTCCCGACTGTGTCAAATTCCTTATAAAGTCTTAAAATGCTATAATGAACAGGGGTCTTTGGGAAAGCACTTCATGCAGCACCTTCACTGTGTAGATAGGGAAACGGAGAGCCATCGTCCCGTGGGAGGATGGCCTTGTCCCGGGTCACACAGCAGAGTTGTCATGGGAACAGTCTTTTGACTTTTCGTCCAGGTGTCTTTCTCTTACCTTGTGCTGCACGTAGCTTTCCACACCCACAGTCACTCCAGGGAGGAAGAGCCCGGCAGCTATTAACCGAAGGACTTTTGATAGAGCTGGAAGAGCTCTGTGTCATATATTGCATGGTGTATATGTTGTATTTAGGTGGTATAAATGGAAGGGACAAATCCTTGTCAAAAATGTGTCCTCTCGGGGCGCCTGGGTGGCACAGTGGGTTGAGCACCCAACTATTGGTTTCAGCTCACGCCGTGATCTGAGAGTCATGGGATCGAGCCCCGAGTCGTGCTCAGCGCGGAGTCTGCTTGGGGTTCCCTCTCCCTCTCCCTCTGCCCCTCCTGCTTGTGCTCTCTCTCTTTCTCTCTCCAAAATAAATAAATGAATCTTTAAAAAAATGGGTCCTCTCTAAATGTCTTAGGACTGGAGACTGAACCATTAGAAGGTCATTTCTGTGGATCTGGAATACTCTGTAGTCCTATAGTCTTAATTCTGGGAAAATGGGCCTGGAAGCCAGGTTTAGTATCTTGGGGGAAGGGGACGCTGTGGAAGGAACAGTCAAGACAAACTCAGGAAACCTCATGGTTGTGCCAAACGCTGACTTTCAGGAGTAAAACAAATACTCCTGAAATCAAAGTTGGAAAGGGTGTTCTGGATTCCAGTATCCTCAGGCAGACCCAGAGAGCTCCCTCTCTTGGAATATGTACAGTTTCTGGCAGGCTGGGCATGGAACAAGGAAGAACGCAGAGTAGACAAACAGTGGAACAGAGATGTTGGGGAAACACCCTTTCTGCCCCCCCTCCCCCACCCCTGTGTCGATAAATACGGTTGTTTTCCAGATGGCCTTTTACCTGTTGGTGTCTTTGGGCACTGGCTCTGAAAAGCCGGTTCTGTTCCCAAGGTATCAAGATGGAGTGGTGACAGGGGGCTGGGCTCCCTGACACTGGCCTGCCATAGATTCACTATACTTCTGGACCATTTTCTTACTTGTCTCTTCCCTAGATAAAAATTATCATGCATCAAAGTTACCGGGTCCTGTCTCTGGACTTGCTCTAGTGATTCCCATGCCTGATCTCTTCTAATCCTTGTGTTGGCCTTTCTATACAGGGTGTTATCAGGTGCTTTCTGCTCTGAGGGGCCAGTGCCATACTGGGTGTTCCGTATGTTGAATGTCGTTACTGGTGTGGGCACTATACTTGTCCCCATTTTGCAGATGAGGGAGTCAAGGCTGGGAGCTTAGAGGCCTTGGCAGGGTCATGCAGTCGGTCAGTCAGTGAAAGAGGCCAGACTAGAACCCAGTCTGTGCGCCACGTGGGCTTATTCTGTGGCCCCACACCACGTCTCAGGCTTGTGTGTAGCAGAAGGCCGAGGCCAAGCATTTTAACCCAAGGAAAGAAGACAAGTAGCTTCTTTTGCCTAGGGCCTTAAGAAACATTCGGGCCTTTCTCCTGGCTTCTCCATTTCTACCCTCCCCCCGTCCCAGTTTGAACAGGAATCCTTTGTCTGGGGCTTTGTGGGCATGGGATCCCTTTCCATGTAGGGGACCCAACTTAGCGTGCAGAATAAGCTTTTTTCACTAGCATATACTGCATTTAGCCTTCAAAGACCAAATGAGGATGTGGCCCGGGGTCTGCACGGAGGTGGTGGGTAACTGAGCAATGGTATACTAGATCAGACCAGGATGAGGGTGGAGGGACATCCTAAGTGGGGAGAAGGTGGGAAATCAAGGGCCCCACAACTCCGGGTGTGGGAGTTGGCGAGAGGGTGAGAAAACCAATCCAGTGTTAGAAACTAGAGCGGGTGAATGGACAATTTGCTTGGCAGCTCTGAAACAGTGATAGGTAATTGGTTCCCACAGAGTGTATTATCTGCCACAGATTTGCAATCAGACCAAAACAATGTCGGTATGGGTCTTTTTTTTCAAACCATCCTTTGCAAAATTGGAGCATCTGTGTAGCTTTTATCTGGGAGTGTGTGGATCTTTCTGCTGAGATTGACAGCAATCACCAACAGTCCAGGCTCCTGGCAGATAAAGAAGCTGCATGAGCAGAAAGAGAAATAGGGGGTCAGTTGTGCATCAATTAGATTTTCAATTAAGTTTCCTTGTGTAACTTTTCCATCCTAAAGAAGCGGCCGTTCGATATTTCACAGAAACAAAGCCATTTCACTGGACAGAATGACGACCAGCTGCATTTCAACACGGCTATTACCGTTTTGGCCATATTCTCACTTGTGTATCAGCTCAGAATGCTGGGCTCTGGGCTCGCTGAACTCCTAATGACATGTTGCACTGAGAAAGCAACTGGAGATTGCTGTACTCTTAACGAACTTGGCACCAAAATAAATGGCAAAACTATGAGAGAATTACAGAAGAGACTTTGCCCACGATCAGATGAGTCTTTGGTAAAACCAGGATTTAGAAACCACGGATCCTGATGTTCAGGCCAGGAATCTCTGACTTTTACAGCTTTCCACATTTCCTAGGTCTTCATTTGGATCCTTAATATCAAAGTGAATAGATAGCTTTACTTATATATATATATTTTAAATTTCTGAAGCCCTAGGCACCTACCCTGAGACTAGAAATCCGGGGGGGAGCTGGTGTTATCATTGGAGGTTTCTGGTTAGCATGACCCACCATCTGGGTTTCTGGGACCCTCACGTCTCCCCCAGTTCCCATTTTTCCAGTGATAAATATGTATTCCTTTCATTTTCGTCTTTTCCTTTCCCTGCTAATTTGACATTTAGGCCACAGCTGTCACTTGAGGAATATCTAGTCGCATCTTCTCAAACCCCAGCCCAGAGGATGGTTACCCTTTATTGCTTCTTCTCCATCCAGTGTCTGGGTCACGGGCATAATAACCACAGCTCCTTTTGTCGACCAACTGCTGTTGCTTTCCCACGACGTGACCTGCCGAGGGGTGATAAGTCCGATCTCGGCGTGTCACCCAGGCTAGCTGTCACAGAATGCTGTAGCGTCCAGTGAGAAAAACTCTAGGACACTGCAGTATTACAAAGCTGCCATTTAGAAACGCCTTGTTTTTACAGCACTGCGAAGTGCAAGCTTGTGGAGTTCTGTGGACAGCAAATGGCCCAGCTGAAATGAAGTCTATCTTACAGCCTTTAGGGGGGCCTTCCACGAGGAGAATTTGCGAATGCAAATAACGGCGGCCCCTCCAATCAAAAGGAGAATTCTTTGTAACATAGTTGTTGAATCTGATGCCGTTGGATATGTTCTCTATACATAAATAAAGACATAAATAAAATGGAGGAGAAAAGAAACTCTTTTCTAAGGCTAATAACATACAGAATATTTCTGTGGAACTCTTTTCCACGAAGATGGCTCAAAAAAAAAAAATCTTCCATGAGATTGTAAATTACCTGAAGGCAGGGATTTGTGTCTGTTCCAGTCACTGCTGACCCCTCAATACCTATAATAATGCCGGGCACATAGGAAATACCAAACTTGTTTGTTGGGTGATTTTTTGGCAAATCTATTTGACACACAGCATTGTAGTAATTTTAAGTGCATGTGTGTTAATTTAATATACTTATATATATTGTAATACAATCGTCATTGTAGTGATATCTAGCATCTCTGTCACATTATACAATTACCCCTTCTTTTTATTAGAGAGCCCTTTTAGGAGCGCCTGGGTGGCTTAGTCAGTTAAGCATCTGACTCTTGATATGGGCTCAGGGTACTGGGATCGAGCCTCGCATCCTTGGACTCTATGCTCAGCGTAGTCTGCTTGAGATTCTCTCTCTCTCCCTCTCCGTCTGTCCCTCACCCTGCTCATGCTCTCTCTCTCTCTTTCTCTCTCTCCCTTTCTCTAAAATAAATAAATAAATCTTTTTTTTAAAGAGCCCTTTTAAAACATTCCATGTAAGAACATTCCCAAAGAGTTTGTGTGTGTGTGTGTGTGTGTGTGTGTGAATGAGTAAAACAGGTTCATAAAGTTAATTCCTTTTTTCTAATCAGTATGCTTTTCTTCTTCTTCTTCTTCTTTTTTTTAACCTTTTCTCTGCCTGGCCTTCGATTCATTTCTGATGACTGCCCACCCTTTTGATTGATGCACCTGTAATGCGTTCCTGGATCACCGTTGAAATTCCACTTCTGACAACTTGGATTCCCAGGTAAGGCAATGAACTCCCAAAAGTCTTCTCAGCGCAATCATCAGGCAAACGTTCATAGGCAGCTGAGAAATTTACATAGAAATTTTTTAAAAATCTCAAGAGATAATAGTTCCCCTGGTCAGAGTTAAATTTGCTCCAATCCCCATATAAATCAATTATGTACATACTTCTGTTATTTGAGGATTTCTATTAGTGCAGCAGAATGAAAATTATGGTACTGGAACGTGCTACATACTTGACATTGGAATTTTCTAGTACTAAGAATCAACATACAGCTTTATGTTTCCTTGTCGTTGTTTGTTCTTTTTTTATTTTTTCACTCAAAGTTGTGTTATGTTTTGTTCATGAGGCCGAGTGCAGTGGAATAGGTCCTAGCCTCTCTTTATTGTGTAGGAAAACTAGGTCATGGGGTAGGTCAGAACATTCTAGATTACTTCTTTCTTGCAGCTGGGCTCCAGATGGTAAGTCAGCTAATGGGGGTGTCTTGTCTAACAGAGATTTTGTCAGGCTCACGACAGTCTTAACAACTCACAGAACCAGGGAAGGGGGGCTTAGCCAGGAACTGATGATAAGAGTCTCTCTTAACTCACTTCGAGAGCATCCAGGCATTGGATGTGAAGAAGCACTTGTCCCCAGGCTGTATACCTCGCTTTGGGCATGAATGTATTATTACATTGTGATATCCCTTGTTCTGGCTGAATACACAACGAAAAGCTGATTTGAGTCCACTTGAACCCTCAAATTAGCAACTGACCCATGCACAAATTCCCAGTCCCTGCTGATATCAGAAATTCATGTAATAGAATTAGTGTTTTGTGACTCTTAAGACATATATTAAGAAAAAAGCTAAGCCTGTTTTGTTTGGTTGTTTGTTTTGCCTGGAGAAACATTGCTTACCTTGGTGGATGTCTTGTGTTTGGGGGAAGGGACTAGAGGGACGATTTATGTATCACTGTGTGTGCACTTGGAGTTTTCATCTTTTTGAAGAGCATCAGCAAAGTCTAATCATTCTTTTCTTTTCCTTTTGTTATTTGTGTTTCATATATTACTGATAATATTTTTTTTAAATCCCGTAAATTCCTCCTCAGTCTTTTCCATCAGGTGCCTCCATGTTAGTGATGCCATAGCATTTGGTTTGGTTTGGTTTTTGGTTTATTGACATTTGTGTTTTGCTTAGATCTCCATCTCTTTAGGGAAGGGCCTAGGAACGAGCATGACCGAGTGATAGCTCTATCATTCTCAGCCAATAGCCTGCCAGAGGTCTGGCTGTCACACTGCCTTGCCCACCTGAGCCCCCTGATTCACAATCCCTACTCCTGGAGAGGAGCGAATAGGGAGCAGAGTGGGGGAGCCATCCATGAGTTGTTTCCTTGTGGTTTGGGAAACTGGAAGAATACACAGTAGCAAAGCAAAATGGAAAACTTTTATTATTTTAACTCCTCTCTTACCAAGCTCTTGCTAGCACCTGGTTTTACTGTTCCTTTAACAGGTGGAGGATTTTTCAGATTCTAGATGCAGCAAGGTAAGTGACAATATATTTTTAGTTCAACTGAACCCAAGTAAGCTAGAATAAACAGATTCTACAGTCAGCTATTGGTTTGATTTCAGTACAATGAATAGTTAGATTTTGGCTTGGACAGTTTCTTTCCTGGGTGCTCTCTCACTCTCTCTCTTTTTTTTTTTATAAGTTTAAAACAGCTGAAACTACCCAGGCATGTAGTCTCAGGCCTGTAGAGCTGACCCAGTGCAGAAATGGGTGTTCAGGTCCAGCACCCCAGACAGTTGGGCAGTTGGCCATGAGCTCCTTTTTCTTGTCACTGAAATAAGATGACATAGTAGAGCGTTTTGTGAGGAACACCCCACCATCGACGAGGTGTTTTTCATAGTGCTTCACGCACGCCTGCCTGTCACTAGGCCGCTTGGTGGTTTAGGGAACAACTAGGTCAGCATTTCATGGAGAGAAAATCAATTATTTGAGAATATCAAGGCTTTTAAAGTGTGTAAATATGGAGCCTTGCAAATTAGAATAATCCCATAGGGGAGGGGCCTTTCTGACAGGAACTCTGCAACAGAGCAAATCTAACCAAACACAGGAAAGTTCCTAACTGTGGGGGTGGTGTACGTTTCGAGAACGCTCCAGAAGAGCACCTTTGCAGTACCCTCATATTGCAACCAGTGCTGAAGAGACTAGTGAGAATCATTAGCTAGCCTGTAAATGTGTGCGCTCGTTGCTTGGCCCACGGTTTTCTAAGATCACGATGCTTACCAGTACTGTGTTCGGACTATTAGAGGCTTACTGGCACCAGCAATGTTTCCCATTGTCTTTGCTTTCTCTTCTAGTCCACCTAACTACGGCCTGGCCAAAAGGGTTAGGGAGCAAAGGTGGTAGCCTTGGGATTCCTCCACTTAGGGGCAGATTCTCATTCAAATAGAATAGATGGGCCATTTCTTAAATACACAGTTTGGCTTTCAGAAGCTGGGCTTCCATATTCTCATTACGGCTCCAGTGGATTCGACAGCTGAGAATAGTAAATTCAGTCTTTAATTCCGTGGTCAGATTACAGTTCATTGTGATAAATGGTACAGACCCACACAGACTCCTAATCAAACAACATGAGTATGGGAGAGCATTTCAAGATTATAGACTGGATGTGTCGTGGTGGCCAGATACTACGAGTGGGGTGACTCTGCTGAAGGCCCGTCTCTGCTGTGAGCCTTGATTTCCTCATCTGTAAAATAAAAGAGTGGATGACCGTTAAGATAATGGCCAATAACATACAGGCTATTATCCCAGGAATTGGTTTAATGGGGGAAATGTTGAGAATTTCGTTTTCATTTTGCTTTAAAATTTACTGCACGATAGAAGCACGTATCTATACTGGTTTTGTTGTATCACAGAGTGAATCTTGTGCTCTATTTGGATTACGGCGCTGATCAGTTTGACTAGAAGTTATTGTGGAGCAATTTATACCTGCTCTTTGTTTGTGAGAGAGGAAGGGAGGTACAGATGGCGAGAAGGAACAGCTTTGGTAAATGTCGCTGGGGCCATTTTTAATGCTGGTGGGCTGAATGATACATGAAAACCATTTGCAAGGCTAGGATATTTTTCAACCACTAGTAAAATAATGAAGTAAGGATTCATTTGGTAATCCCCACTGCACATGCAGTTTGAGAAATATACAAGATTATGATGATCTCTGCCTCATAATTAACAATTTGCATAAATGCTTGCTATTATTTAGTTGTCTTAATGGATTCTGTAATCCAGGGAAAGAAGAGAACAATCAGTGGAAGCCATCCCCAATGCCTTGTATTATTGCTACGCACACGCACAATTAACAGTGATACTAATTGTTTCAGACCAGAACCTCATTTGTTTTCCTATAGACAGCAAAAACACTAATTGCCAGAGTGTCACTGTCTCTCTCTTTTTCCGACAGCCAGCCATATTATAAGGTCTGCAGTTGCTTGTAAGCAAATGATTTGGCTGGATTTCAGTGTATCACTTTGTGATGGAGTTTCCAAGTTTCTGTTTAAGTTAGTGACCAATGGTTCGCACCACCAAAGATGATTTTTATAAGATTTTAACTGTAGGCCTCTATACGTTTAAGGAAGACAAGGGTGCTGAGGTACCAACCAGTTCTGCTGCTGCACTCGACATTCCACTCCATACTCCACATCTTCAAAAGTACTGACATGAGACATGCTCATGAGAATCAGAGAAGTTCAAGGCTGGAGGAGGTTGTTAGATCACCTGTCAAATTCCTTCACTTTTCAAATGAGTTGGACTGTCCATCATTTGGATGTCAGGAACAGCCACCAAATCAATGACGCCACACTTTCTTTTTTTTTTTTTTTTAATGTTCAAACCATTGGGAGCTATGATAGTAAATACATTTGACTTATAACGGGCTGTTTTAGAATCCTATGGCTTCAGCTTCTTCTCTAAAAAGCTGAATCAGATTTTTAAAAAATATGCCTTTGTAAGGTTACCCTAAACAGAGCCGTCATGTTGACGGTGTAGGTGTGAAAGGGGATGTCCTAGGCAAAGCACTTGGCAATGGGAGACCGTCAATCACTATCAGCTCTTTCCTCGTGCACAGAGGACCCAGCTCACGTCCCCACGGCCCAAGTGTTCCTTCACTGCTTTTAGAGTCAGTCCGTCCTCCGGTCCAATCCTGGCACTACCACTTTCTCGCAGCGTGACCCTGAGTAACTAATTTAACATATGGGCTGTCAGTTTCTGCACATGTAAAGTGTAGCCACTTTATAGCTTTATTGCAAAAATTAAATTGAAATGAGGCCTATCAAGCGCTTGGCACTGTTCTTGGCACATTATAAGCCATCAGTATGTGGTAGTGGTTATTACCACCGTTATCTGACACACCCAGTGCAGTCCTACATCTAATATTTAATCTTATGGTAGTTTGGGGTACAGGCATATACACTTAACCACATCTGTGGTTCCATGTGGGCACACAGAGTCCACAAGACTGACATCGGAAGGCTGCTTGCCTAAAGGTTATTTATGACGGCCATGTTTCAAAATCCAATGGCTTCTTCTGTGGCCTCAGTCTTCTTGAACTCTTTGGAGATTCTAGTGTTCTTGCACATCTTCTTTAGCTCGAAAGCATTCATCATTTACCTTGGTTCACCTTTTCTCTTCTTCTCAATGCTTCTTAAGTTTCCTTAGTTGGGAAATGAATGCGCGCGTGCACACACACACACACACACACACAGCCTCTCCTTCCCCCTCATGCGTTTAAATGGAGCAATTCCCAAGGTCCTGTCATTGATCTGCTTCTCTTCTCTTGCTATGTTCTCATTCTGGGTAACTTCATCTCCCCACATAGCTTCACCTTTCACCTCTACACTAATGATTCCCAAATTGACCTCTTCAATCCTTAACTTATTCCGGAGCTCCAGGCTAACTCCAATTTCCAATTGCCTGCTGAGCATCTCCAGGGCAGGATATCCTAGGAGGCTGAAGTGTAGTCTGGCTTTTGTCATCCGCCTCAGGAATACAGATGGGGGAAATCTAGCTTCAAGAAGTAGTAAGAGCTGAAAACGCGGAAGAAGTGCTGGACATTAGTCTAAGCAGATGTGAAATGAGGCTAGGTTAGGAAAGTGGTTCAAAATGAATTTTCCAGGGAAAGCATGACAAGTAAACTGTGCCTTTCTGTTATGATGAACTTGGAGATGTAAATTGGAGCTCAAACTTTAAAAGTGTATGTTTTCTAGGGAGAAGGGAATAGCTTCCCTAATGAAAATTGAGTTCAAGTTTTAGGTGCTGGAAGGTTGGCGTGTTTGAGGGAAATGTTAATTAAAGGTATCTTTCTGGGGATGATTTCCATGGTTAATCTTGCTTTGGTGTTTTGTTACACAGACACGCGTGCCAAGAGGAAGGATAATGTATTCAACCCAGATGAGCACGTGGGAATTTGGAGAGCACGTGCACGCACACATACGTACGCACGTGCTGGGCCAGATGGGCCTGAGATTTTTGAATGTGTGAACGTAATTCCATAAAAGGGTAGATAATTTTTTTTCCTTGATTCAGTCTGCAAATATTTACTGAATACCTGGTAGATGCCATGCTCTCTGTGGACCAATGGGGCTATGAATATAGAACATATAAAGTATCTGTCCTTAAGTGCCTAATACATTTTTCTTTAGTTATATGCAAGTACATTGAGAGTTTAATTTGGTCTAGAAATATCTGCAGCTGTGACAAACTGTTCAATGACTATAACCTTGCAGACAATCTTAATGACCAAAGAGGAACTTAAGGGAAATAAGACAATGCTAAAGTGGGAAAAGAATGTGCATAAATTCGAATTAGAAATTGATCACTTCCTTTAAATTTAGTAAATATTGAATTACTTTGGGGTTTTACATTTCTAGCTGGCTTTCAGTGTTTCAGGCCAGAGTAAGAATGATTATGTCTAACTCTAAAATTTAATTAGAGCAAAGGGATAGACAAATCCTGGTTAATGTGTATAGTATTCTTTGTAGGAGAATTCTTTGTAAATGAGCTATTCTCACCACAACTACTGACCCGGCTTGTAGCTTCAGCACAGGAAGCAGTATTCCTTTTGAAGAAGGATGACCCCATACCCAAAATTACTGATATTCTTCCAGTTGAGTTACTGCCCTATGGAGTCTTCAGAGGCCATCTTAGCCTCCAAATTGTAATGGCTCTGACCTCAGGTGGGATCTTGGCCTTCATCGGTGCACCCCAGCCTCTTCTTCTGAAATTTAGCGTGACCCTTTGTTTGCAGGTCTTAAATCGAAGTGTTCTTGGTCCCAAGTTGTCAATTTCAAAGTCGCCTTCATGGTGATTCTTAATTCCCAAAGATCCTCGTGGCATTTGTAATTCCGAAAACCTACTTTGATGCCCCAGAGCTCTTACTATGGATATGTAGATGGACCAGTGCCTTTCATTCCATCAGCACCTACTGCCTTCGGGACTCTCATGGCATGAAAGCTCTTGTAATAATGCTGCATATATTGACCAGTGTTATTTTATTTTTTTGCCCTACATTAGTTAGAGACATTGGTATACTGCTCTTGTTGTGATTGGAAGAAAGAATAATAAAACCATCCTTGAATTTATAGTCTTGGATGTCTTTGGTTTGCATCAACCCTAGTCTGACTTCTTCTACCATGATCAGATTTATTCACTCTGTGTGCATCTACTGAGGGCTTACATGTTTTAGGCACTGTTCTAGGCGCTGGAGACAATAAGACAGACACTGTTCCTGTTCTTGTGTTTCTTTTTTTTTTTTTTCTTAAAGTAGGCTCCATGCCTAGTGTGGAGCCCAATGTGGGGCTTGAACTCACGGCCCTGAGATTGAGACCTGAGCTGAGATCAAGAGTTGGACGCTTATCTGACTGAGGCACCCAGGCGCCCCACTGTTCCCGTGTTACTTAAGGGGTATATGCACATATGTTGGAGGGAAACTGAAAACAAACAAGTATACAAGTAAATGAACAAGCTAATCTCGGAGAGAGACAAGTGCCATGAAGAAAATAAAACAAAGTGGATGGACGGTGATGGGATGGGTGGGGAGTGATCAGGGCAAATTTTGCTCTTTGCTTGTGTCCATTTTGTACAGACCTCACAAATACTTTGTCCAGGCCTTTTGGTTTCCTCTATTTCATAGTGGATTTGGTACTAATTCTCAGTTTGCTGCTTTTGGGTACTCTATCCTTGGGACCACCTTCCTTTAACTAGCCCTGAAATATAACCCAATATACCTTCTTCTTAGACTTCTGTTCTATACTTTTCTTGTCCTTGTCAGCATCATAATTCGGCAGGTTCACCCTCTCCCCTGTCATAGACCATCCAGGGGCCTACTAACCCCTTAGGGATATTTCACTTGATCACTCAAGGCATTTTTGTTACTCAAGGCAAACTACCTGTCGAAAGAAAAACACAAACATTGAAAGTTAGTAATTGTGGTGGCATTTGGCTTTGCCCACTTCTGCAGAGGGAAGAGCCCTGGTGAAGACTACACTACAAATGATCCGTGTGATCTGAGACAGAGGACTTCCTCTCTCTGAGCCTGTTTGTTTTCGTCTATAAAACC
This sequence comes from Ailuropoda melanoleuca, assembly GCF_002007445.2. NCBI lineage: Eukaryota > Metazoa > Chordata > Mammalia > Carnivora > Ursidae > Ailuropoda > Ailuropoda melanoleuca. The sequence goes on along the minus strand of NC_048238.1, from coordinate 94,951,225 downwards.
ACTGTTTGAAAGTAGATGGTCCCTAAGGTTCTTTCTAGCTCTAAAGTGGTACAATTAGTTGTTTTCAGAGACACGGGCCAAGATTTCTTTCCAACATTCTGTGTAATTTTGTAAAGTGGATGTGTAGGAATATTTTCTCGTATAATCAGAGTTGCTTAGATTAAGCATAAGTTTTCCGGCAAAAGGCAGCTTTACAATTCTTGTAAATGTCACAAGAAGTTAAAACATCGCATCTTGTTTTAACCTTGGCCAGCTAGGGCAGCAATCTAACACCACAGATGCAACTGTCAGCTTCTTAAATGTGAATATCCGAACACTCACTGTCTCTTCAGCTTGCCCACAGGAACTCTTGAGAAAAAACCAAATACCATGAAAATGAAGGAGGGTGTGCTAAATTGTCTTCAAAATGACATGACGCACGTGTTGCCCACGAGTGAGTTAGATGCCAAGAAAAGCACGTTAACTCTTAGAGGGCCACTTGGGATGGTTCCAGCCATCACTGGGCCGTCTTCCCTGGTGCCCCGCTGAGGCTCAGTGAGGAACTGAGGTACAAGTTGGGAGCTTGCCTTCCCTGACTTCCCCACACCCTCCCGCATCTGCTGCCGTGGACTTTGTGGGAGAAGATGGGGAAGCGGGAAGGGTGGCTGCAGAGAAGGCAGACCGGATACGAATCACTACCATCCGAAGTACCCTTGGAACGCCCTTCTCTGTTGCCACTCTTCCACTTACTATTCCAACACTCCACCATGTTCTAAACACGGCGTGACTCAGGGAGTGCCGTCTCTTAAAACTCCAGAGAGAAGCTGGCCGTGATTTTGTGGCAAGAGAGTCTGAAGGAGAACAGGATCCAAGAGGGTTTAGAAACTCCAGAAAGCTCCTGTGTAATTTCCAGTCACAGGATTTGGACATAGAAGAGGAAAGGGATCTTATGGAAAAAGGCGAGGAAGACAGCCCAGGGAGCTCCCGTATGGCTCCAATGTAAAAGGCCATCATGTTGTGCTGGTGAGGAACCAGATGCCCACCGAGACAATGACTCACCTAAGTACACACGGTTAGCGGCAGACCTGAGACTGGTCAACTGCATCCTGCCGGGCCCCTCGATTTGCAATTGCCTATGCTAACCGCCCTTTGTTGCTTACTTCTGCTCTTTAATCCTTGGTGCTACTTCTGTTCACAGCACTTGTAATTCATTATTCTCAAAGAACTTTATCAATGAAGGTGAGCAAAATCCCTTAGCGATAGGTAAAACACGTTTTGCTTGGGGGGGTCTGGGGTCAGCTGATAGAAGTAGGTGCCATAGAGGAGAGAGTGGCTGGATTGCAAATGGAGCCTAAGACTCCAGATTCACTAGAAACAAATGCAGAAGGGGAGATTGTGGCTAGAGGCTGGGGGGCCACAGGTAAACGTATTCATCATCGCTTTAACACCCATTCTTGATTACAACTCTCCCTCAAAAGAATCAAAAGTCTTTGATTTTAGGTTCTTGGTTCCTTAAATCCTTTGTCCAGGTGTATTTGTTGCCTCTGCCTTATCTTTCTATTTCACGATTCTAGATTTTTTTTGTCTGCAATATTTTCCATTAGTTTGGTCTCAATGTCTTATCCAGGGCATTTGTAGTACAGCTATATATCACTGGAGATCTAATGTGCACGTATAATGGGGAACACTATTTCACAAGTTAGAAATTACTAGATTATTTCTTTCCCCTTCCAGAGTTGAAATATTTCCGACTTGGCAAATGGCCCTTCTTCGAAATCCTAAAAATTGCACTAGGAAAAAAAAATGACTGTCACCGTGGCACCATGGGGCTTCCTGTCCCTTCACTTTCATTGGCTTATCGTCCAATTTTCTCCATTGATTTTCCAGACACTCAGAATTGCCTCATCAGCCAGACACTGGAATTATAAGGGGCTTCATCAAGGCCTTATGTGGTTTGAAAACTTCTCAAACTTTCATACTTTGGGCCATGGGTATGCTAGAGACCGTGTGTAAATGGCATTTTGCAGAACATCAGTCTTCTCACGGCTTCTACAATTTCCGACTTGATTTCTGCTTGCCACAGGGCACAGTTTACCTTCTCTTCTCTGGGAGCCCTTGTTCATTTGTCAGGAGCCCTAAAAGGAGGCTGCTCGTGGACAGCCAGGGAATGTCAGAGTCATCCTAAACTGGCATAAATGGGCCTTTAAATGGCCTCTACTGATTGTTTCTATATTAAAATGGAAATGCACAGAAGACTTTATGAAGAGCCCGTACCTAGTCTTTCCACCATTTTTTTTCATATGAATTGATCTGACAATGTCATGGATGATGCATGAGGCAAAATAAAGAGTCTCTTAAGCCCACTGCAGCTTGTTTGCATGAAAAAAATACAAGCTACAGGGAAAAAATGAACATTATGTGATGCTTTAGGCAGGAGCCATCTTCTGACTTGCGGACACCTTTCAGATGATAGCCTTCTTTCTGAACCTATGCAGAGGAAAGGGGTCACTGTGATATTCTTTCGCACAAATAGCCTTTCTTGACTAATTAATGAGAGTTATTTTTTGGTTATATAGGAAACAGAGGGTTTTCTGAAATTCAGAAGGGTGAAATAAACTAAGAGAGCTCAAAAAAAGTAATTACTGATAAACTGTGAATGCTGGTATCTTTTATGAGAAGATGAAATAAGATGGGAGGATGGGAACCGTACGATGAAGACCCTCTGAAAACTATACAATGCTATACCATTGAAGAGCCATGTGATTTCACGCTCCACGATCATAAAATGTAACGTGAAACCATCCACCAGGAAAGTTCCGCAAGCTTCATTGATTCCTTTTTATATGAGCACCTTCAATGTCTCTTTCCCAATGCTAGTAAAATACTTATAAATAAAAGAATACTCTTGAGGTTGATTTGAAATTCAATCCACATGAACTACAGTTTAATGTGAGTACCTGAGCAGTGCATTTCTAATCTGAATGCAGAGTGAAAGCAGAATAACTAGGGCATGGTCCCCTCTCCCAACCTTCCGTCCTACAGCAATTTGAAGCACAAGAACTCTGATTTCCTCTTCTCACGGAGGAGGTGTTTCACATCTTGGCATGAGTACTTTTGTTCATGGTTCTTCATAGCCTGCAATCGTAGGTTGGTTGGCACTGAATCATACTGAGACCAAAGGCAACAGGAGATGGCCTTCAGTGGCTTTGAGGGCACCAGGAGGAAACCTCCAACTTGGGTGATTATCTTGTCCTGTGGTTGAAGATTTGCTATTAATTGATTAATCCGTTCTGTCATGACAGATGTATTATTTATTGAGCATCTGCCAGAACCCAGCACTATTCTTAGTGCTAAGGATTCGGGGAGCTTACGGTCTAGTGGTAGCTATGGACTATCCAAAACAAGCAAGTCAAGAAAGCATGTCCAGATTGTAATCGATGTCATGAAGGAGATAAGCAGAGGGTTAGGAGAATGTGTAGCCCTTGGAATAAACTCAGTGGGGACAAATTTTGTCCTTTGTGGGGGTATATGGTTTTTGGAATCGTCCAAAATGATATGGAGCCCAGTCTCCTAAATAGGGTAGAAGATCAACTTGATTGATAATGATTTGGGCCCCAAACGAGGGTTACATGTAATTAATGTAATATTTCTGAGTGCCGATGAAACATATACTATGCTGAGTAGTCTTGGGCACTTTTGTGTTTTTAAATGCAGCGGAAGGATCGGAACAATGGCTGTTGTCCTTCAGTGAACATTTAGGCATCTGTAGCTGTCAGCAGCACTATTTCCCTCTCTTTAAATCTGGCCCATTTTTGTCATCATTGGCAAATGTACTTTAACTACTATGTTGGTAAAAAATATCATAGGATTAGGAGTGGGGCAATAAATAAACATTTAGAGATATCCCGAATATTGTAGTACAGCTGTAATAGGCAAAATTTGATGATGACAGCTTATAATTTAGTCCCTTCATCTTATTAGTCCACATAAAGTGACATTTCATTTACGCCATTTTGTATCAAATAAATCTGTAGAACGCTAATATACCCTTTGGATGAGATTCAGTTGGTTAGCGTGTAGGAAAAGAGAAAATGTTTATAAGCAACGGTGTGTCCCCACTAAAGGAGAGCTAGCGAAGATCGTTTTGTAAGATGGGAGGAAGCCAGTGATTGGCGTGTAATCTTATCTTTAGCGTGATTTTAGTCCCCTGCTTTGAGAAGCTTTGATCTGCCCCTCGGGTGTTTACTTGAGCAATGAACGGCCTTGCCAGACATTGTGCCCGGCACTGGGGGTACAGAGGTGAATCAGAGAGAGACCCTGCCTCTGTGGTACCACGGTTGAATTGGGGAGACAGATAAACTTGAAGGAACCTGGGGCACGTGAATCCAAAGGTACGCGGTTGGTTCCTCAGAGACTGCTGTAGCTTGAGGTTGTTGGGTCAGCGGCCAGTGGGAAAACTAGTCTCTGAGTCGCTATAGCAAGTCACGGAGCAGGGATGCTCATTTTCTTTGCCTCCAGTAAATCTCTTTGCAGCCTTGGCATCATTCACAGGCATCCGTATTAAATCTATTTGCCATTTTTCAAAGACGGATAGAGTGGTGTGACCTAGCTTCAAAATAAGTAGGCTTTAGAGGGAATATTCTTGAGTTTCTCCTTGAATGTGGAATCAGGCTGAGTCAGAATACCTCTCAGCTGACCTCTTGTGAGGAGCCAGCCTTGATTTTCATTTCTTTTTTTTTTTTCCTTTTTGCAACACCAGCTCCATTGCTCGCAGCAACTGCAGCTGAAAGCACGGATTCCTTGCCTGTTTACGTAAGACAGTAAATAGGCCCTGAGCAGAGGATTAAGAGAGCCCTGTCTTCTGGGAGCTTATAATCTGAAACAGACAACAAACTGAAAAGAATATCCATCACACCTGATATGCTCATTTCCCTTCTCATATAAATTCAGAGAAAACAGAAAGTGGCATGTCACATTCTACAGGATTTGTAAAGCCTCTGGAGAGTGTTTTCTCTCTTTTTGCGACTTTTCAAGTTGAAAGCAATTTTGTATATAATATGCAATAGGTTACAGGGTTATTTTTTTTTAATTGGGGATGAGAATGCAAGCAATTTTTTCTTTCTTTCTTTTTCTTTTCTTTCTTTCTTTCTTTTTTTTTTTTTTACTATCAACAAGTTACATTGGAAAGTATGGATCAAATTAAAAGTGGATTCTCAGTTTGCCGTGGGGAAATATGTGCTGTATTTCAAATACTCTAAGGTCGGGGTCAACTCGGAGGTAGAAGAGGTATCATAAAACTTAATGTAAGAAACTAGCCTTGAGGGGCGCCTGGGTGGCACAGCGGTTAAGCGTCTGCCTTCGGCTCAGGGCGTGATCCCGGCGTTATGGGGTCGAGCCCCACATCAGGCTCCTCTGCTGAGCCTGCTTCTTCCTCTCCCACTCCCCCTGCCTGTGTTCCCTCTCTCACTGGCTGTCTCTATCTCTGTCGAATAAATAAAAATTAAAAAAAAAAAAAAAAGAAACTAGCCTTGAGATATTTCCTAGTTGTAATAATCCCACAGGTGAAAGCAACATCTGTGGAATTAATAAACGTGCTTAGTTTGACATTTTTGCAAAAGGAGATATTACCAAAACATGACCAAAGCTTGGAGCTTTGGTGAAGTAACAGGAGCTAAGACTTTATGTTACGAGGATGTGATCAGTTGTGAGAAAATGGTGCAGAAGTAGGACATATGTCAGGGCACCTGGGTGGTGCAGTCGGTCAAACGACTGACTCTTGGTTTCAGCTCGGGTCGTGGTCTCATGGCTTGTGAGATTGAGCCCCACGTTGAGCTCTGCACTCAGCACAGAGTCTGCTTGAGTTTCTCTCTCGCTTTCCCTCAGCTTCTCACCACCCCCGTCTCCCTCTGAAATACATAAACCTTAAAAAAAAGAAGTGGGACACGTGCCAAACTAAGATTAATTTCCCCCAACTCGTGTGTAGGTGTGAAAGACAGACTGAGAGAGGAGCAGATATGTAGAGATAGAGAAAGACCAATGAAGTAGCTAGAGGCAGCTAGAGATGGACAGAGACCGAGAACTGAAAAATCAGCCAAGCGAGGATCACATCTCGACTCTGCTGTTGCATTCACCGTGAGACCCCATTTAAGTCACTTCTGTCTGGGGCTCGGTTTCTCCAGCTGTCAAACGAGGGGGTTGTGTTAGAAGATCATTCTGGAGAACTTAGCAACTCTCTAGTTCTCCCCAGAGGGTGCTCGGGAAATGAAAGGGCCGGCAGGTGGGTAGGCAGCAAATGTACAGAGGCAGGCAAGCAGACAGACAGACACACTGGCTGCCTACGTGCATAGGCTAGCTTAAGGATAGGAGCAGACCAAAAATTACGGTGGGCCAGCGGACCATGAATCACAAAGAGCACTGGCCAGCACCACAAAATCACCCCACGGCTTTTGCCGTCGCTCATGGCCATCTGAGGAATTGGCAGTTTCCCTTGTGTGGTGCAGGCCTCGCTTTCTGGGGCCCAGCACGGAGTCATTTTCAGACTGGCTTGGTCATCCCTTTCCTCTACAGGCTCGCAAGTGTAGTTTTTGAGGCTCTGTAAATGACCCCTAACACCCAAATGGAAGGAGGCCTCGGATGTCAGGCTTTGTACATTGTGACCAGTACCTCAGCTTTCCCAGCGAACCTTCTGTCAGAGGGAGGGGTGAAAAGTGGCTTCGGGACGAGGAAACCCGAGTAACCCACCATGCATTTGCTTGCCCAACTTTCTGGCTGGACACCTACCTGTCTGTGTTTCTAAAGCTCGACAGATAATTTTGATCACAGTGTGTTCCCCAGGCTTTGAAATTGTCCTGCTTTTAAACTTTTGTGAATTTTACTTGCAGGGTTAGAGAAGTGATGAGAATAATTAGTACATGTCGGGCTTCCAGCCAGCGAGTGTCTTTAGTAAGGAACTAACATTGTACCTAGCAGACAAACTGACTGCAGATAAAAGGTGAGGATTTGGGCAGGTTTTAGTATCTGGTATTTTTTTTCCTACTTTCATTAGTTTCTGCAAGAAACAAAACAGTGTGATTCTCTTGCTTTGCTTACAATTTACCCTCTCCCTCTAAAATAATAGCCCAAGAATTTAGCTTGAGAGTGCATGGCCTGACAGTAGGTCCCCCACCAGGGGAACCTGATGTGATGTTGATCTCTTGAGAAGCTTCTGTGGCATCCAGGATGCCATTTTGTGTTTATGACAATCTTCACATTCTGATTCTAGCAAACGTTAGAAGAAAAGCAGCTCCATCAAAAATGTGTTTCCTCAGTGAAAGATAGCTTATCAGGATAACAGAATAGATAGCATACCCATCAGGATAGTATTTTCTTAACCAGTTTTTGCCAGGACTAGAACCACCACGTTTGCAGGCCAAGGGAGTCCTAAGAACAAAGGCCTGGGTGAGCATGATGTGTGAGGACTCTGGTGAAGAGGCCAGGCTGGCTGCAGACCAGTTTGCTCTTACACCATCTGGGTGACGGTGTCGGTTGAGCCATGTGGAACCTACTTGGCCAGGACGCTGACAGGCTGGGGACAGCCTTCAGTCCCACGTAAGTCTCTGGCCTCACCTCTTCCCTGGGCTCCAGACTCGTATGACCAACACCTGCACCACATCTCCACTGGGAAGCTTAACTGGTATCTGACACTTCCCCTGCCCTAAAGCAGACTCCTGAGCTTTCCCGAAAACATGTCCCTCTCATCTTTCCCATCTCAGTAAATGGCACCTATGTCCTTCCAGTTGCTCTGGTCAAAATCCTTGTTATCTTTCACCTTTCTTTTTCTCTCCCAGGCCACATCTAATCCATTAGCAAAGTCTGTCTACTCTGCCTTCATAATATGGCTAGGATCTGACCACCTCCACTGTCCCCGTCCAAGCCACTGTCATTTCTTACTTAGGCTGCTGTAAAAGGCTCTGGCTGGTTCCCCTGCTTCCACCACTGGTTCCCTGCAGGCTCTTCTCCTCCCAACAGCCAGGCCGATGGTCCTTTAAAATGTTCATTCAGATCTTGTCACTCCCTCTGTTCAAAACCCTATTGTGACACCCATCCAAGATGGAGGCCTCCCCAAGGCCTGCAAGGCCCTGTCCAGTCTGGCCCCTGTTCCTGGTCAGACCTCATATTTTATTACTCTGCTCTGTGCCCATTTCTCTCTAATCACACTGGTCTCCTTTGTTTCCTTCATGTATACCAGACCGGCTGCTACCTCAGGGCCTTTGCTCCTCTCCCTTAGCCTGGAAAGCTCTTCCCCTAGATATTGGCAGGGCTCGCTCCTTAAGTTAAATCAAGTCTTTCCTCAAATGTCACAGGACTAAGATTGCCAAGAAGTCTGATTCTTAAAAAGAGGTCACTGGACTTGGCCAACAGGCAGCCACTGCTGATCTTGAAGAGAACAGCTGCGCCCGGCTCTGGAAGAGGAGACAGGTTGTTCTCTAACCATCTGCGTCTCTTATTAGACTGCGTGCTTCTTGAGTTCCCTGCCGTTGTCTCGTTCACCTTGGCATCTCCAGCATCAGGCACAGTGCCTGACACCCAGTAGGTTTTCAGCTAGCATTCGTGGAATGAGGGCACAAGTCTTATTTTGAAACAACTGCTTCAATGAAAACACATTAAATCGCTGAACGCCGTGATGGCTGCCTCACTTTGTTTCAGGGAATGTGGTTGTAAAGTAAGACCTGCGCCTTCACTGCAGACCCCGTTCCCGAGCACCGACATGTGACCTGGTGCTAAGCACGTGATTTAGAGGTGGTCCGTGCACACAGGGCTGGGGAAATGGAAGCTGAGACCATCCTAGGTTTCTTAAGGAGATAAGAAAGTTCAGTCTCTGCTTGTGTATTAACTACCTCACTTCCCTTTGAAAATCTCCCTTTTCATTTCATTTATTTATTTATTTATTGGGGGGGCAGGGCAGAGAGAGAGAATCTCAAGCAGGCTCCACACTGGGTAAAGAGCCCAATGACATGGGACTGGATCCCAGGACCCTGAGATCGTGACCTGAACCGAAATCAAGAGTCGGATACTTAACCAATTGAGCCATCCAGGTGCCCCTGAAAATTCCCCTTTTAGAGGCACTGGAAGGGTTATTTAGATTCATAAGCTATCCTCGGGGTTAAGCAAAATCTTAATGACTTTCAGAGTATTCATATAGTTAACAGCTGGTGGTAAAAAAAATATATTTAAATACATTTAAATATGTTGCCCCAATAATTTAAACTGCGTTCAACCTTCATTTCCTTTATCTCCCTCCTTTATTTAGCAGCAGTGCTAAAGTTCAAAACAAACATGGGAATGCCTTTTCTTCTCATATGCTGCTCCCTCTTTCAGGCTCTGACCTCTGAGATCCTTCCCTAAACACCAGTTAAAGAGGGTTGGCCTTTCCCAAAACCCTTTGTTCCTAAGAGCCTGCTTTCCTTTGCTGTCTGAGAATTATGTATGGTTCCTTCTGCAGCATGGGCTGACAGAGCCCTCCGGGTCAGTGGCTGGGAAGTCTTTTTACCTGTAACGGGAAGAAAGACAGGACCATGAGTGTGGCCAAGAATAGGTAGTCACTCTACCACCCTTTGAGGTCTTTTCATATCCCTACAAAAGAGGATCAAATGAATACTAGGAGCACCTGGGTGGTTCAGTTGGTTAAGTGTCTGCCTTCGGCTCAGGTCATGATCTCAGGGTTCTGAGATCGAGCCCTGCGTCAGGCTCCCAGCTCAGTGGGGAGTCTGCTTCTCTCTCTCCCTCTGCCTGTACCCTGGCTCATGGTCTCTGTCTCTCTCTCTCTCTAATAAATAAAATCTTTCTAAAAAGCAAACAAAAAAATGCATACCAAACAGTTGCATGTCATCCAGATGCATTCAACAAACATTTGCCAGGTGCCAGTCGGCCTGGATGGGAAGGAGATGGGGGAAATGCAGAAATGAAACCCAGTCCACATCCCCACAAAGCACCCACAATCCGCAAAACGTAGAAATAAAGATAAACATGTGGACAGATCTTATGATTCAATGTGATAAAATCAGATCTGAACAGAGTGGAGCCAAGAGGAAAAGATTGATTTTGCCTGGGGCTGGAGAGCAGCCGACAGGACACAGAAGGCAGCAACTGTCGGTTTTCAAAGAGAAGCAGGAGCTTGCCGGGAGGAGAAGCTTGGAGAAGCGCAGCCCAGGCAGAGGGAGCCTTTTGTAAAGGCCTAGAAGTAAGGACAAGCACAGAGAGGTCTAGGAAGAGCAGTGCGGTGCCCTGTAGAGCGTGTGTGGGGCTGGGGTTTCATCAGGAAGGGTCTTGGATGCCAGGCCGAGATGCAGACCTGATTTGGTAGGCCATCGGAAGCCATCGGAAGTGAGCAAGCAGGAAGGGCTAAAATGGCCGTTTTGTCCAAAGATAATAATGGCGCCCGCGTGGAAGAGAGGAGGGGACGGCTCAGTGCCGCGATAGTTCTTACACCCTCCCACCATCAGCACGCTGACCACACCAACACAACTCTGAGCAGGAAAGGGGACATCGGGCAACCTGTGCCTGGGCAGAAGAGCTGCCATCCCATCACTTGTCCCCCTCACTGCCTGTGACACCGAGTGTGGGATGGGAGCTCCATGTTCCAAGGCAAAAAGCCCTCCGTAGGAGACTGTTTGTAATCAGGCCTAAAATTACTTCATTATTGGAACCTGTGTTTGATCTGGATGAGGAGCTGGGTTAAGAAATCAAGTAATCAACCCCTGAAATTGTAACCATAAATTGTTCTATAAACAACCAGCTTCCCCTGCCTCCCCGAGCCCAAGTAACAAACCTGGAAACAGATGCTTTTCCTGTTGTTTGACCTCCCAGGGGTTTTAGGCGGTGCTTTTGAGTCACCCACAAGTCAGAGAGCCATGCCTGCCTGTAGACCGCGGTGCCCCCTCTCCCCTCACATATGGGCCACTCGTGTTCTATCTTGTCAGACTGAGACAAGACACCCAGGGAGAGCGAACTGTTAAAAAACATGCAACTTTTTAAGAGTCGTTTAGTGAAGGGGAAGAGGCTGACTTTTAATGGAACAGAGGAGAGAAAATGCCTGGAGTTCAAGAGGAAGAACAGTTAAAGAGAAAATCCTCCGAGACTGTTGCTGTTCGAATGATTTGTTGAAAGTCGTTTTTGTCCTGAAGGGTTTTATTCTAGGCCAAAGGCATTCCAAGACTACAGCCCGTAGAGGTATGTCTTTCTGTAAAACAACCTTAGGGCTTATTGACGTTTTCTTGTCTGGGACCGAACTGTGCTTAACCTTCCAGACATGGAATCAGTTGTTGTAAATTATGAGTAAGATCTAGATTTCATTTTGGGAAGACTGGCAGCAATGAGGCAGTGATGTCACATGAAACTGTGCAGGAAAATTGCAAAGACTGTCCTACTCTGTTTCCCATGATGCCCGGAGACAACCAGACAGGAGAGGCCTGAGGTGTTTCTCTGATCATTTTTCTGACATCAAGAGGTAGCAAGGTTCCCTTTTCTCCTTTGTCATCATTTCCAGCTCAAAACACTTAGAAGTCGTAACAGAGAAGGGTCTTTAAGGATCGCTCCAAAGCCTTCCATTTTACAAAATGAGGACTCAGAAGTCAGTCGACTTCTGCTTTCTCCTCAGCTATTCCTCAGCCAAACAGAGCTACAATCGGGTCCATAACCCAGGGCTTTGCTTTGTTAGATGAGAGCAGGCCTTCATCTTCCCCTTGGGAACAGCTCCAGTAGCCCAGGAATTACTAACACTGGCTCTTTCCCAAAAATTCACTTGGACAAGTTGACATAAAAACTCACTTGACACTTGGCGTAACTATACTACCAACTAAAGCTAACACTGGCTGAGCACTTTACAGTTTGGGCAGTGCCTTTCACCATGACCTCTGGAATAGAATACTAGTGTTATCAATGGCTTTGCTGGTAGCGTTTTAAATGACAGTGTGTTGTAGACTGGGATCCTTTTTCTGAAGTGGAGTTTAAATTGCTTTAAAAAAAAAAAAGGACTGGGGAAGGTTTTCACTTATGTTCTTGTCATTTCCAACAGGATCTGTGAATAAAATTAAAATAGTCTGTATGTGAGACCAAATTACCTCAGGATTAGAACAGACTGAAGGTACAGTGAGATGTTCTAGGAAACAAGCAGTGGAAGAGTCTAGGTCAGGAATAAATGCTGCTAAAGTATTTCCAGATACTTCTCTTAAACTCTCAGAACACTGTGAGAAGAAACTGTGGTCACTGAGCAAAATGGAAGGAAGAAATACAGGGGCGCCTGAGTGGCTCAGTCAGTTAAGCATCGGACTCTTGATTTTGGCTCAGGCTGTGATCTCGGGGTCATGCGACGGAGCCCCGTGTCAGGCTCCGCACTCAGCACAGAGTCTGCTTGAGGATTGCCTCTCTCTCTCCCTCTTCCCCTTATCCCTGCGAGCAAGTGCACGTGCTATCTCTCAAATAAATAAATAAATAAAACCTTTAAAAAAAAGACATAGAGAAGGTGAAGGTGAGGGGCTGGAAAAGGAAGATGGGAAGAGACAGAGGAGAAACCTTGCTGGAGATTGGAAGTAACAAAACTTGTGTCTCTTTTTTTCCAACAAATGCGTTCACTCGAATAAACAGCTGATAGCTGAACAATAAAGTACCTGAATCTCTCAGCGTTTGCTGCTTGGAAGTTAGTGTCTTGGGAAACTGAAGACTCTCCATTTCTTCGGGAACTTGCTGATTTGAGGTTTTACACCAGAGTCAGCAAATTACAGCCCCTGGGACAAAGCCAGTTCATTGCATGTTTTTGCATGGCCTGTAAGCTAAGAATGGTTTTTATTTCAAATGGCTGAAAAACATTACAAATGATATTTTGTGATGCTTCAGAATTATGTGAAATTCAAATTTCAACTTCTGTAAAGAAAGTTTCATTGGAACACGGCCACGCATTGATTTCCATGTTGTCTGTGGCTTGTTTGGTGCTGCAATGGCAGAGTCTGTGAATCGAAAATGCTTATTATCTGGCCCTTTATGTAAAAAGATTCACTTCCTACTTTATTTTTCTTTTAAGACTTATTTATTTAATTGAGAGAGAGAGAGAGAGAGGGAGGAGGGGCAGAGGGAAAGGGAGAGAGAGAATCCTCAAGCAGACTCCCCCACTGAGTGTGTAACCTGACATGGGGTTCAATCCCAGGACTGTGAGATCATGACCTGAGCTAAAATCAAGAGGTGGCTACTTAACCGACTGAACTATCCAGGCTCCCCCACCTCCTACTTTAAATGGAAGTAGCTTCATGGTCTGAAAGGGTTAAATAACTTCTTCTGGTCCCCAGCTCTTAACCAGAGGGCAATTCAGACATTGGAATATTCTGGTTCAATATGACTTAATTCAATGACTTGCACTCTTAATCACCATATTTTAGAATCAAATTAGAAACATGGAATCTCGGGCTTACAATCGAATGAGAACTACTATGCTGTAAAGGTTCATCAGACGTTTAAATTTTCTAAAATGTAATATTAAGTTTCCTGATAATTCCAAATGAGATTAACAGGACATTTTTTCGTTTGCCCTTTGTAATGACCTGCTTCATATAACCAGCAGCAAGCAATTTGGGGTCTGCAGGCTGTTGGAGGACACATTTTGTATCGATTAGCTGTAGCTTAAGCCTGAATGGTTAAGTCAGCAATTTGAGTCTAAAACCCCAGAACTGTGGATTCTAATACCTCTATAACAACAGCTTTGCTCTTGTGCAGGTTGTGGGGATGGGCCGTTATTTGCTTGCACCACTTTCTGGCTAACTCCTCGTCTACGTATTGTGGCATCTTTCTCCAAAAGGCCATACAGAGCCAGGCTTTCCAGGCGCGTTTCGTAATAATGGCATTCAAGCAGGAATTTAAATACTCACCTAGAGCTTTGTTCGGGATCTTGTCACTGAAGATGGAGGGAGGCTGATCTTGGCTTGGAACAGAGGCTCAGGAGATAAATGAAGGGGCCGAGGGTCAGCACTGGAAGGTCAGGAAGGCACATTTTTCACATTGGGACATTCGACCTACGCATCATTTCTCATGCAGTTTAAAGACATATTTTGCATTGACTAGCTGTCATTGAAGCCCACACAGTGAAGGCACTTTTCTGCTTTCTGCCTCTTTCCTGAGCACCTGTATTTGCTGCAGCTTAGATCTAAGAGAAAATGATGGCTTTTCCCAGCTAAGAGGGTCAGAGGGCTTTCAGCTTTGCTTTTCCTCCACTGCCTCTTGAAACAAGATTTCTTTAATGAGTATCATACCTTAGCATTTCCCCGTTTGCTTCTTAGAGTTCTAATCTGTAGTTTCAGACAATTATGACCTTACCTTACCAATTACATTTTATTTTGGAGATCTGGCCATTTTGCACGGGTTTCCATTGCTCTATTGCTTTGGGCTCTTGTGAAGTCGGGGAGAAAGATTCCCCCTCCCCATCCCTTGCTTTTTAGGCTCCGCTAAAGTCATCAGAGCCAGCTCGAATTTGTGTTTCTTTCGGGAGGCTTGTCTGAAATCCAAACAGAGCCACCTGCTGTTGGTCTGGTTGCTAGACTGAAGACTTGTGTGAGGGTTATCGAGAAGTCCGGCTGTTTTCTTCCGTTTGGGCACATTACAAACAAGGCAGCTTTCATTGTGGTGCTTTGTGTGACCACCAGTTTAAATTCCAAATGTTTCGCCTGAATACCCTAGATACCGTTGTTCAGTTGATAACCTTGAATGATTTCCAGTCGGCTCTTCCTTATCCCAAAGGAGTGTCACTTACGATGAAATTCATTTGGAGAAATATTGATCCCTCAGCCGTCGCACTGCATTGATTCCCACCTCCCTCAAGAGAAGAGTGTCCTTCATGGGCCGGGAATTTCATGTTGCCTCTAGGTACGATTGTTTATTCAGCAAAGGCCTTCGTTAAACCAAGCCACAATATAAGGTAATGAGGCTTGTTTTAGCAAACACAGCAGAACTTCTATGTCCAAATGAGCCCTGGCTCCCTGGCTTTCCCTTTTCATCATCCCGCTTCTTCTTGGGAGAAAACAGTAAGTCCAAGGGTTCATGCAGACTTCTCCTACCCTCCCCTAGTACTGAGTTCCCCAAGAGACCTGTCCTCAACTCTTATTCCAGATGACCTGCAAGGAGAGAGGACGGGTGGAGAGAGAGCAACCAGGCGGCAGGGCAAAGAAGCCCCAGACTGGCAGAGAAGGGAGAACCTCGAATACAGTGGGTACAACAGACCACTTGTATTGGCATATAAGGGATGCAGAAAGCCAGATGATTGTGAATTAATGAGTCCTTTATTGCTCCTGAACGTACCGTGACTGAGTTGCCAGGGGTAAGGAAGAGGACTCATTTGAGTGTCCTAGAATTGGATATTACAACTCAGTAGTTTCTTTGGGAATAGGGAGCATGTGACAGGTATTTTTGCATCACTTAGAGCTTTGTTCCAAGCAGGTGGTTGATGGCTCGTTGTTGAAACAATAGATCAGAGCTGTGAACTTGGACATTAAGGCCTAAACTGCTATGATGAGTAGAAGATCAGAATCATCATTACAGATTAATTATAAAAATAATTGGATTATTATAATCTGTCATTTCCCATTTCTCACCATCCTTATTCCGTGAAGTCAGGTAGTGGGACTGCCTTGTTTTTACCTCACTTTTCACTTACGGAAACCGAGATATATGAATTAGTTAGGCGCCCGCGTGATGGCTTGGGACAAGAACCCCGGTTCTCCAACTCTGGGTGAAATCAGAAGCTAGCATCATTCACGGCCACTATTTACAAAAGCCTAATTATTTAATACCTCTCACTCCCTAATGAGCTACTTCTCCTGACTCCATAGCCAAGCAGAGCCAAACAAGTGACGTCAGAATGCCAGAGTGAATTATTGGGCTTGTGTCAACCCGGGCCGGGATGAAAAATCACCCCGGTGAACTTAATCCAGGAGCAATCAAAGGGTCAAAGTTTTAATTAGTGTGACTTGTGATTTACATTCTTATTTGGCATCCCAAAGCTCTGCATTCGTCTTCAAACTCCCGCACTGCCCTGGTTGTTGTCTGACACTGGTTAGGATAGTTAATGTGCTTTTAAATAACATTATGTTTAATGGACCTTTGAAGGCACTGACATATGAATCTATTTCCTTCTGCCTCATTTCTAATCAAAAGGAGAATGATGCCAAAGCGCTGTAGTGAATACACGAAAGGAAAAGATTTGTTTTTAACAAATATAGCAGAACGAATATATGGGAAAAATGGTGCTCATTTCTTCAACGTAGTCGAACTTTCCATGTTGTTGCGTCGGTCACTATGTCTGCCACCTGCAGCATGTTCTCTGGACTCTGCTCAGTGGAGTTCTCTGAGGGTGCGTTCGGTTTTTGGAATCTGTCAAATGTCGTCAGAAGATAATTATGTGGTCCTAATTGCATGATCAAGCTGGGCCCTGTGACTGGAGCCAAAAGTGAGGTGTGACTGTGCTTCTCGTGTGTTCCCTAACTGTGGACTGAGTTCCCAAGGGAGAGCTCTGGAAATGTGAATGCCAGCAGCATCCTTGGAATCTATATACAGCCTCTTCAGGTGACAAGTAACTCTGGTCCCCGTTCACCTTCCAGCAGTCTGCGCGGAGCTACCATCTTTCATGAGTGTAGTTTTACAAAAATCTGACTGATACCTCTTGGTAATGAGTTACTCCTTTTGACTCCACAGACAAGCAGGGCCAAATATGTGACGTCAGAATTCCCTATGTGAATTACTGAGCTTGTGACAACCTGGGCTGGAATGAAAAATCACCCCAGTACGTTTAATCCAGGAACAATTGAAGAACTAAAGAATTAATTAATGTGGGTTTTAATTTGATAAGGTCTTGGGAGAGGGAGCCTTCTTGTTCACCCTGGTGCCTTTTTTTTTTATGTCCTCTTTGATTACAAGTGAATATGCCGCTGGGGACAGATATCTATTTCCTTCCTCTATTCCTTGGTGACCTATGGGCTAGAAAGAAGAAAGTGGCCTCGGAGCCTGCAAAGAGCATCAAATCACTGGATTTGCAGTTCAGGTGATGAGCCAGTGCCCTGCCCTGAGGAACTGACAGGGGGCATAGAAGGAGAATTGCCAACAGAAGGAACAGACGATGATAACCGGTGATCGAGTTTGACAAGAGAGCAATGCCCCAGGAATCCTGAACAATTAGAAAGAGCCCCAAGGGAAATCAGGAGAAGTGCTTCTCTGAAGCCTTTGGCCAAATCTCCCTAGCTCCCAAAAGAATGTCAATGGCAGATACAACTGCTGATGTGGGAGAAAGATCCAGACAGATGAGCCCGCTAGGGAAGGAAAGTCATGGAAAGCCCCAAGCGCGCTCACACAAGACAACTCAACGGGAGTAGTCCTTCCTACTAGGCAGTGAGTGGGTGGTCTGGAGAACCATTGGTCCAAGGCCCACGTCCAAGTGCATGCCTCTAGGTTTTCCACTCTTTTCTCTAGGATCAGCTTAGATCAGCAGCAAGGCTGCACCTAACTTAGCTGGCTGCAGGTGGCCGCCACTGGCTTCCCTTCTAATGTGGTATCCTCAGCTGCTAAACAGGGGTGAAAATTACCCTCCATTCAACTTGACTTTTTAAAAAGTCTATGTAAGACACCGTCCTGTGGAAAATGCTTCCGGATTTCCTGGAAAATCTATGCTTTGTAGACTCGGCACAAGGAATAAGTTTGACTCTCCTGGCAAAATGATACCTTTCCTTCTGATCACATGCTGAGAAGGCTCTTACCCAGCATGTTTCCCTTCTGGCCTTGGTTGCTAGGAAACTCGGAGCTAACTCTCGCACTTAATTTTGGGAACGCCGCTGTCCAAGATTTTGAGAATGAGTCTTTCTCTTTTTGAAGTATTTTTTATTGATCTTGCTTTTTCCCCAGGGTCATATAATAGGTGTCCTTTAGGACAAGCTACCTTGAATTTGGGGTAGTGGTGGGTCACCAATTACAAGAAATACTGCTGTGGCCTTGTCTGTGATGGTCGAACACCAAGCCGCGTTCTCTGTGGCCCATGCTCCTGGCTCTGAGTTGTGCTCCCTGGAATAAACTCTGTTTCCGTTTGTCACAGCCTCCCTCGTCGCTCTAGGTTGGATGCTCTTCCCCTATATAAATCTGCAGTCATCATTTCTATATGCCTCCAAATATCAGAAAAGGGGACCATGCAAGAGAAGCATGCACCTTCCTGTTATGGGCTTTTGTTTTCTTATCTCTGGAGCCAGTTGTATGAAACTGCAAGAAGGAAATGTCCCCTTAAGCCAGAACCTTCCAGCGTGGGGACTGCTGACCTGTGGCAATTACCGATGCTAGGATTGTTTGAGTTGGTGCCTTACTTGAATTTCGGTTTATGGCCGTCACTTGACAGAATTAAAACTTGACTCTGCTCTGTCTGCTCGTTTTTTGAAGGGGACTGCCTGTTCCAGAGGAGGCATTTTCCAGGAAACAAAGACTCTGTACTGTGCCCAGAAACCAAAACTGGGTGGGTCAGGGCCCAGGCCTGCAAGCAGTTGGCTCCCTGCAGTCCATGGTAGGGCATAGGCCATGGATGACCTTTCTCTAGAACCATGGACAGTTGGACGATGTGCCTCGACAAGGCCTGGCTGAGTTCTGACATCCTGGCAAGTAGGCGGTAAAGGACACGTCCCCTTACTTTAAACAAAACTGCCACCCAGGCCTGCAAGGGATGAGTAGAGCCAAAGCTCCTTAGAGAAATTCAAAGAAAATAACAATGACAGAACTTTTTGGGAGTGAGAGGGTCACACTTTCTCTCCGGGGTTTTACCGCCCTCTTGAGTTTCTGGAACTGCAATGCTAAACTGCCCTCCCCTGAGCCCTAGACAAGCTAAGAATGTCAAAGGTAAATTTCATAAACCACACAGAAAACAAAAGAAGGAAAACATAATTAGCATAGAGTAGACGGGGTCACAAAATCCATAATTCTAAGAATCCCAGGGGAAATATTGAACAGTTTTTCAAAAAGCACATTTCTTTTGTCCCTAACCCACAAATGATTTGTTCATACCCCTTTTAGGCAGCTAGCTGGGTGCCTCTCCTCTAACTGCTGGGCTTCTGTGAGGTAAATACTGTCTTGTTTCCCTTTAAGGGTCAGCTCTGCTTTCCCTGGTTGGAATTTTCTGTGCCACTTCCAGGACCCTCCCCTTCCAGATGCAATCTGAAGAACTGGTCTTCTTCCCAAGGGCATGATGATTAACTGACATCCTTGAGCCCCAGTGAAGGTTCTAGCCCTTCCCAGCTTAAGTTATGTGTCTATCTCATGTAGAGTCATTCTTTACACCTCACCAGTGGGGTGTCCTGACCCATATATCCCCCTGAGAGGGATCTGGAAATGGTTTAATATGGTTTAACGTTCGTGGCATCCCTTCATAGACAGTGTAAATAACAGAGTGAAGGCAGCCATTTTCTCACAAAGGTTGAGGGACTTAAGGAAGAAGGCAGCCTCCTCCCACAGGCTCTGCTCCCAACCACTGATGAGGACATTTTCCACAAGGACTTTATTCTTTCCTTCATTTAGGCTTTCACAGTGGCTGGGAGCAGATCCTACAGGAAGAGCCTGCCCTCTTCTTTATGTCCCTCAACCATTTCTCCATTTCCCGTAAGCTAAGAAGTTCTCCCAGACAGTGAGACCTCGCACTGTGGTTTTCAGTGTTTGCTGTAGAGCAGTGTGTGGACACCCAGTTCGTACAGGTTTAAAGAATTTGTCAACTAGGAAGTTGATAGTTTAGTGGCTAGGGAGAACCAGAGGGTGGTTAATTCAAAGCACGGAGTCTATCTGACAAAGAGGTGGCAGAGAGGAGAGACCGTGACTCTCAGGAAGCCTAGGCTTTCCCAAGTGCAAGACAAATGGGTTTGGCATATGGCCGATCCAAATTCTGACGGTTACAGAGCTAAGATTTTCTTGAAGTTTTGAAGCTAAGAGAAGAACAGTAAGTCCTATTTCTGATTTTGTACATAATAGAGGAAGCAAACAACAGGAACAATAGCGAAAAGCAGACGAATTGTTTCTTTGGGAGATTACAACGAACTGTTTCTTTGGGAGATGTATTTGCATAAACTTGAGTACAGTTGCTTTATCTAGCTCAGGCACTAAAACAATTTCTTATTTTGTTGATCTTTGTTACAATAAATAAGCCCGGACTGGAAAAATATATGTCTAAAGCCTATAATTACGGATTTGTTTGGTACAAGATGTTTCCTTCAGCATACTGCACATCATCTTTTCCAGGAACCGATGAAAACAGGTTGCACGTGATCAAGAATGCGTATTCTCTATCAAATACTCTTGGCATTATAAAGGATGGCATGACTGAGGAAATACCACAACTCCTCAGAAAAGTGCACTAAAGGAAAGCAACAGGTAGCAGGTGGAAACCTAAGACACACAAATGTCTTATAGTCAGCAAATGAGTCTCTTAACAACTGTAACACTCATGGCCCTCGATCCAGTTTCTTCTTTGGCTTGCATGCACCCACTTTCTCCACTCTAGCTTGTCCTTAATTTTCTTCCCAGGCTCTGCTCTTCTCATTCTACACACTCTCCTCGTGTAATCTCTTCTCCTCTGAGGTTTTCAGCCACCACTAATATTCTGACAATTCCCAGATCTCTGGAGACCATTCTTCAGCGGAGATGTCTATGTCCAGCTGCGCTCTGCATCCATATATCCAACTGCCAACCAAAGTCAGAGCCTCGGGGTCTCAAGGGCACACAAAACTCCACAGAACCCAAAACGAACCTGTCATCTCTTTCATACTCTCCCCCCACCCAAAAAGGCTGTCCATCCTTCTTGTCCTATTTATTTTGGCAAATGAAGCCACAACTCATTCGTGTTACTTCATGTTTGGCCCCAAGCCTTTCTGTCTTGTTCTGGACTCTGTGGGGGCTCTGGCCCTGTTTGCTAGGTGCTAGCCAAGTTCTCTCATTAACTCTACGTTCCAGCCTTGGGTACTTCCCTTGGAGACATCCCTTCCTTTCTCGGGACCGTTCTTTGGTATCTGGAGGTGCTCTTCTAACTCCCTATTTCTACAAGGCTTTCCCTTGACTGGGCGGAACACATTCAATAAAGAGCCTCAGCTATGTGTCTTGGGTTAGACTGGACTGTTACTAATCATATTCATTGAGAGAAGGATATGGGTATAAATGATACAAGGCCTAGCATTTAACAGCGATTAGTGGGTGATATACAAACAAGATATGTTTGGTTTCCCTGAATTATCAGAATTTTAACCTTCCACAAACATACCCGGTAAAATCATGCTCAGTTTTCCAAATCTTAACACAACAGAGAGAAGCTGACTGTTGGGTTTTATTCAGAAAAGAAACTTAATGGTCTCAGGACGCTTGGGTGGCTCAGTCGGTTAGCGTCTGCCTTCGGCTCAGGTCATGATCTCAGGATCCTGGGATCACGTCCCGCATCGGGCTCCCTGCTCAGCAGGGAGCCTGCTTCTCCCTCTGCCTGCTGCTCCCCCTGCTTGTGCTCTCTCTCTCTGTCTGTCTCTCTCTGACAAATATATAAATAAAATCTTAACAAAAGAAAGAAAGAAACTTAAAGGTCTCTACACATCATGGAATGGATAAAGTTTGCAAAGCAGACCCTACTTAGAAATAGCAAGCACTCAAACAAGTACCCAAATGAGTGATATTTGAGCAGTTTAAAAATGAAAATATTTTCAAGTTCTTGACTGTCTCTCGAAATAGAAATGAAAAGTGTAAGAACCTTTGGTTTACAGGCTCAGTACTATTAAGAGACACATTGGAGCACAGATGAGAGAACTTTTTTTCTGTACTATCCCGGAAAGTGTGACCAGCACCATTGTTGTCATGGTCTTTCTAACCTGCTGTCTAAGGAGACAGCCACACTTCTAAATCCTGAGTATATTCACTCCCTTAGAAGGCACTTAAGACGCCAAGTTCGGCAACAAGAATATCTGTGAATGCTAGCTAGAGAATTGGTGTCCCAAAGCCCCGGCATTAAGATCTGAGGCCATGGTTGGGCGGGACCATCACTGGCTCAATGATCCAACTTGTCCCAGATCCTCCAGCTACTACAGAGACAGAAGATGACCCAGCTCGGCCTGATTCCAGTGCCCATGCTCTTTGCACAACTTCAGAATTGCCCTCCATTCTCCAAACTTGTTGATTCCCACTGCTTTTACCCTGCTGGAGTTTCATATCTGTGGGCACTGGAGCTCAGAAATGGCACTGTGATGGACTGCCACGTTTCTAGGCATACAGAAATTTGAACAAAAAACTAAAGCCACGTGACTGTGAGTCGACCTCTAACCTAATATGTGGTATTCAGTCAGTTCAGTTCAACAAACATACGTTAGAAACCAGATTTATCAGGATGGTGATTGGTCAATGGGTATTGATAACATTTTTTTTTCTTAATATTTTTTTTGAGAGAGAGAGACAGTGTGTGAGCGGGGAGAAGGAGAGAGAGAGAGAATCTGACCTGAGCCGAAATCAAGAGTCGGACGCTTAACTGACTGAGCCGTCCGGGCGCCTCTGTATTGATAACCTTCTACATGACAGATGTTACAAGAAACTTCATGAACAGATATGAATACAATTTGCTTGTCTCCTCAAAGAATTTAACATATAATATGCAGGCAGAGTGGACATTCTGGAAAATCTGTAAGAACAGACTTAGCAGGAAGTGAAAACAAAGTGATTATTCTCGAGAGAGAAGGAAATGAATAAATGATCGGCCCTCCCCGCACCAACACCCAGGGTTCATATCATTCTGCAGTATAGAGACAGAATCTCACTTCCAAATAAATGAGCTCACCCACTTTCCTTTTTTCCCCTCTCTGTGTATGTATTCCTGCCACAGCAGTTGGCCTCTTTGGGTTTTCCTAAAAAGTTCACCAAGACTTTTTTGGCCTACTCTGGGGACTCCCTAATGTATAGTGTTCGTCAGGTAGGCTCCGGTTGTGAATTTTTTTTTAAAGAATTTATTTATTTATTCGACAGAGATAGAGACAGCCAGCGAGAAAGGGAACACAAGCAGGGGGAGTGGGAGAGGAAGAAGCAGGCTCCTAGCAGAGGAGCCTGATGTGGGGCTCGATACCAGAACGCCGGGATCACTCCCTGAGCCGAAGGCAGACGCTTAACCGCTGTGCCACCCAGGCGCCCCCGGTTTTGAATTTTTAATTATGCCAGATCATTTTCTGTAAATAGAATCTTGAGCTCAATTAATGCTGTCAGATCCCGTTTTTGTCTCACCTGCTGTCGGGCTCCACTCTGTGGTGTTTGCTGTAATTGCCACTTCCTCCAGAAGGGGGTCTTCTCCAGAGATGGACGTCAGCGGCCCTTTTGCCTCCTCTGCTTTCCTGACTCAGGAGCAGTAGACTGGGGGCACTTGATTCGGGCAGATTCTAATTGTGTTGTCTGGAAAGCAGGGACGATGGATACGGCTGACTGTTTTCTCTCACTTAGTGGCGACTAAGTGTGGCTGTGTCATGCTTCTTGTGAGCCAGTGGTTCCCAAAGTGAGCTCCGTAGACCGGCAGCCACCCCGTCACCTGGAAACTTGTTAGAAGTATAAATTCTCAGGCTCTAGCCTAGACCCGCTGAATCAGGAACTCGGGGGGTGGGGCGCAGCCATTGACGTGTTACAAATTCTCCAGGTGATTCTGCTGTGATTCAGCCTACGGGCCACTGTTGGGAGGTGTTTCAAAGTAAGGATAGGCATAATTTCACTCTATTTTGTGAATGTTCTCATAACCCAGAGTTTATTTTCTGATGGATGTGTTTTAAACACATGCTGAAAATCATAATTTTCCTAATGGTAACCGAGCAAGCGGTTTTTACTCCCTGATTTGTTTCCCTAGCACTTTTTCACTCTCGCTTCGTCCAATTGGGTACATTGTGTCGTGTACCGGTTAACATGCTCACCTTCTCCACTAGCCTTTGGGCCCCTTGAGGGCAGGAACCTTGTCACAGGCGTCATTATCTCCCCAGTGCCCAGCACGATGAAGGGCACACAGAAAACATACACACAGTAAATGGGTTTTGAGTAACTAAATTGTGTAGCATTTTATAATTTTCAAAACCACTGGATGGCCTTAAGAAGTGGGATTGGCAGACAGAGGAACTGAGATCCAGAGAAGTTAAGTGACTCGGTGGGTGGGTTACAGACCCAGAGCTAAAGGCGATGGCTTGCCTCAGTTTGGGAAAGATAACGGTCATAGTTCTTAAATCTTTCCCTCATGAACTCAACTTAGGAAGCCTGGGGTACTTTGGCTCTTCAAGGGCAAAGCCCTTGATTTGCTCCCCGACAGGCCGCTCCTACCCCCGGCTGTGGTGATGTTCCTAGCTGGGACATCCTTGTACCAACCGGGATGCTAAGAGAGGGTGGGGGAGGGTGCCAGTTGATGAGGCACGGTGCAGAGACTGAGCACAGGAAAGGGAGTCATGGTGAAAAATAGGAATAGATCTTAGCGTTATCGGAGGTACAGTCCCTGACGTTTGGTTAGTCCTTGGTAAAGGGGAGCCAAAAGGAAAAGATGTGAGCTACAGGTGAAACCAAGGTTTCTCTTCTTTTTAAATTTTATTTATTTGTGACGGGGGGAGAGCCTGCATGAGCAGGGGGAGCGGAAGAGTCAGAGGGAGAGACAGACTTCCCTGCTGAGCAGGGAGCCCAATGCCGGACTCAATCCCAGGATCCTGGGACCATGACCTAAGCCAAAGGCAGACGCTTCACCAACTGAGCCACCCAGGCACCCTGAAACCAAGGTTTCGAGCTCAGTTTTGCTCATTGCTAGGAGCACAGAATGTACTTTGTGAGCTGTTTTTGTTATGGGAATGAGTTGACAGCGATTGTCACCCACCTCACCTCTTGGCGCCCAGCTCACCTTATCATCTGTAAGCCATCTGGCTGGGCTAGGAGGATGGGGAGAAGCAAGCTCCGGTCATGAGATGAGGAAAGTCAGTGGCCCACACAAGGGACAAGGTCTGCATTTTCTCACGTTAAACTTAGCGTTGAACTCTACATAACTAAATCAACTGGCTCAGGCTCTTTTATTTGGACCCCTGGGACACAAGACTTGTAACACACTTGTAAATCCCCATAAACTGGGGTGAACATAAGCAGATGATGGCATAAGCTGTCCCAGCAGCCCCCAAACATCCGCTTATTAATCATGATGGGGTGCTGTCCCATCAGGCCTTTCTGCCTATCCTCATAACTTCGACTTCCACTTCAGAGCAATGACTATTCATCTGACCCTGTCTTTCTCCTTAAGCTGTGGTGCCATCTCTCTAATCACCTGCTGGACACTCTCCATCAACGCCCCAACTCAGTATGCTCCAAACTGAATCCATCATCTTCTTTCATCCAGATTCCCTCCCAGCCAATCTGTCTCTTTCACTGGCACCTTTGTTTTCCTAGACATTCAGCTTCCAGACCTTCTGAGCAGCTTTCGTGTAGACTTCATTCTCATTCCACAGATGTAGTCAGTCCCCGGGTTCTGTCATTTCTTTTGCCATGCCCTGCCTGGTTTCCTTCTTTCCGCCCCCTTAACTACCGTTCCGGTCCAGGCTCCCATCGTATTTCAGGGCTCCATCACCCCAAACCTTGCAGAACCAGAGCTAGATGTGAATGCGACAGCTGTAAGACCCAGTTCCAGCGACCTCCAATGTTCTATAACCCAGGTCCAAGCTCTTGGGAAAGATATAAGTGAATAACCAGTTTAAATGAGAAAATAATATAATTTAGGAACCGATTCATGTTCTTTCTTGATCCCAGCGAGGCATTCAGGGTTGTGACTGGCTTCCCTGGACAGGAACGGCATGTGCCAAGAGGTGAAGAGAGCAAAACAGCAACAATAATCAATAAGCATATTGCTCCAGTCCCCGATGCCCCTGCGGGGAGTTGTAAGAGTGAAAAGTTAATGGAAGGGGAGAGGGCAAGATAACGTGAGCGTCCCAGCTGCCTTTTCCAAGAGCTCTGCAATTACAGAGTAATTGTGAGCGTAAGTGTGAATGGTTTACCTGATCATTTTAATTCCCTCTGCTCTATAGTGAGACTCCTAAGACAGCAAGAAGTTGTATGCCTTGCTGGCAGCCAGGATTAGAACTTGAGATTTTTGAATAAATGCTTTGAACAGATGAGTTTGCTCTGGAGAGTTCACAGTTAACACTGCACTTCCTAGCAATAAAGATGAGCTGTTCTTGTCCCTGAAAACCTGTCATTAGCCACAGTTAAGCAAAGAAAAGCTAGGGACGGAAGCCAACTGAAAGTACAGGTTAGCGAACTGAACTTTCTTTGCTTGGTGATTCACAGAAATATAGATAATAGGAACGGGACTCTGCAAAGGATAGGGACAGTAATTGAGACACTTTGGGTGGAAGAAAATGAAAAAAGTTTGGAGCAAAGAAAGAAAAGCGCTCAGGACATAACCTACCAAGATATAAAAATGAATTATAAAAGCCTCATCAGCTCTAATTAGAGGAAATCAATATTTCAAGAGATGTCTTGCTCAGTAACAGAACAAGGGCAAAAAATACTTCAGAATGTGAGTGTCTTAGAAAATAGGAAAGCAGGTTTGCATGGGGAAGCAGTCATGATGGGGAAGCGATCATGATTTCAAAGCCCTCCAAAAGATGACCACTTGGTGGATACGTTATACAGGGAGCTCAAGCACCTGTTGGGGAAGCAGATCAGACAAGCTTCTATTCCTGGTAGAATCTGTATATTTTAAGTGCATTTCCTCATCATGTGTGCTTCAAGGAGCCTAGAGTCATCTCTAGGGAGCAGTTAGCTACCCTTTCCCCAGATAGATTGGAAATAACCTCTTAACAATAGCTTGAGTTGCATCTCAGTTACCACTTACGAGAACACACACTGGAAAAGATGAAAAGCTGTGCAAATGCAATAGGGTTCTCGTTATTCACAGGCACTAGCCAATGACTCGAGCAAGCTTGCTGGAGAACCCTTTCCAAGCTCACCTGTCCTTGTGATCCACATGGTGCTCAACCATCAGGGCAATTCTAAGTAGACCAGAGTCCAACTAGAATACAGTTCACCCAGACCACTCTTCTCTAGGAAATGTGTGACATATATGTCACCACTTCCTCTCTCCCACTAGTGCCAGACATTGATAATCGATCACAGCACTCTTTTCTATGGAGCCCAGAAGCAGCTCTTTCCATTTGTTTGTTTAACAGATATTTTCTGAGTGCCTTCCTTAGAGCTAGACAGATAAACAATAAAATATAAACAACACTACAAACACCATATGCTCAGTGTCGAATAAAAGATACGTAGACCGTCAGTATGGCAGCCCAACTCTCCTGAAATTCAGTTTCCTAAGACCCTGACAATTAATTTCTTAAATTTCAGTGCTGTTGTAGTTAGAGCAGCGTGACTAGTTTTCATGGGTCTGAGATGAATTAATTCCAAAAAGAACCCACGGAGTACTATAGGAAATGCCGAAGTTTCTGTATGCCGCCCATCAAGAAAGTGAGTTGAGTGTGTTTGAAACTGCTAGGTTCTTCTCCCTCGAGTACCTCTCTGATCTGAGAGAAAAATCCAGATTGGAGTGGATCTGATTGCCATCTTGGCTTAAGTACACTGGATCAAATTATTCAATCAGAAACACTTTGAAAATGCTGGAGAGTTGGGTTAGTCAGAGTTTTCCCACCTGAATACAATGTGCACAATACTGCAGATTTTCCCCCCAAGTTTCCAGTGTTGGAGACATTATTTGTGGAGCCTGTGGAAGACGGCTTACTTGACAGATGGAGACAGACAGCCAGACAGACAGACAGAAGGAGCGCTGGCACTCATTAACTTTTCCTATCAGGAGCTCACCTGGAATAGTTTTCATAAGCCTTTGATGAGGCTGGGTGTGAGGGAGGGAGGAAAGAATCCTCTCAGAAGAGGCTAGCTCCTCGGGAGGAGTGGAGGAAGCCCGGATTCGTACTGTCAGGGATTTCAGGCCACAGCCCTCAAGATCCCAACCCAAAGAGGAGATCAAAGTAAAGAGATCTGACAAGTGGTCTAGAGACAAAATAATGACAACAGGAGTAGGTCTGTTTGGGATGTGTGGGTTGGAAACTAGCTCGGCGTCAGTGCAGCTCCCCTCCCATCTCAGATGCCCCAAATTATCATCTGTATACCCCAAGTAGATAGGGCTTATTCCTCTAAGTCCCTGAGATCGCGGATGTTCCAGTGGCCAGCGTTCTTGGCAATATCTTAATCTTCAGGTCCTTGACCTGTGTTTTCCCAGATCTCTGACGCTCCCAGGCAGTCTGCGGCCGCACGATTTTCTCTTTCTGGCTCACTGGGCACTTCTGGAAAACTCAGGGCCCTGTGGTCTCGAGGTTTCAGAATTAGAGCATCTTGTTCAGACTTAGCTACTGAGTCTGGAACTTTGGGGCGGACCGATGACTCTTTTCCCTCAGTGACCACGAAGCCTTTCTATACAACGGTCCTTAGTATATCTACAAAATGAAACTCCTGGGATCCAAGCCTGCCACAAACTGTGCTTGGTCCCTACCCCACTTTCAGATACACTTGACCACTGCCAATGGATTGACTTTTTGCCCAGAACAAACATTTTGAGCTCTTTGATTACTTTCACCCCCAGTCATGTACCTTCCATATGTGATTTTTCTCTGAGAAAGTTTTTGTTTTTATTCCCTGCAAATCTGCACGTACCGGATATGGCAGTAGGTCAGAGGGGTCCTTATTCCTATCTTTTAAAGGACTACTGCTCCCAGACCACCCCTGTCTAGAGCAGCAGTTAACAATAAGAAAACCGCCACTGTCGGCTGCCAACTTTCCCTGCTGTCCTGCCGTGCCCTGCATGGAGCTTAGAAGGGGTCATTTCTCATGCAGGTGGTAAAGGACTCCTGTGCCCAAGGCACAGGCATGGGAATTTAGCAGTGAGAATGGGTGTTCTTGCATTGAAAAGGATGTGGATGCCCGAACTTGGTGACTCAGGTAGCCTTAAATGACCATCTAGTCCAAGCCCGGTAGCTTGCAAGATCAAAAGAGCTCTTGTTTCAGAATGCTTCCACTTAAGTTTCCCACTCCCTCCTGTCTGAGTGAGGGGCGAGGCGGAGGAAGCTTTGGGGGGCCAGGGATCAGGATGTGGAAGTGAGGAAATGGAGCCCGACTTGAATTTTGCAACTCATAGCATTTTGCGTCCTTTGCATCGGACTGCCCCGACCTGCTGGAGGAGACAGTCTTGAATTCTTTTGAGTTACAGTCTCTTGCCCCATTGGTTGGTATTATCTCTTAGTTTCTGAGCGTGGCTCTGGGTGAGGAAGGCAGCTGGTATGGTCCCAGGTGCAGCTAAGGCGTTCTTTGCTACAAAGTCATGATGGATAGGCCGGGGCGTAGTGGAGTCCACAGACCCCACTCAGAGTGTAGGCACAGTCTGGTGAATCCGTGAGCAGCACAAGGAAATGGTCCCTGCACTGTGCGGGAATCCCAACACTTTGTCTTGGCAGGCATCTGATATCTCCCCCTGGGATAGAATGTGTGCTCACTCTTTCTAGAAGGTCTGTCCCCTCCAGCAGAAGGATCGGAGGTCATCTTGGTGTCGCCCACTCCAAACAACTGTTGGGACTTTTGCTATCTGTCTGGTTAGCCCTCGTCTGTGCCCGCACCCTTTTGCGTCACCTTGGTGATCCCGTGGAACCTCTGATTCTCTCTTGTTCCAGTCGCATCTGTCTGGTCATTTAAAGCTGATGAGTGCAGGGCAGACTATCTTTTCTGACCCCCATGCCACCGCACACATAAATACAGTACTTGCAGGTACTTATTTCTGAGGTACTTAAAAGGTTTGTAAGTATCTAGAAAGCTCTTTGACATTCTCTGAGACAATATTCTGTGCCTTTGGAAGGCTCTATTATCATCATTGAAAGCCAAGATATACATTTTTCTTTTTTACCTTCACTTTTCATAAAAGGTTATGCTGACGTAGATCTGACTAACAAGAAAAAATCTTTCTGATGAAATCAGGATAAATAATTCCACACATCATCAAGTGGAGAGAAAGGCTTTGAATTGGTTTCCATGGAAATCTGAAGATGAAGTAAAGTAATAATTTCAAGGCAGGGCAGCTGAATTGAAGATAGTGGTAAAAATAGTTTGATAAAGAAAATAGAATAAAGTAATCAAGAAGACTCCAATCAATTATTTCTTTTTGTTTACCTTCAAGTGATTAATTTGTCTGCGTTTATTAACCTGATGAGATTAAGCAGACCTTCCTAGTGATTTATTTCGTAATTGTTTCCAAGGTTTGACATAAGCTGTGGAGTTATTGAAGGTGGAGATTTAAATTCAATTACTCATGAAGCGGGTGGTGCTTTTCCTGAAAGAATATCTGAATTCACGGCCTTCCCATGTTAACATTATGAGCGAAAATTATTAATTCATCTGATAGTATCTCCCAAAGACTTTTGGGAGTGTTTCGACCTCCACATACTTCACCCAAAGTCAGCGGCTTCGGAACTGAACTTGTAATACAGACACTCCAGAGACTGAAAAGAAAGGATTTGATGTTAAAGACTAGTTATTTTTACACATTTTTTTTTTTTACTGGAACCTCCCTTGGGGCCCGGGCTATGGTGCATCATTAATGGAATCCACTAGGTCAAGCCTTGAATGCCAAAAGGATAGCTTTTTTTTTTTAAGATTTTATTTATTTGACAGAGAGAGAGAGAGACAGCCAGAGAGAGAGGGAACACAAGCAGGGGGAGTNCGAATGCCAAAAGGATAGCTTTTTTTTTTTAAGATTTTATTTATTTGACAGAGAGAGAGAGACAGCCAGAGAGAGAGGGAACACAAGCAGGGGGAGTGGGAGAGGAAGAAGCAGGCTCCCAGCGGAGGAGCCCGATGTGGGGCTCGATCCCAGAACGCCGGGATCACGCCCTGAGCCAAAGGCACGCTTAATGACTGCACCACCCAGGCGCCCCAAGGATAGCTTTTTTTGAACTTGACCAGTGGTTCCCACTCTCTTACCTTTGAAGGGCTCACCACTGGATAAGATCATGCTCCATTTTGACAGGAAAAAGAGAGAGAGAGAAAGAGAGCGAGAGAGAGAGAGAGAGACCGAGCCTCAAAGTATTTAAATGAAATGACTAATTGCTTTTTGTCTCTGTGGTCATTTGTTGTATATATTTTTTCTATTCTTTCTGTGGGTATAGTAAGGATAGACGGGGTTCTCCAAACACTAATCCAGGCGCCAACTCTCCATCATCCACAAAGACCCGGAACACATCTAAGAGTGGGAAGTAAGTGAAAAGTGTCCCTGTGCATTTAACATAGTTATCACCAAGCCTTGTGCTGTCCTCATTTTGTCATTCATTCATACTCATTCAACAAAGATTTGTGGAATGCCTTCCGTGTGCCTCGCACTGGGCTAGTCACTGGGGAATGTAAATGAGTAAAGCATGTGTCAAGAATATTGGGTATATGAAGGACTGAAGATGAGGGAGGAGACGGACGGGAAAGTCAGGCTGAGTGTGAAGGGCAAGGAGTTAAAGCAATGCAAGATTTAGACTATGTGTTTCAAAAATTAAAGAAAGGAGCAGCAACACCGAATCATTGTATGAGTTGCAAAATCCATGAAAATCTGTCTTTGACCCATACCTTAAGATTTAGGATTGAGTTGGAAAAATCTGGAAAGCCATTCCATAAATGTCCTGGTTTAAGCACATTTCCATCATAACCATATCACTGATTTATGTGGTATGTTTATTCTTTTCCTAGTAACCAGCATGTACCATGTCCTCCACACAGCTATCTTTGTGGTATTGCTAAAACTTGTATTGGCTGAATATTTGTGATGTTGGATTGACCTCTTTGGATTAATTCCAGAAAACAGCATTGGCTGATCCAGTCAATTGGATTCAGCAGAGCATGGCTGAAACAATGTGGTCCCATGCAGATGACATACCTCCGATTAGGTGCTTCCCCTCTGAAGTGGCTGCAGCCCTTTGGTGAATGACTTGGGTTCTCTGTAGGTTACGTCTCTCAGTGGCATAGGGCATTGTGACAGGCAGAAATACAGCCCTGCAGGAGTACCCAGGCTGCATCTAGGAGAGGATGAAAGATGCCCTCATCATGCTAAAAGCTCTAATCTAGCAATAAGATATGTCACTACAAGAGCATGGCTTTGCAATGAAAGGTGAATTTGTAATGGTCATATATTTTATGTATTCAGTGTTGGACCATAAATGCTGCACTTTGAATATGATCTTATATTCAATTCCCAAAGTGAAAGATCTATTGGCTGCCTTTTTTTTTCCTTTTCTTCTCCGAAATACCATTTCAGGTTTGCATACAAAGTTGAATGTGGGCTATCTTGGAGAATATAAAAAGCGGTGGTGAAGACATAAGACTAAATCTCCGAGCACTTATAACTCGTTTCAGTTATTTATCACCACACACCACAATCAAAATGCTGGATAAATTATGAAGGAAGGGAATTGATGCACACAGTCCCAAGCAGATGAACGTTTCCAAATTACTCCCGATTCATCATCAGCGTGCTCTCTCAGCGAGCAAATATGGCATTGGAGAATCGCTTTTAGCGCCATGCTTGCAGAAATGGCAGGCCGCGTCTTGGCCCCTTGTTCGCACCTGTCCCCCTGACAACAGCAGAGCACTCTCCATTTATTAGACCTTGATGTATCGCGATGGCTGCTTGTGATTGCTGTTACACTTTGAAAGGGGCGCTGTTTGGTTTCTTTTGGCTTTGCAGGGACCTAGTTTCTTACCTTTTGAGTGAAGAATCTCAGCGTGAACTGCAAAGGGAGCGTTGGTCGAAATTGAGTTCAGATGACACAGAGAATGCATGCCTGACACCATACCCAGGTTGTGAGCAGTAGGAAGCCCGCATAAATACATTCCTAAGCAGATAAATGTGATCTTCCAGCACACTTGCTGTATTTGGACACAGCCCAAGCTTCTGCCACCATGAGGGCCTCCCTTTTCACACATTCGGAGCTATGTGGCTTTTGTTGGCCGTGTACCTGACTCACGGATTGAGGTAGTTCTTTGTAATGGTTCATTATTTTTGTTGATTATTAATGAAAACTAAAAAATTCTCCAGTATCCCCCTCGTGGATATATGTGCCGGGTCCCTTGATCCGACTTAGGTGCCATCAGCTTTCAGGAGGTTTTAAAAATGATTTCTCTGCACATTTTCTCTGATCTCAGGCTGTCTGTGTTCACAGGAGCAGTAGAGAGCAGACTCGATATGGTGAGACCGTTGGGGGCCCTTTTCACACTTTCCACAACAGTGTATCGCTATTAGGCACATGTGTTGTAATTCAGAGAGCATAGTTATTTCCTATGTACTTCCTTGGTTTGGGAATGTGGGGCAGTGTGCGGCGTGGGGAGGTAGATTTCTGCTCCCTGGACCTTTTCCCATGGTGCACTGTCACCACAGGCAGCATCCGGGCTGCAGTTCTGCTAGGTTTCTCATGTTACTTGATCTAATGACAGTGTGATGTGGAATAGTTCTTATTTTGAGGCCAGAAACAGATCGGGAGATGGAAGGCATGGCCTTTTCTTCTCTGAAAAGAAATTAGGTCTCCTGGGTTTTGAAGAAACAAAAAATGCAGAATTCAAGCTGCCTCCGATACACATCGTGGCTACGTGAAATCATAACTAATATGTGTTGAGTGAATGCTCTGAGCCAACCTCTGTACTGAGCACTTGATAATTTTGTCTCGTCAATCCTCAACCACCAGAAGCTTATGATATAGGCACTATTATTATGACTGTTTTATACATGAGGAAATTGGAGAGGATAGTATGTGCCTCCACGGGGGTCTCCAGATGAAAATTTTCGGTAAGTTAATTTTTTAATTAATTACTTTAAGACAACTGGAATATATTGAGCGTTTATTTTGTGCCAAATCCTGGGGTCTCATAGACAAATACGAGATACAAAATGTACCTTCAAGGAGCTCACAGTCTCCTTGTGGAGAGGAGAGGAGTCAGGATGACAAGAAGGTATTTTCAGTGAAGCAGTCACAGGCTACTACTGTGGGAGCCCATATAGTCACCCCTAACCAGTGCCAGGGTTGCGGTGGGGAAGATGTCATGTGGGGATATCAATGAAGGCTTCTGAGAAGTGACCCCTGAACCCTTTCATTTGCCCACTTACCCCTCAGGTAGCAAGGCTGGGTCAGAAGAGGAAAATGCAAAGTAGTCACAAAGGTGGACAGAATCCCCTAAAGTTAATAAGAACGAGTTGGAACTGTCCACCCCTTTGGGGGGCTTCAATGCATTGGGGGCCAGCTGAGATGGAGTGAAGCATGCGGAGTAGCTTAAGAAACCTACAGCTTGAAAGTTGTGTTGCTTTTGCTCGCGCTGTTTCATTGCCTGGATCTGAAGCTGGGTAGCCAGCCCTCTGTTTGAGGCAGGAACAGATGGAATGGGATATATCCGAGTAGCAGAGCCAGACTACCCTGGCAATGACTTTCAGGGAGATACATGCAGTTTCTTCTATGCCAACAGTGAGGCAAATTGACAAGGCAGAAAGAAAAAGTCAGCACAGAGCCATAACTCTGATATCAGGAACTATAGGTTTTGCAGAGGTTGACCCGTGACTAGCCAGGCCGGACCATTACATTTAACCACACATTTGGTTGCCTTCGGTAACGTGAATCTGTTATTCCATTGAACACATCACACCAGAATCAATCCATTTGCTGACCCATTGGGTTGTTCCTAGCCAGCACTTAAACCGTCAAGGCTGAACATACATGGCAGTGACAAGGAGCCGTTAGGAATTTTCATGGTGTATCAGAACACAATTTACAGGAGACCAACTCTTTTGCTGAACAGATAAGGACACCCAAGACTCAAGGAGGGTCAGCCACTTGCCCAAACACATGCATCTAGTTAGTAGCAGAGGTCAGCTTAGAAATCCCAGTCTTCTCATATTTGCCCCCTGCTCTTTTTACTCCAATATATGCTACAGTTCTTCTCCCAGATAGCAAAGTACTTCAGCTAATCACACCAGAGGAGCCTTGGAGCCTGGTCTCAGCATGTCCAGCCGAATGCTGTGCCCTCCAAATACCATGATACCTGTGTGGGTGGCTTCTTGTCAAATAAATAATTAAAATCTTTAAAAAAAAAAAAAAGAATCCCAGTCTTCTCATATTTGCCCCCTGCTCTTTTTACTCCAATATATGCTACAGTTCTTCTCCCAGATAGCAAAGTACTTCAGCTAATCACACCAGAGGAGCCTTGGAGCCTGGTCTCAGCATGTCCAGCCGAATGCTGTGCCCTCCAAATACCATGATACCTGTGTGGGTGGCTTCCGTCAGCCACTGTGAAAATGGAGACCTCGGGGAGAAATTAGAATCATTCCACTTTTTAAAAAATATAGCCGTAGTGATGATGAAGGGAAATAGTGTGCGCTTTTCAAACACTTTCCTTTTGCTCTAAACTAACATCACTCTGGTTGTGTTTGGTCAGTCACCCATTCTCAACATTATTGTGGAGCGATCTCAAGCCTTTAACACCCCTTCATCAAGGAAGCAATAAAGAGAACTCATAGATCTCCCTCAAATCAGCCAGCCAAGGTTGAGGGTGTGTGTGTGTGTGTGTGTGTGTGTGTGTGTGTAACACTCAGGGGCATCAACTTAAAAACTAGATCGTAGGCAGTTGCAGATGGCGATGGAAATTAATCACCCCCTCAGCCTAAAATGTTTTCCACATAGGCTCAGACTATGGAATGACAAGAACCAAGTTCAATTTTCAGATACTAGTGAAGGCCATGAATATTACAGGGCCAGGGCAGAGAACCCAAGCACACTGCCTGGTAAATGATGCCATAAATGTTGGCTTACATGAATTAAGCCAGGGATGCTAAAACGGAGAAAAAGGAGTACAGAAGGGAAATACGAGGACCAAGTCAACCTTGCTCACCTCACAAATCTGCCCTGAGCCGACCCTAGGAGCAGATGCCACAGGAAGATGGACTCCAAACTGTCTTTGCCAAACTTGTCTCGTAATGAGCAGACCTGTTTATCAATTCAGCCATCTCTAGATGAGAGCTGTTAGGAGCACGTAGCTTCGTAAAGAAACTAAACACACCAACACGGTTTTGGTTTTGGTTGTCAGGAGCCAAATGGAAAACTTCCTTGCTTTAAAAAGAAGTGAAGTCTTGCTTGTTCTGTATGAACTCGGCATGGTGCAGACTGAGCTCTTTACATGGGCGTTTCTGGAGCCCAAATCCTGCACACCGTGATCTCACGATTATGTCACTTCCTCTAATTGAGAGCCATGCATTTCTTTTAAGACAGTAGTCTGTGACTGTTGCTAAAACCCCCAGTTTTGCCTCTGATATGAAAGAGTGTGTGTGTGTGTGTGTCTGTGTGTGTGTGCATGCGTGCACATGCATGCATGGTGTATGGACATTACAATCAGGTGGCCAAGTATTCAACATGTCAAATGGTCCCTGTAGTTTTATGTGCTGATGATGTCAGTAGTGCCTTA
This sequence comes from Ailuropoda melanoleuca, assembly GCF_002007445.2. Classification (NCBI taxonomy): domain Eukaryota; kingdom Metazoa; phylum Chordata; class Mammalia; order Carnivora; family Ursidae; genus Ailuropoda; species Ailuropoda melanoleuca. The sequence goes on along the minus strand of NC_048238.1, from coordinate 94,914,730 downwards.
ATTTAGCTATGAGGCTAAGTCTAATATCACAAAGGCTTGTGACAAACCAAAGAGTTAAACTGACTGCTCTCTCTTTGTCTCTCTCTTTCTCTCTGCAATTGCTCATTTGTAGAAAAAGACAAATGACAAAAACATAAACTGGTGTGAGAATGTATTCCTAAAAATGGCTTTGAGTGTGCCCGAGAATCATTTGTAGCCTAACTGCCTTTTCCTCCAATATTCCCCATCCGGGATAGCATGAGACTTTTAGTCGTAACAAAAAAATCAAATCTGTTCCAGAAAGTACATTTATTAATAAGGCAGGAAGGTAGCCTAAGACATTTGAAAAAGATTTCTAATAACAAGGGGTAAATAACACACAGGCTGGATATACTTTGAGATTTAACCTAGAGCTAATGGATGCAGCACAGGGCTGTTGAAAGATCGCTTGAAATAAATTAATCATGTAGCATTGTGCATATTCTAAAGGACATCAGCTTTGCAATCAGAGAGACCTGGATTTGAATCCTGGCTCCACCACCAATTAACGTTGTACCAACCTCATCGGGCCATTGTGATGATGAAATGCCATAATCTTAGTCAGGGTCTCCCAGTACCTGGCACAGGCCAACTGCTTAATAATGTCACCTAGTGATTATGCTTGCTTCAGCTGCCAACCTATTGCAGCTGGGAACACTGTGACCTACCCAGTAGGATTCTGACCAAATGAGAGCTCCGGGTGGTGCAGCTTGCCTGGTTATCCACTCTGCCAGCTCTGGAAATGGGAAAGCAGAAGCCCCAGCACCACCGGCATCACATAAATAATTCCTGCAGGTTAGGATAGACACGAAATTAGTAGTGGATCCAGGAAGAAACAGTTCAGCCATGGAAGCGTTGTTTAGCAAGTCCATGTGCATCCCTGTGATCGATAATATGAAGAGTATACTCACTGACTAGTAGACGCCCCCCCAATATCTGACTGTCCATGCTGGTCATGGTTCTATAGCTTCATCAAGAAGAGTGATTCTGCTAATGGAGCTTTGGAAAGCAGGAGCCATCTTTCACCCCTCTTGCCTACCATACACAATCATAGAGCCAACATGTTGTTCTGTAGGACACAGGTCCTTGATAACTTTTTTTCCCACTCTGAAATATACAAGATGAAGAGCTCTCACTTGCACTGTTCTGGCACAACTGAGTGATGCCCAGTTCCCAGGTATTGGCTAGAATTTCTCTCCTGCTCTCCCACTCAAGAAAGCCTAGGCAAGCAAGAAAGAGTGACGTTAAACAGGACTCCCCTATTTTCCTCCAAATAATAAATCTCTGTCTCTGTCTCTTTTTTCCACCCTCCTTCCCTTCCTCCTTCCTTCTTCCATCTGTTTGTCCATCCATCCATCTGTCAGTGCTACATCTGACCTTTCACCCCAATATTGCTAGTTCTCAAACCAGCTCTTTTTGAGCTGAGGGAATTACAGAGGCTAAGTAAGTGGCATCTTCCAATGCCTCCAGGCCAGATCTGTGTTTTTCAGGAAACTAACCTATTAAACATGGCCCACTATGGTTTCCAGTACTAAGAAAGTACGAGAACATGGGGCAAAACTGATGTGCTATCTAAATTATTATTATGAACCCATCAGTGGCTAAAAATCTAGCATGTAGAAAGATTTAGGTGTGGAGTAGAACTGTTTAATTCAATGAAATTCAGTTTATTATTTTTTTTTCTTTTCTGGATTATGCTTTTGGTAGCATATCTAAAAAGATATTTGCCTAACCCAAAGTTGCAAAGGTTTTTACCTGTGTTTTCTCCTAGATGTTTTATATAGTTTTAAGTGTTACCTTTAAGGCAATTATTCAATTGGAGTTAAATTTTGTATATGGTGCAAGGTTGAGATCAAAGATTTGTTTTGTGTTACATATGGATATCCAGTTATCCCGGTACCATGTCACTAGAAGAATATCTTTTCCATTGACCTGCTTTGGTATGATTGTTGAAAAATCTACATATATATATGGGTCTACTTCTAGATTTTCGATTGATTAATATGTTTATCCTTTTATGCCAATTCCACATTGTCTTGACTACTCTAGCTTTAAAATAACTCTTGAAATCAGATGGCGTGAGTCTTCCAACTTCGTTCTTCCTTTTCAAAGTCGTTTCGGATATTCTAGGTCCTGTGCATTTTCATATGAATTTTAGGATCAGGCTATACATTTAGAAAGAAAGCCTGCTGGGACTTTGGAAAGGATTGTGTTGAATTTATGTATCAAATCTTGGGAGAGGGTGGTTCAAGATGGCAGTATAAGAAAACCCTGAACTCACCTATTCCCATGGACACACCAAATCTACAGCGACATATAGAAAAATTCTTTGAAAAAGACTTGAAAACAAGCTGAAGAGCTCCTTCACAGCAATGGGTAAAAAGGCCAGATTGAGAGGAGTAGGTGAGACAGAGACATGGTCTTGCCAAAACCCCCACCCCGACATGGCAACCCACAGGCAGGTGGGACCTCACAAATACAGAGTGTATCTATGAGGAGTGAGGGGTTCAAGCCCCACATCTGGCAACCTTAACCCTTGGGACCAGCATCAGAGAAACAAGCCTCCAAAACATCTGGCTTTGAAAACCAGCAGAGCTTATGTCCAGGAGACCCAAAGTGCTGGAAGAAATTGATGCTGCTCTTAACAGGTTCATATACAGACTCACTTGCCCTGGGACTCATGGCAAAAGCAGCAGATTGAAATATGCCTAGACCACATGTGAAGGAGATTTACCAGCTAATTTTAAGTGTCTGCTGAAGGCGCAGGGATGTGTTAGAACTCTCTCTGGGGGTGGAGTCACTTGAAGATGCCATATCTGCACTCTCCTTCTGCCTTGTTAATGTTGCATGCCCTGGACTATTGTGCCCCATGACCCCGCCCCACCAAAACTGTTGGGCGGGCTTGCCACAGCTACGTGCTCCCTTGTGGCCCAGCAAACCCAGTAGATGCATGCAGCCCATATAGGGAATGTCCCTTGAACACCTGGCTCTGGTGGCGAGGAGGGAGCTTATGTTTCTGCAGAACTGAAACAGAACTGAAACAATTGAAGACATAGTTCTCCAGGGGACTGCAGACAGGAGACTCAGACACACATCTTGTTTTCCTGTGATCACTCCTTCAAGACTGGGAGAGATTGGTGTTTTGCCTAACATAGGACAAACACAGAGAGCCCAACAAAATGAAGAAACAAAGGGTATGTTCCAAATGAAAGAAGATAAAACCCCAGGGGGAAAAAACTTAATGAAAGGGAGATAAGTAATTTATTCAATAAAGAGTTGAAAGAAATGTTATAAAGATGCTTGCTGATCCCAGGAGAAGAATGAATGAGCACAGAGAGAACTTCAACAAAGAAACAGAAAAATATAAGAAAGCACCAAACAGAAGTCATGGAGCTAAAGAATATAATAGCTGAGCTGAAAAGCACACTACAGGGGTTCAACAACAGACTAAATGAAGCAGAAGAAGGGATTAGTGACCTGGAAGACAGGGGAGTAGAAGTCGCTCAAACAGAACAGCAAAAAGAAAAAAGAATTTAAAGAAAAAAGAATTTAAAGAAAATGAAGATAGCTTACGAAACCTATGGGACAACATCAAGTGCAACAATATTCACATAATAGGGGTCCCAGAAGGAAGAGAGAGAGAAAGGGACAGAAACTTATTTGAAAAAATAATGGCTGAAAACTTCCGTAACTTAGGGAAATAAACAGATATCCAGATCCAGGAAGCCTAGAGAGCTCCAAATAAGATGAAGCCCAAGAGAGCCACACCAAGACACTTTATAAATTAAAATGTCAAAAGTTAAAGGTAAAGAGAGAGTCTTAAAAGCAGTAAGAGAAAAAGAACCTGTTATGTACAAGGAACCCCCCCCCCGAAGACTGTCAGCTGATTTTTTTCAGCAGAAACTTTGCAGGTCAGAAATGAGTGGCATGATATATTCAAAGGGGTGAAAGCAAAAAGATTTCCAACCAAGAATATTCTACCTTGGGGCGCCTGGGTGGCGCAGTCGTTAAGTGTTTGCCTTTGGCTCAGGGCATGAACCCAGCGTTCTGGGATCGAGCCCCACATCAGGCTCTTCTGCTAGCAGCCTGCTTCTTCCTCTCCCACTCCCCCTGCTTGTGTTCCCTCTCTCGCTGGCTGTCTCTGTCAAATAAATAAATAAAATCTTAAAAAAAAAAAAGAATATTCTACCTGGCAAAGTTATCGTTCACAAATGAAGGAGAAAGAAAGTTTTTCAGACAAGAAAAACTAAAGGAGTTCACCACAACTAAACCAGAAATGTAAAAAGATTTCTTTAAGTTGAAATGAAAGGTGTTAATTAGTAACAAGAAAACATAAAAAAAATTAAAATCTAACTGGCAAAGGTAAATATGTATTAAAGGTAGTAGACTAATCACTTATAAAGCTAGATGAAGATTAAAAAGACAAAACTAGTAAAACCAGTAAAAATAATTAAACTGTAGCAGTTAATTAAGGGATACACAAAATAAAAGGTGTAAAATGTGACATCATTGTGTCACATGTGTATGGGGGAGTAAAAATGTAGTCTTAGAATGTGTTCAAACTTACCATCAGTCTATGTTGATACATATATAGGCTGATATATGTAATCTTCATGATAATGACAAAGCAAAAGCTTATAGTAGATACACAAAAGATAATGACAATGGAATCTAAACATAACACTAAAGAAAGGCATCAACTACAAAGAAGGAGAGCAAGAGAAGAAGGAAGGAACAGAGAGGAACTACAAAACAGCCAGTAAACAAGTAACAAGATGGCAGTGAGCACATACCTATCTATAATTCATTTAAATGTAAATGGACTAAATTCTGTAATCAAAAGACACAGAGCGACTGAATGAATAGAAAAACAAGACCCATCTACATGCTGCCTACCTCAGATAGAAGGTCACACAGACTGACAATGAAGGGGTGGAGAACCATGTTTCATGCAAATGGAAAGAAAACTGGGGTAGCTATTCTTATATCAGACAAAATAGACTTTAAAACAAAAAATGTAATAAAAGACAAAGATGGGCATGGTATAATGATAAAGAGGTCAATCCAGCAAGAAGATATAACAGTTGTTAATATTTATGCACCCAACATGGGAGCACCTAAATGTATAAAACAAATATTAAAAGACCTAAAGGGAGAAATCAACAGCAATACAATAATAGTAGGGGAATATAACACCCCACTTGCGTCAACGGATAGATCATCCAGCCAGAAAATCAGTAAAGAAATTTCGACCTTAAAGGATACATAGGACACATTAGACCAGGTGGAGTTAATAGATATATATAGAACATTCCACCCAAACACAGCAGAATACACATTCTTCTCAAGGTCCCATGAAACATTCTCCAGGATAGAACATATGTGATAAAACAAGTCTCAATAAGTTTAAGATTAAAATTATATCAAACATCTTTTCAGCCCACAATGGTATAAATCTGGAAATCAGATTCCAAAGAAAACTGAAAAGAAATCACAAATATGTAGAGATCAAACATGGTAACAACCAGTGGATCAACAAAGAAGTCAAAGGAGAGCCCAAAAAATACCCTGAGACAAATGAAAGTGCAACATACCAAAATCAATGGGATGCAGCAAAAACTGTTCTAAGAGGGAAGTTCATAGAGATATAGGCCTACCTGAATAAACATGAAAAATCTCAATCTAACGGAGCTAGAAAAAAGGAACAAATAGCACAGAGTTAATAGAAGGAAGGAAATAATAAAGACCTGAGCAGAAATAAATGAAGTAGAGACTAAAAAGGCAAGAGGAAAGATCAATGGAACTGAGAGCTGGCTCTTGAAAAGATAAACAGAATTGATAAACCTTTAGCTGACTCACTAAGAAAAAAGAGAGAGGGCTGGAATAAATAGAATTCGAAATGAAAGAGGAGAAGTTTTAACTGATACCAAGAAATACAAAGGATCATAAAAGACTACTATGAACAATTATATGCCAACAAATTGGACAACCTAAAAGAAATGGATAAATTCCTAGAAACAAACACTATTCCAAAACTGAATCATGAAGAAAGAAAATCTGAATAGATTTATTACTAGCAAGGAGATTGAAAGTGTAGAACCAGATGGCTTCACTGGTGAATTATACCAAACATTCAAGAAAACTTAACAACTATTCTCAAACTCTTCCAAAAAACTGACGAAGAAGGAATGCTTCCAAACATTTTAGGAAGCCAGCATTACCCTGATACTGAAACCAAACAAGGACACCACAAAACAGAAAATTACAGGCCAGTATCCCTGATGAACATAGATGCAAAAATCCCCAACAAAATATAAGCAAGCCAAATTCAGCAATACATTAAAAACATCATACACCAGGATCAAGTGGTATTTATTATAGGAATGAAGGATGGTTCAACATCAACAAAGCAATCAATGAGATACACCACATTAACAAAATGAAAGATTGAAATCATATGATCATTTAATAGATGCGTCTGACAAAATTCAACATCTATTTATGTTAAAAACTTTCAGCAAAGTGGGTATAAGGGAAATATACCTCAGCCATATATGACAAGGCCACAGTTAACATCTTACTCAACAGGGATAAGCTGAAAGCTTTAACTCTAAGATCAGGAACAAGACAAGGATGCCCATTCTCACCACTTTTATTCAACACAGTATTTGAAATCCTGGCTGGGGCAATTAGTCAAGAAAAGGAAATAGAAGTCTTCCAAATAGGAAAGGAAGAGATAAAATTGTCACCATTGGGGGATAACATAATTTTATATATGTAAAACCCTAAAGTCTCCACCAAGAAACTGTTAGAACTAATAAATGAATTTGGTAACATTGCAGGATATAAAATTAATATATGAAAATCTGTTGCATTTTTATACACTAACAAACTATCAGAAAGAGAAATTAAGAAAACAATCCCATTTACAATCACATCAAAAAGAATAAAATATCTAAAAATAAACAAATTTAACCAAGGAGGTGAAAGACCTGTACCCTGAAATCTGATAAAAGAATTTGAAGAAGGCACAGATAAATGGAAATCTATTCCATGCTAATGGATCAGAAGAATTAATATTGTTAAAGTGTCCATATTACCCAAAGCAATGTGTAGATTCAGTGCCATGCCTATGAAAATCTCAATGGCATTTTTCACAGAGATAGAGCAAACAATCCTCAAATTTGTATGAAACCATAAAGGATCCCAAATAGCCAAAACAATCTTGAGAAAGAATAATAAGTCTGGTGGCATCATACCCCCCGATCCCAAACTATATGACAGAACTATAGTAATCAAAACAGTATGACATTGGCATAAAACAGCACCTAGATCAATAGAACAGAATAGGGAGCCCAGATATACACCCATGCATATATTGTCAATTAATTTACAACAAAAGAGGCAAGAATGTACAATGGGAAAAGGATATTCTCTTCTATAAATTGTGCTGGGAAAACTGGACAGCTACATGCAAAAGAATGAAACTGGACCACTCTCTTAATACTACACACAGAAATTAATTCAAAATGGATTAAAGACTTGAATATGAGACTAGAAACCACAAAATTCCTAGAAGGAAACATAGGCAGTAAGCTTCTTGACCTTGCTTTTGGTGATATTTTTTTTTTTGGATCTGACTCCAAAGGCAATGGAAACAAATGCAAAAATAAACAAATGGGACTACATCAAACTGGAAAGTTTCTGCACAGTGAAGGAAGCTATCAACAAAATGAAAAAGCAACCTACTAAATGGAGATGGTATTTGCAAGTCATACATCTAATAAGGGGTTAATATTAAAAATATGCAATGAATTCATACAACTCAACTACAAAAAAAATCCAATTAAAAAATGGGCAGAAGATCTGAGTAGACATTTTTCCAAAGAAGACATTCAATTGCCACCAGGCACATGAAAGGATTCTCAACCTCACTAATCATTAGGGAAATGCAAATTAAAACCACTATGACACATCATTTCACACCTGTCAGAATGACTATTATCAAAAAGATAAGAAATAACAAGTGTTGGCAAGATGTGCAGGAAAGGAAACCCTGGTGCACTGTTGGTGGGAACTTAAATTGGTGCAGCCACCGTGGAAGACAGTGTGGTGGTTCCTTTAAAAACTAAAAATGGAACTATCATCTGACCCAGCAATTCTCCCTCTGGGTCTCTATCTGAAGAAAATAAAAGCACTAATTTGAAAAGATATATGCACCCCTATGTTCATTGCAGCATTATTCACAATAGACATGATATAGAAACAAAGTGTCCATTGATGGATGAATGGATAAAAGAGATGTGATATATATGTCAGCATAATGGAATACTACTCAGGCATCAAAAAGAATGAAATCTTGCCATTTGCAACATGGATGGAGCTTGAGGGTATGATGCTAAGTAGAATAAGTCAGACAGAGAAAGACCAATACCACACGATTTTGCTTGTATGTGGAATCTAAAAATCAAAACAAATGAATAAACAAAATAAAATAAAACTCATAGATGCAGAGAACATATTGGTTATTGGTAGAACAAAAGGGGTTTTGGCCATATGCAAAATGGGAGAAGGGGTTCAAGAGGTACAAACTTCCAACCATCAAATAAATGAGACATGGGTATGTAATGTACAGTATGGTGACTATAGTCAATAATATTGTATTGTAAATTATGTAACTTCATATGGTAATGGGGGAAACTAGACTTATTGTGGTGATCATTTTGCAGTGTATACAAATATCAAATCATTGTGGTGTAGGTCTGAAACTAACATAATGTTATATGTCAATTTTACCTCAATTAAAATATTTGGGAAGAACTGACCTCTTAACAATATCGAGTCTTCCAAGCCACGAACACAGGGTATTTCTCCATTTTTCTGGATCTTCTTTTATTTCACTCAGCAATGTTTTATAGTTCTCAGTGCACTTGTCTTTCATATGTTTGTCATATGTATCCCCAAGTATTTCATACTTTTGATGCTATGGTAAATAGTATAGTTTTTTTCAATTTCTAATTGCTCATTTTTCATATATACAAGTACAATTGATTTTTGTATATTAATCTTATGTGCTATGAACTTGCTAAGCTCACTTATTAGTTCCAGGAGCTTTTTGTAGATTCCTTTGAATTTCCTACACAGACAGTTATGGCAGCTATAAATAAAAACAGACTGGTTCTTCCTTTCCACTATGGATGCCTCTTTCTGGCCTTATTGCCCCGGCTAGAACCTATAGAACGGTGTTGACTAGGTATGATTTTTCTGTTGTGCAAATAATTTCCACCAATTTAACTTTGTAAAAAGACACATTTAATGATGGAGAGATAGTTGAACAATCATAGTGTTCTCTGAAGAGGCTGTTTTGGGGACAAATGATTGATGGCTGCCTTTAACACATGACCAAAGCTAGCTTGCCACACTGCTGCACAGGAATTGCATCAGCAAGAGAGTAGGTCCTATTCATGGTGGTCCAGAGCAGAAAGCAAAAAACACAATGAAAAATAAACACTAAAGTTCATAGGATCTCACACACCCTTCCCATTATTCTCATTCTTTCATTTGCGCTTTCTTCCTCTCTCCTGGCTCTCCTCTCTCCCCTCTGCCCCCTCTTTCCCTTCATAAGTTCTTGAAAAACAGCAGTATACTATAATGCGTAAGATGGCACACTCTGAAGCCCAGTTGCTGCTTTAAAATCCCAACACTTCCGTGGGCAAGTTAATCTCTCTGTGTATCAGTTTCTTCACTTGTAAAAAGGGGGGAGATACTAAGAGTGCCCGCTTCATAGGATTTTCTCGAGGATGAAATTCTCCATTCGTTCAAACATTTTGTTGAGTGCTTACTAAGTGCCAGGTACTGTTATAGGCTCTGAGGATACAGCAAATAAAACAGACAACAGTCCCTCCCTTTATGCCCATTCTAGTGGTGGAATACTGTCACTAAACAAATAAAATACACAGTATTTAAAAAGGGAATAAGTCATAAGTGGGGAAAGGGACATGGTGGGGGGCAGTAAGGAGAGGTGCAGGCAGGAAATGTGTAAATTTAAATAAAGTGGTTGGGGGAAGACCTCACTGGAAGGTGACATTTGAGGAAAGATTTTATTTAATAAGGGAACCCACGTAAAGGAATTAGAACCATTCCTTACATATTGCAAACATGTGATAATGTTTTTATGAGCTACAATTTATTGAGTGCCCTCTATGTTTCAGGCACTGTGCAAGGTTCTTTACATAATACTATCTTGTTTAATCATTACAATAGACCTACAAAACAAAGGTTATTATTAGCTCCTTTTACTGACAAGGAATCTGAGATGACATTGGATTGTTCCAAGTCACATAGTTTATAGGTGATAGGGCCAAGACTCTGGCCATGTCTGCACTTGTCCATCCTTTCTGGAGATGCCCTGTGTACTTAGAGACTGTGGTAGACCTCGGTTCACAAAGATGGAAAGACTGGTCCTACTGCTGGAAGCCTTAGTCAGAGGGAAGGGTACTGAGTGGGTAGAAAGTTCTGCAGGGGCTATGAAATGTGGTGAAATCTCACCTCTTCAGTATTCCTACTTGAAGCTAAGGATGATTTTGCCTGGGACTCCGCTACCAGCACCTGGCGCTGACCCTTCCATTACTCCATACGCTGCATCATGAGCGGGGAGGGCAGACATAAAACTACACCATTGGTCAATGGCCATTACTTCATTACACAGCATGCCTTGGGTTTTCAGGGTGGTTGCTTACTAAAGATGAAATGAAAAAGAAAAATGAGGCAGCCAGAACTCAGCTCACTGATGATGGAACTGTAAATTTTGTCTGGAAAATGCTGGTGATGTCGAAGAGCCAGACCACCATCTGTTAGGGCTTGCTAGCATTTGTACCGGGTGACTAAGATGTCACATACATTTGAAGCACAAATTCTCAGTGTGTGGTTCTTCGCATCCCTGGAAGGATTGCGGGTGGAGAAGATGGTCCAAAGGGAACATCATGTGGCTCGGAGGATATGTGTGTGTGATGTACCAAACCACTGTTTGGGTCACTTGAATGGGGTTGAATGTGGCAGGAGATTGGGACAATTGAGAAAACTTGCTATTTGAATTGACTGGATAATTTAATCCGAATGATCAATTGGCTAGTCCTGTGCAGTCTGGCAGACCTGATGTATGTTTGGCCATGACTCTCTGAAAAAGCTCAGGTTGAACTGGGGGATGCATAAGAGGGAGGTGGGAAGCAAGTCTGAGTAAGCTTGAAATGCCTCGTAATAAAAAAAAAATCATTATTTGTATAGCATTTCTTAGCGCACTAAGAGCGTTCTCATCCATTACCTAATGTAATTCTAGCAACAACCCTATGAGGCACAAATTCTATCTACAGCTTACAGATGGGAAAACTAAGGCTGAGACAAATGACATCTTTTGCCCAAAACCACAGAGATAGTTAAGTAGTGGAGCCATGATTGAACCCAGGGCCCATTTTTCTCTAAATCCTCTATTATTCGCCCTCCTCCATAGAGCTCAAGAGCAGGCTACTTGGAAATTAGAGTCAAATAATTCTAGGTACCTGACCCCCCCCCAAAAAAAAGGAAAAAGAAAGAAAAAAAAAGAACCAAAAAGAAAAAACCAGCAAAACATACTTTACGTGCGGTTAGAGATCTTACAGAGTGCATTCCCATCGAAAGGAATAAGTGAACACTGCCCATGTAACAAGGGCCAGGAGCGGAAAAAGAAGCAGGACCGTTTATTGGGTGCTTCCTATGCACCAGGCCCTCTCCCAGGTGCTTTAAATGCAGGCATTTTCTCGTGTAATCTGGAGATCGCCCCACCACATTGGTTTGGGAACTGATCACGTGCTCACGCGGCATGGATCACAGCCAATTTGGCAGGTTCCCCTCAGCGTGGCTGTCCAGGCCTCTCGGCAGAGACAAGCTTTCCTTCTCATCACGGTTGGGGGTGGAGACGCGTGCTCCCCGGGCTTTGATGGGATGCTATGTCCGGCCTCTGCATGCTTACCTCCGTTTCCCAGATTCATGCCTATGGAACCCTACGCACGTGACCCTTCACAGACCGCTCCTCTTCCGCCCTGGAAGCGCAGATCATCCTTGCAATCTTTCCCAGCATTGCCAGGAGGGTGTGAAAACAAGCAACATCCTATCTCTGCAGGCCTTGCAAAAAATAACTAGGCACACATCCACCTTCTAGTGATTTTCAGGAATATGAGGAGAAAGTGTGAGTCCACGTGAGGGAAGTCGAGGGCTTTGTGTCTTTCCCTGAGAACGTCGCCCATCTTTATGGCAAGTCTGCAAGGGTTGCCCCTGATACTAATTTTTTTCCCAGTCACCTTGAGCATTCGTATTTTGGGGACTAGTTAGGCATAACCAGCTTTGTCCTCGTAAGCATATTCAGTTTGGAGACTGCGGGTTTCTTTCTTTTTTTTTTTTTAGGGTGGTTATTCTTTTTTTTTTTTATTTTAATGTTTTTTTATTATATTATGTTAGTCACCATACAGTACATCCCTGGTTTCCGATGTAAAGCTCGATGCTTCATTAATTGCGTATAACACCCAATGCACCATGCAATACGTGCCTTCCTTACTGCCCATCACCGGTCTATCCCATTCCCCCACCCCCCTCCCCTCTGAAGCCCTCAGTTTGTTTCTCAGAGTCCATAGTCTCTCATGCTTCATTCCCCCTTCTGATTACCACCCCCTTTCTTTATCCCTTTCTTCTCCTACCGATCTTCCTAGTTCTCATGTTCCATAGATGAGAGAAACCATATGATAATTGTCTTTCTCTGCTTGACTTATTTCACTTAGCATTATCTCCTCCAGTGCCGTCCATGTTGCAGCAAATGTTGAGAACTCGTTCTTTCTGATAGCTGAGTAATATTCCATTGTATATATGGACCACAGCTTCTTAATCCAGTCATCTGTTGAAGGGCATCTCGGCTCCTTCCATGATTTGGCTATTGTGGACAATGCAGCTATGAACATTGGGGTGCATATGGCCCTTCTCTTTACTACGTCTGTATCTTTGGGGTAAACACCCAGTAGTGCAATGGCTGGGTCATAGGGTAGTTCAATTTTTAACTTTTTAAGGGACCTCCACACTGTTTTCCAGAGTGGCTGTACCAACTTGCATTCCCACCAACAATGTAGGAGGGATCCCCTTTCTCCACATCCTCTCCAACAATTGTTGTTTCTTGCCTTGTCTATCTTTGCCATTCTAACTGGCGTAAGGTGGTATCTCAGTGTGGTTTTGATTTGAATTTCCCTGATGGCTAATGATTTTGAACATTTTTTCATGTGTCTGTTAGCCATTTGTATGTCTTCATTGGAAAAGTGTCTGTTCATATCTTCTGCCCATTTTATGATTTGTTTCTCTTTTATTGAGTTTGAGAAGTTCTTTGTAGATCTTGGATACCAGTCTTTTATCTGTAGTATCGTTTGCAAATATATTCTCCCATTCCGTGGGCTGCCTCTTAGTTTTTTTTGACTGTTTCCCTGGCTGTGCAGAAGGAGACTGTGGGTTTCTTCACCCGAGTATCCGGGACTCTATCACCCACCTCCTGGCAAGGAAGAAATGTGTAGTATTGTGGAGGGCTGTTTATTTTTTCTTCTTTCTTGTGATGTGGAAGTCCGCATTACCATTTATTCCCAAGTCCCTACAATGCCTATTTTGGTTTCTAACAGATGGGGGGGAAAGGCGAAAAGAGGTCTAAGGAAGCTACGTGGGCTCATGGAGCCATTGCAGTGGGCTCACCACGCCCTTCCTTTGTATAGATCAGTGGTTTTGCCATCTAGGTTCTGAAGCAGGACCTCAGAGCCTGCTGGAAGTAGGGGTGATGGGGAGCCTAAAGTGGTAAATAATGGGACTCCAGGCCTCCTCCATGTCTTTCTGAGTGATGCCATGTTTATCTGTTATATATATTGAGGTCTGACTAGAAAGCATTGTTCAAAGCCCTGATGCTCAGCATGTTGGATAACCACTGATACAGAACCAGGCTGAGAACACTCGGTGCACAGTGCAGGAACACAGCCTTTAGCCGCCATGGCCCAGCTCCCCAAGGACAGGCAAAGCAGCTCTGACTGTTGGGCCATCTGACAGCCCCCTGTCTCAATTCTGCAAGCTCTTAAAAACAACAACAACAAAAAAAAAAAAGGAGGAGGAGAAGGAAGAGGAAGGGGACAGGGGGAAAGAAGGAGAAGTCAAGAAAAATAGAAATATTTTCTCTCGTGTGGCCATGTTGCTCTGAGCAGATGAAAGGAACCAGGCGGACAGGTGGTTGTTGCCTGACTCTACAGCCTAAAGCCGGGCCAATCTGGAAATACTCAAGGGGAAAATAGTGGGCAGGTTTTGGGTGGTGCTTCCCAACTGGCTTCTGCTCTGAAGACTGAATGAACACACACTTCTTCCACTCCATTTCCTTAACCTGGCCTTTGTGGTAGGCTGTGATGAAACCTGTTGAAAAAGACCATTATCTTGGGGAGGTTATTTTAGTCATGCAAGCCATCCTCTCGAGGAAAAATAGTCAGGCGGGGTGTTAGGCCAAAGTCTGTATTGTTCATTTGAATGCCATTAGAAAGCCCATGGGTTTCCTAATATTTCTTCATTGTGGGTGTTTTATATAATCTTATACCCAGTGTTGTTATGATTTTTCAACTCCTTCTCTAGTGTCTTTTTTTCACTAATTCAGCCCTATCTCTCACCAGCTGTATGTGTCACCATCAGTCCCTACCCTCCTCTCCCCTTGGTTATACTCGTCTCGTCGTCTGCCAAATGTCCTTTAGTTTATACTGTTGCGCCAGTCTGCAGTGACCACCATCCTTCAACTACACCTGTCTAAATCCTAGTTTATTGGAAAGAGCTTGGTCTTTCGAATTAGGTCAGTATGGGTTTAGATCCAAGCTCTCGCACCTTGCACAAGTTACTTAATTTCTTCAAGCCTCCGTTTCCTTATCTGGAAAATGGGAATAATAATTGGACCTCCCTCTCCATTAGAGATTGGGTGAGGTAACTTAAGCAAATCTTCTGGTCCATATTGAAGCTCATTAAATGGCATTATTGTTACTCCTCATATCGCAAAGCACCATTAATATGCCACTCCTTCCTTTTTGTCTCTCCTGATGCAGCCTGAGAGCATCCTCCCTTTTCTTTTCTTTTTTTTATATAAGATTTATTTATTTATTTGCATAGGGAGGGGCAGGTGGAGAAGGAGACTCCTCAAGCAGACTCCGCACTGATCTCGATTCCAGGACCCTGAGATCATGACCCGAGCCGAAATCAAGAGTCAGATGCTCAACTGACTGAGCCACCCAGGTGCCCTCCCCTCAACATTTTCTTGAACAGTTTCCATTTAGCATTTAACCAAGTATTGACATGTGTTCATTAAGTCAGTCAGCAAGTGTTTGTTGTGTGTCTAGTATGTGATGGGCACGGTTCCAGATGCTACGGTGGGATGGGAGCCAAGGTACACATGAGAGGATAGGGGAGAGGAGAGAGAAGAGACTGAAACAGGCACAAATTCAGTCACTGCTCTTAAGTATCTTATTTCTAGTAGAGAAAATGCTTCTGTACACAGATAACTAGAATCCAGGGAGCAAAGTGGAATGCTCTTCAAGGAAGGGGCTACTGGAGACATGGCTGGAGCACTGTGGATGCTGGGCAGTGAAAGAGAAAGTTCTGGAAACAGCAGCTCTCATTCTTATTGTTAACTTTCCCCGTTGGCTGATCTCTCCAGCTAACTTGCTGCTATGGCTCCTTGAGGAAGAGTGGGTGTAATGCTTTTATCTTCCATGGAGCATACAGAGTACATCATGGGCTCTCAGTATATGCACTGATATGAGACATTTCTGTAAAGTGTTCACAGTAAACAGAATAAAGTGTCTTCCACACACCTCAGGAGAGACCCCCTATTCTTGTGTTCATGGAATCGCAGGAGCAGAAAGTGAATGCACTGTAACTCAATAGGTGAAGACCTTAAAATGACTTAGCCCACGTTTTAAATGAATAGATAAAAAATTAGAAATTCTTCTCCTTGAGCCTTAAAGATCACTGGGCTTATCTTAAACAAAGAGCATTGTGTCAGGGATTTTAGTATTGAACCAACCGAGCATAGGGCTCATTGCACACCACCACTATCACCACCACCCCCAGCCTATGATATTACAGACAAGTGCAGGGAGCACTTGCAGAATGCTCTTAATCCCACAAGCCTCTATATTTTAACCCATGGCTTGTCTCTGCCTTTCCAAACCTAGTTTCTGGGAAATTGTGCCTGATGGTGTGAATGTCAGAACCATCTCGTTTCTAAGAACCATCTTGCCATAGCAGACTGCTGCCAAGCTAGTGGGGAGTCAGATCCCCCCACCCCATCTCAGCACACAATCGCCCTTCTCCTCTTTATCTTCCTCTCCCCTCAGTAGCCCTTAACTTCTTTAACTGAGTCTCTCAGTCAATAGTATACCATCTCTTTAAGGCAGAGTCCAATGACTTGGAATTTGTCCTCATCAGGACTGAGCTGGACTTGACAAGCAGCAGTGGGGAATAAAACCCAGAGAGTCAAAAGACTGGGGGTCTAGCCTCAGATCTAGTCGAAAGACTGGGGGTCTAGCCTCAGATCTGATCCTCGCCAACTCTGCCACCTTGAGAAAGTTATCCTCTGAAGCTCTGTTTTCTGTCCCGTTCCATGAAGGGACTGGTTTTGCTGACTAAAGTAGAAACAAGCAGCTGGGCAATCCCCCATCACCACTCTCCACACAATAATGGAGCTAGAAACATGAGACCCTGATCCCAGGTAATTTACTGCTGTAATATTTTAAGGGCGGTGGGCTGGCAAGATGCGTTTTAGAGGAGGGGAGTAATTCACATCTCCCAAGCTAGTGTTTATAATGTTCTATTAAGAACACAACAAGCCAGTTCAACCAAAGTGGTTTTTGAATAGGGCCATAAGCAAACCCCTTTCAGGGAAACCCAGAGCTGCTTTGCAGAAAGCAGAAAAGTGGAGTTTTCCCCCTAATACACTTAAAAAATGGTCACTTCACCGTTGCCAAACTTCATTACCACTGCTAAGAGCTAAAGCTTTGAGATTAATGACCCTCATCCCAAAGAGAAGGCAATGAATGTTAAAGGAAAAAAAAATTCCCAACATGTGCTATTTCCTCTTCTGCATTCTTTGAGAATTAATGTCAATAATGCTATTGTAACATTTTTCAAAATAAAGGATGGAGTTTTCTAATTGTCTAGTGAAAAAGAGTTCCAAGACTGAATCCCCAGAGAAAAAAACCTGAGTTTGAATCATTAACACCACAAATCTCTGATAATTGTGGAGTGGTCGCAAGTGCCTTAATCAGGATGGTACGTCTGAGTGGCCCGTTTTAATTTGATCACACTGATTAAGTTTCTGTAAGCTAATATATGTTGCATTTCCAATTCAATTAAATGAGAGTCTCTTGCCATTACTAGATATTACCAAAATACCCTGATGGGTGAAGGCTAGGCTTGGTATTTTCAGTTGCTACTGACTTCCTGATTATATAATCCCGTATTAAATGAAATCAATGAAGGCTCAAATGAAATTCAGCAAACTTTAAAGAGTAAATATGCTTTCCCCATACTTGTGGTATATTTTCACCTTGAGGCATGGAGCGCGTGAGTTGGAAGTCATTGATTACCTTTAGTGATAAATTTTACAGAGCTCTCTCCCCTCATACACCAGTTCCTAGGACAGTCTATCCTGTCGGAAGGCACTGTAAATGTGGGTGATGAATTGGCGTTCTCTCTATTATATATGTGTTTTACTTGTGCCTCTTTGGGCTGTAGATAAGAGTTATCTTATGTAAATGCAATTGCTTTGTAAATGTAAATGCCTATTGGGTCATCGATCACACGGGAGGTGGAGGAAACAGAACAATAAGGAAAGGTGTGAAAGAAACTATCTAGGGACCAGAATGAAGAAAATTGCTAAGTGAGTAAGGGAGAGATTGAATCTATGAAGCTAGAGACTCTGTGGAGGGGGATGGGAAAGAATAGCCTGGAAGCTCCCGGGAGAGGCGTGTTGGAGCAGCCCCCTGGCTAGCACCTTGAGAGCCCTCCAGAGGCCTTGCTTTCTTGAGGTCCTGAAGACCTGTGAAAGAGCAATGGGCCCAGTCAGTGTAGGTTTGGGGCAGGAGGGACTGAAAAGGAAAGCCCACTTAATTAAGTGGGATCAGGGCACTATGGATGCCTGTCTTTTGCCGGTCTTCCAAATCCTTCCCCTTCTGGACAACCCATAGCGGTTGTGAGAGTCTTAGCTGAAAATGGCCCCTTGGAGGTGACAGTCACGTGCCTCACCCTGCAGGAAGCGGGCACTTGAATAGCCCAGGCAGCATCCTCCGTGCTTCGGGTGGGATCAGCAGGCCGGCAAGGCCAGTGGTGAGCACGGGAACCCTCTGGGGGAGAGTACGTCTGCCATTTTCTCATAATATGTGAGGTCGTTTTATGGAGTCTGGATTTCAGAACCCGCTGCAAGCCAAATGTGTGAGTCATGAGTCATAGAGCCCTCTAAATCAACTTGTAAGACATCCTGAAGATAAACAAAGGGGGAAAGGCTTTCTATTTTTGCACCACTTTTTTTTTAATACCCCGCCTACTTCCAGAAAGGATTTGAAATGACTTCCAAAAGGCTTTCTTACGCATGCCTAGAAGTTTTTAAGCACTATTTCTTAAAGTTGAGTGCATGTATCATATAAATAGAGACGAATGATTATATAAGGAAATGAGTATATCCGGGATCTCTTGGTTTATACAATAGGTAAACTCTGGGGGAATCGTTAGGTGAGTGAAGTGCTGGGACTAAGTGAGTGAAGTGCTGGGGCACTTAGTCCATTCTTCCCTGGGTGTCCTTTGGGTTCCCTCCCCCAGCATCTGCAATCTCCAAACAGTGCCCTTCCTTCCATAGATGATTTCCCTGTGTATCCCATACCTGTAAGGATATTTATTTACTTTCCAATAAAGCACGTGGTAATAAATATGAACTAGTGATGGTAAGAGGCTTAATATGTGAGTTACCTTAATGCACAGAGGATTTCCTATAATGGTGGAGAGAGGTTTGGGGACAGAAATCACCCTGTGAGAGTCAGCCCCAACCCCTAGGAGCGTACAGCCTAGTCCCAGACCAAAAACAAACAAACAAACAAAAAACCACATGTGTAAAAATTTAAGGAAAAGAGTTAAGTACAGACTCTAAGTGCACTTGGGACTCAGAGAAGGGAAAGAGTGAGGTCTTCTGAATGGAGCCCCATGCAATGTAAGACCCTTTTGGTGGTGCCAAGGACAGCTGTGGGAGGAGATGAGACATCACCTCGGACAACCCTGTCATCCCTGACACCCCTGATGTCACCTCTTCCTTTTTATTCTCCGGGTGTCCTCCCTCTCTGCTCTTTTCCCCACTCTCCCTTCATCCTTTCTTGTCCTTACTGACCCCTTGGCTCCCCTTTCTTCCTGTCCATCTTCTCCCCCTCTCCCTACTTGTACTTTCCCTTGTTCTGTTTTTCTGATGTGTTCTCTTTGCTCCACTGTCTTTCAGTCTCCCTCAATCAGCTACCTGATCAGCTTAAATAAGGCCTGGAGGGGAGCAATGGGGCCCAGGAACCCTGACTATGGGGTACTTAAAACTTAAGCCAGTGGAGGGGAAGTGGAAACTCAACACCCCTTTGAGAAGTCACTTTTCCTTCGGCCCTCTCACATCTGTTCAGCCATGGTTAGGAAATGAATGACACAAGCTGTTAGCTGCAAGAAGCTTAGGGGGGCCAGGAGATGGGAGGAGAGTTCTTTGTAAATTCCAAAATCAACTTTTCCAAGAGCTTCAAGAGGACAGGAAAGCCATGCTACCACAGGCATGGGACACTTGAAGAATCCAACCACATGTCTGATAAGAGAGGGCTCCCCCCCCCAAAAAAAAACCCATTTAAGCAGGGTATTGTATAGCCAGGGGTTAAGAACATGAGCTCTGAAGTCACTGTGTTGGGAGCTTGGTATCCCAGCTCTACCTCTTACGAGCTGTGTGACTTTGGGAGAGTTGTCCGACTTTTCTGTGCCTCAGTGTCTTCAGCCATAAAAAGAGGAAGATAATACTGTCACCTGCCTCATAAGTGGTGATAATCATTAAACGAAGTACCCCAGGTTAATCACTGAGACTCGGGCCTGCCACGCAGTAAAGCGTCAGTGTGCCCCTGCTGTCATTGTTTGATTATGAGTGCTTGATCCATGAGTGGGACTTACCTGTTTTGTGCAGAATGCTTTTCTCAACACCTGAAGAAGCTGAGCCGTGGTTGGGTAGGGAACCACTCTAAGCCATTTCCAACGTCAAGGCAGCGGCCACCTGTCCCCTTGCCCCCCAGAATCACGCAGTTTGCATGTGTACTTCTCATGGGTCTCAGTGGCCAAGGACCAAGGAAAAACTGCCCATAACCCAGGCCAACCTGACTCCGGATGGGCAGCTCCTTCTATATGGTCATAAAGATTCCACACTCCTCAGCCCAATTGATTTCAACATCTGATTTCAGAATGATAAATGCAATCAGTTTTTAACAGGTGGATAGCTCCGGAGACTTGGTCTTCCGAGGCCATTGAACACTGAAAAGTGTACCTGGGAAGAGACAAAGAGCATAAAAAATAGAGAGAGCACATTTAAGATGTAAGCAGATACAGAACACTGGTTTCTTTATTGTAAGCCTTCAACTTCTAGCTCTACGTATTATATGCCTGTGCCTTTCACGGCTGCCTAACAATTCTGCAAAGGAGATGGAATTTTTGAACTCATTTTTCTCGGGTTTTTCTCGCACCTAACATGGTGGCATGTGAAACCATAACTCCAGCCCCCAACCCAAGACCGGGTCGGAAGTGTGAGGCCATTGCTTTGTCTGAGAACCAGAATCTTAGTTTGGTCAATGGTGGGCTCCTTGTGGCCGGGACAGTCCTGGAGCCCAGGGAGGGGTTCTCGGTGCTAACTAATGTTTCCGTAAAAGATCTCAAAGTGTGTGTGGGGCAACACATATTTTACCGTAGCTATTCTGGCTCTGCAAGTGCAATGAAAATGTTAGCCTTGGCATATCAATCGTGTTTTACAGATGACTGTAATTTCCTGAATGTCAAAACTCCAAATTTTTCTACTAAGCAAACTTTTCAGTGGCAAAACAGATTGCCTCCATAATGTATCACTGTGGGCAGGAAAAATGAAATCTTTATGCACTGTATTATGAATCAATGAGGCATTGAGATTCTTGGAAGGGTGAGTGGACTCTGGAAAATGAAAAACTGCCGCTATTCCATCTCTACAAACCACTGCTCAGGGAAGGGAGGCTTCAGCGGCCTTCGGCGTGCGGGCCACAGAAATACTGGATTCAAGTTGAAACCAGTTACTGTCTTTCCCTGCCTGGTGATGGGGTGGATGTTACTGTAAAAATAGTAGGAGTCAGGGCATTTAACAACCCCCCCAACACGATTCTCTTTGCTTCTGGGGAAACGGCTCTGTGGGGTTATTGCTAAAGGGAGCCGGAGAGGATTGTATATTTCGGTAAGAGAAAAAATTAATATCACAGCCACTAATTGTGGGATGCAGACCTGGGTGTCCTGCACGGCGCTCAGTGCTCTCTCTCTGTATCTCCTTGAAAAATCACACCACTGGGAAGTGGGTGCTTGCAGATGAGGAAACCAAGATTTGGAGAGCTTAAGTCATTTGCACAAGGTTACAGAAGCTGAGGCTGGCTTCCAGAACTCTCTGGCTCCAGAGACAGAGCTCTTAACTACGAAGCATTTATCAACGGCCGGCTGTTTCTCGAGACTCTGGGCCAACTGAGCTGGTCCAGGGGGAGAGGAGAAGAGGCGCAAACTTGGCCCTGCCCTCTTTTGAAGGCGCCCACAGCCTTGGAGGGAAGAGAACCCTTAGACATGAATAGCTTACATTTTGACGTCAGATGAACGGGGTCCCCTGAGAGTCCTCCTTTCTGGAGGTTCAGAGGAAGGCCTGGCTGCCGCAGCTGTGGACATCAAGAGGAAGGAAGCCTGGAGAAGACAGCCCTACAGCCCTGTTTGGAGAGCCGAGTAGTGAGGAACAGGTGATGTTGTGCCTGGTGGGGGTAGCAGAAACAAAGGCGTCTGATGTTCCGAGTGTGGGAGTCAGGGTGCAGGGGGGCAGTGCCAGGATGGAAGATAAGACTGGACCCGTAACTGAGCCATAAATCAGGGACAGTATTCACCTAAAACTAAGTCTGCTAATTTTCTCTGCAAAGCCTTGTGCTTTACCCTTCCTATTTTTGCTTCACATTGACTTTTAAACCAGAGGCTCTTGACAAGTCCTCAGCCCCAGCAAAATTATAAGGCAGCCAAATTTGCCTTTGGTGTCCTCCGGTTTTGTTCTCAGCCTCCTTTTCCTTCCTCAGAACCCAGTGCCTGTCTCTGCACACCCCCTTCCACCTCCCCAGTGTGGGAGCTGATTATTAAAGCCTCCCCCATCTAAATGACTGCTAAGTCTTCACGACTTAGGACCCTCTCCCCCGTCTCCCCTGCTCTCCGCCCCACACAAAGAGGGCAGATCTTTAAGCCAAAGGAGTAAACATTATGTTGTGGTTTCCTGGCCAACTGTGAGAGGGAGGGCCTGTGCTCCCCAGCACCCCTGAAAATCTTGCCACCCCACACGGCTGGTCCCAGTTGCACACCCCGCCCGCAGGGCATTGCAGGAAGCCCTTCGCTGCTGTGCGCAGCATTCCTTTCATTCTCGAATAAATGAGCGAAGTGGCATGGGGTAGCAAAACGAGTCTGGATGTCTAGACATGAGTTTCAGACATTTGTAACTTGATCGCCTACTAGCTGTGTGACCTTTCCCCTCCGTGCAGTAATATCTGCATCTATGAAGTGGACTGGCACGTTGGCAGGCTCTAAGGAGAGAGGGAGAAAATGTGTTTTGTTCAAAGAATCTTTGCCTCAGAGAACTTTCTAGAGGAAGACAGAGGGTGTTATGCCTTCAAAAAGACTTGGAATAGCAGCTCTTTAATCCTTGAGAACGAACTGAGAAATATAAATATTTTGAATTACTGGAGAACCTCAGAGGTGACTCACTTGTCACCTGCGGTGTGTTTTTCACTGAAATGCAGCCACACCGACCTCTCCAAAAGGTACCCGCCCATATTTCAGCGGTCAACACATTTTTCCCACCACGCACAAGATAAAGGTCGATGTGTTCTCCTGCACTCGTTTCTAGTAACACCGTGACTCGTGAGATGCTAAATGGAAGGAGGCGGGGTAGGGGAACAACAGGATATAAAAAATAGCATTAGGGAGATCAGATCTTGTTTTAACTTGGTGTGTTCCTGACTGATTCATGATTTTGAAAAGGAAAAGAAATTTGATCAACACTGTCACCCAATGGCCCCAGTTTCAATTCCTATACTTTCTTGGAGCAGAAAGGATCAGGCATCCTGATTGTGACTTTCCAGGGCCAGTCGCCTAGCCGCTGGGATTTCAGGACGGCACCTGCCCCTTAGTGCCGGGAATCCTCCCGTAAGTGAAGAGGACACACCTTGCTCCTCAGGGAAAGCCTCTCCAAAATGGAAATCAAGCAGACACCTTGATGAAAAGGAGTGTCTCTAAGCACTTTCTTTCTAGATCTAAGATTTCTAGCAGAAAGCAGAAAGAGCCTGGCAGAGCTGGAGGAAGGGGGGAGGTGCAGGATGAGGGGGGATGGAGGACAAAAGAAATAGTAGCCCAGGGTGGGATTTCAGGCCTCGGGGGGCAAGTGTTTGAGGGGAAGGGGCCTTCTTCACCCTTCAGGTGGCTTCATGTGGGCAACCGTCTGTCCCGGCCGGGAAAGGCCAACACTGGGACGCATAGGACAGGGCAAAAAGGAGCATCCCAGCCAATTCCAAAGCTTCACAGTAGACCTTCCATCAGCTGACCCACCGTCTGTGTTCCCGTAGGTGCTGGGCCCAGTGCCGAGAGAGAGGAGAGGTAGTTGTCAGGTATTATTGACCTTTGAGGAATGTACAGCCTGGTTAGAAAGACAAAACAAGAGAACTGTTCAGATATCCTTTGGGGGCTTAACGGGCAGCAGAGAATCATGCGGAAAAGACCAGAGTTCACGTTCCTCCTCTGTAAATGGTAGCTCTATTTTTTGTCCTGTATACTTGGATTCTGTGAGGAACTAAAAATATAAGGACAGTGAGCCATTCATCATGTCCCATGAAACTTCCGATTGTTATTAGCCCTCCCTCCCTCCTCCTTCTCCCAGTGATACCAGTGCTTTTCTTCAGATGACTTTTCTGAAAAGTCACTGTGGGAAGTAGAACGTCATTTAGGAAAAGCACTAGGAAAAGCATTACTAGGAAAAAAAGCCGAGCTGGGAGGGAAGGCGGTGGAGGTGACCCGTGCAGCACGTTAGTGAGTCGGACTCCCCAGGGACATGTCTTCAGGGTGAATGATTAACGGAAGGGTCCAAGGGTGGTGCCACCCCCAAGGGTTTGCCTGAAGTTGAAAACCCTGAGTCAGACATCTCTCTTGACCTTTAGTCCTTCTTTATGGCTTTCAGAGCTTGCAGTGGAATATCAGTGAGCGTCAACCAGAAGGGTTGCCTTTTCCTGAAGCTGATTCTTGCTTGTCGGTCACCTTGAGCATGATATTTCGAAACCTGGGGAAGAAGTCAGAGACTTGGTTTTGGGTCACGGCTCTGCCACAGACTGGCCTGGGGACCCCAGACAGGCCCATGTTTCTCTCTGGGCTTGGGTGATTCTCGTTGGTAAAGTGATTGGACTCCTCTGTGCCGAATATAGGTCTGTGGCCTTCGTCTGTGCGTGGCCTCCGTCAGTCCCCTTTACAGGGGCCTTGCCTTCCAACAGGTGGGCTGGTTTACACACATGGGACATGGTCCTCAGCTTTGTGCTGGGAGACAGCTACAGGGCACTTGGGCTCCCTGCTCTGTGACCTGCTCCCCACCGTGACTTGAAGGTGGTTCTTGTCCTTCTCAGAAAACTCGGGCCCCATTTTGCCCAAGATGGTGCTTGTGAAGTGCCATTTAAAAAAAAAAAGGCTTCTGCTCCATCAAAAATGGTAGGATGTTTCTGCTTTCACCAGCTAAACTGGAACTGTGACGTAGATTTGACAACATACGTGGTTGTCTGGTTTCACGTGCTATGTTTTCCCTCTCTGTCCCATCATGGACAGGTACAAAAATATCTTTCTTTAGGACTCAGGCCATTCCTGTGTGATTCTCACTGGCGACCTGTAGGAGCTGGGAGGGGATGGGGATGACACTCGGCCCCCTGGCTCCCCAGCGCCACACCACCAATTCCAGAGTAGGTTATCTTTTTGCCCGAAAAGGGGAAATAAGGCTCTCCAAAGTCTCTTATCGACACCACGAAAAGCAAACTCAGTGATACCCAGAACTTAGGGAACTCTTGTAAGCTGTTAGCGCCAACCTAACCTTCAAAACAAATTCCTTCTGCTCAGGAAGGATCTTCGTGGCTTCGCTGCCCCTTCTTGTACTCACTCCACTGTGACACCAGATTCTTCTGCAGGTAGAGGGGTTGGGGGAGTCTCGTGAGTTATTTTTCCATTCCCGCTGTGATCATGGTAAAGAAACAAGGCTGTGCCTGGTACCGTCTATAATGCGTATTTCCACACACATACAGCACAGCCATGTGATCCAGTAATTGTGCCTTTTGCAGCCCGAATACCTGCAGCAAAACCTCTCCCCAGGGAAAGGAGGCACGACCCTGCCAGCCCGTGAAATTCTGAATGGCTCCAATTCTTTCCAGTTGAAATAGCTAACGAGATCTGCTCCCCCCCCCAAGCCAGGGTTTACACTTCATCTCTCTCAGCGCCTTAAAACAATATTAGAGCTCATTAAAACCAACCTGGGGCTTGAGAAGGGCAGCTTTCATTTAGGGGGAAACTTTCCCTCCGCGCTGTTCTGGAAAATCGCACAATGCTGAGAGCAGGCATTTATCTTGACTCGTTTTCCTCTAACGATTTCTCCAAAGCACGCTTGAGGTGCCCGCCTCCCAGACAGCACAGGTGAGTGAGTGCAACTGGTTACAGGCTGCTCAGAATTCCCTTCAGTGATATTTATTGACTGTCTACCATGTGAAAAACCCCTGTTACTTGATTCCTTGTCTTCGTGGAGGTCCCTAAAGAAATGATTCCATGTGTCTCCGGATTTCTCACAATCTGGAGATGGCCAAGAAGCTGGCTATCTGGTTTCCTCGTCTGCACAATGGGAATTTGGGGCCAGAACGGTCACCAGCTGGACCCCCGGCCCCTGCCCCCATGTCTCACGTGGCCATTTCCATCCCTAAGGCTCAGTAATGGCCCTACAGAACCCACGAAATCCACACCTCCTTTCACATCCTGGCATATTCAGCTACCTCCTGGTTTATAAATTATGTTTTTTTAAAGAATTTTTATTTATTTATTTGACAGAGAGAGCAACCACAAGCAGAGAGAGGGGCAGATGGAGTGGGAGAAGCAGGCTCCCCACTGAGCAGGGACGCTGACATGCGGCTCGATCCCAGGACCCTGGGATCATGACCTGAGCTGAAGGCAGACGCTTAACCAGCCGAGCCACCCAGGTGCCCCTGTACCTCCTGGTTTGAACTTCTGCTCGGGCCAGGCCAGTGGTGCCGTTGCTTGACAGCTCCAGAGGCTGAGCTCAGTGCCCGGGTGCACGGGAGGCTTCCAGCCCAGTGAGAGCCCGCAAGCAGAAGACTCAGACAGCCCTGCTAGTGAGGGTGCAAACACCAGGGCAGCGACCGGGGCAGTGGGCAAGAGTTTGGGCTCAGGAGTCATACAGACCCGACAGACGGTCACTGACTAGCTCTGTGATTTCAGGAAGGTTGAACACCCTTACCTGTATACTAACAGCAACAATAATAATCATATTAATTAACATCCGCGGAGTGTTACATTCCAAGCACGGTTCTGACAACTTTATATATGTATGTGTATGTGTGTGTGTATGTGTATGTAATTTTTATCTTCATTGAGACCCTATGGTTTTCCCCCAGGCTATACATGAGAAAAACAGAAGCACAGAGAGGTTAAGTTATTTGCCCAGGCCCACACAGCAAGTAACTGCCAGAGCTAGAATTTGAACCCAGGCAGTCCGGCTATAGATAAAGTAGCACTGTCCCACAGAAATACACTGGAAGGCCCATTTGTCATTTTAAATCTTCTAGTAGCCACATTAAAGGTGAAAAGATACAGTGAAATTAAATTTAATAATATATTGCATTGAATCCGATGTATCAAAAATGGTATCATCTCAACCATGTAAGCTGTATAAATCCTCATTAATTAATGGGATGTTTTCTCTTCCCCCAAGTCTTGGAAATCTTAGTCTCCAGCTTCTTTTGGATTAGCCGCATTTCAAGAGGCTCAACAGTCACATGCGGCTGGTGGCTGTCTTGGACAGTCCAGCTTGAGAATGGACCCTCTTCATCATTACATACACTGGGCCTATAATGAAGGAAGCATTGGCACTTACATAGTGGGGTTCCGTGAGAAATCATCCAGCACAGTGCCTGGCATGTCGCCCACACCCACTGAGATTCAGAACGCTGATGAGTATCCCCCCTGCTATGCTGTTCGCTCACATCAGAATACCTCCAACCGCGCACACCACCCACCTGCTTAAAGCCTTTCTATCCCTTAGGGCTTGGTCAGCTTTCTCCTCCTCCTCCTCCTTCTCCACGAAGACTTCCTCGATGACTCTAGCACACGATAAACTCTCTGCTGTCTGACTCATTGTGCACTTAGACTCTGTACGGTACAATTAGCCTTTCACTATGTTCTACTTTTACCCTGCCCCCCACCGAGCTGTGCTTCTGTCTTCCCAACTAACGTTTAAGCTCTTTGAGAGCAGAGGCCCGTATGCATATGGCTTCCTCACTACTCAGTCCACAGCTTTAATTATGGCCACTTCTAGATCACCCAGGGATGGTACACTGGTTATGGATTGAGTAATGCAAGGCCAAACTCCTTACTTCCAGGGCTAAAAGGACACCATGTCCCCAACTTTGCATTGAATGTCGTGAAGGTACCATTTTTACGACTTCCTGGTTGAAACCTTGAACTTGCCGTGTTTTGTGATTTTCAGTGTAAGTATGATTTTCGGTTTTCCAGTATAAGGCAGGGCAAGAACAAGAGTCCCAGGACGAGAGATTCAAAGGATGCTCACCTGAAGGGCAAGACAGTAACCACGTAGACATTTCCTGGCCTCCTCCTGTCCTCTGGGGGCTGAGGCTCGCCACTGCTCCCCTCTGCCCACCCTCCTGAGGGAAAGAAGAGAACCGAACCCTCTTGCTGGCCACCCTGAATGGCAACCTCAGGAGATGACAGTTGACAGAGGGATGCCACATAGGAAACACTCGCGAAGCTGAGGAGTCCCAGGCGGGGAGGGAAGGCGCGATGCCGGATCTTATCTAGTCAATGACAGAACGGGTCTTCCTGTGACATGGGCAGAGCATATCGCTTCATGGGGCCCCACTCCCTCATCCACACACTGAGGGGGTTTTTCTCTGAAACTTCTTTACACCCCAAAAACACACTGAGTATTAATGAGCCGAGACTCACAGAATACTTGGAGAATCAAAAAAAAAAATGTCAGGGGGCAGTGTAAGCTGCAGAAATTTTATGCCACCAAGCATTTGAGTGGACCCTGGGTGAAGGCTGGTGACTACGGGTCATAAAGCCTGGAATTTCACATCTTGTTAAAGAACTCCGTTTTCTCACTGTTTGCAGAAATGCTTAGATTTATGTACTTGGGAGCCTACTGGGCTTTGGGAAGGAGGGGCGCTAGATTTCTTTTTTAAAAAGAAGTAAATACCACCAGGACTGATTGTGTGAAGAATTTCATGTTGGGTTTGAATTTACAGGCATGAGGAATCGTCTTTTCTTCCTTTTCGGCAAAGAAAGAAACATCATTTTGCTGTTTTGTGAAAGAAAGAGGAGAATGGCTTAGAAAAACATCCTTCTGCTTAATGAAAGCCCATCAGTCTAGTGTGCCCTCAGAACACACACACACACACACACACACACACAGCTTCAGGTGCAGCCCTAGCCTGGGGCCACAGGGCA
This sequence comes from Ailuropoda melanoleuca, assembly GCF_002007445.2. Classification (NCBI taxonomy): domain Eukaryota; kingdom Metazoa; phylum Chordata; class Mammalia; order Carnivora; family Ursidae; genus Ailuropoda; species Ailuropoda melanoleuca. The sequence goes on along the minus strand of NC_048238.1, from coordinate 94,885,618 downwards.
GAAGGTCCTGCTCAGCTAGCCAGGCCAGCTCTCCTCACTGGGCTGACCCTTCTGGAAGGCAAGAGAACTGAGGGCAGAGGAAGAGCCACAAAGCAGAAAAAAAAAAGATTTATTTTTTAAGAAATAAACACAAGGAAGACATGTTAAAAAAAAAAGCCTTCAGTTAGCCAAAGGAAAAGGCTCAGTTAATTAAGGTGTTAATTAAAGTATGGCTTTTTATACACAGAACTGCTCCTTCGGGTGAGGTGTGACGAGTAGCAGGAAAGTCTGTGCAAGGGGAACTGAATGGCTTGCTGGTGAGATCTTCCATCTCTTCCGAGTTGCTTTCACATCCAGCAGGTGCTTTTCCTGGAATGCTTTTGTCCGGCCGAGGACTCAGGTTAATCCATTCAAAGAAGCAGTCCAAGTCTTGGTGGTCTTATCCATCAGAGGGCTCCCAGTGGGCTCCCAAGGGTTGGTCTTGCTCCCTACTTCTCCTGGGTTGCCCAGAAGAGCCTGGCCTTGTCACGAGCCCACGGCATCAGTTTGAAGGGCAAAGGGAGACGTTCGGCGTCCAGATCACGTAGGTCTCCCTAATGCTGGGAGGACGATCAGATAAAATGCCGGGTGCCAGTGCTTTAATAACTCACTCTACACAAATGTGACGGCTCTCTCTGCTCACCAGCTAACGCGTGACTGCCGAGCCACATGGGGCTTTGAGAAACATACTGGACACGACACATTTCAGTGAGAGTCCGCCCACCTCAAAGCTGTCCCCCCTTGAAATCCCCCATCTCCCTATGAGGCTACTGCCACTGCTGATCACAGCATTGATGGAGCTCCTCTGTGGGGACTGCCAGTGTCTGAGAAAAGCAGTTAGAATGGCAACGCCGGGGCTTGAGGGAGCCAATGCCGTCGGAGGCTTATTTGCCTTTGATTCAATTAGCTCTACTTTTATTTAGTCTGTGCTCACATATTTACGTTGTTTGATCTGAACGCTGCCCTCCTCGCTTTGACAGAGCCGCCTGCAGGCAACGGGAGGATCTGTGCCGTTGGTTTAGGCATCATTAGCCGAGGAAGGAGACCAGACCTTCGGCATTAATGACTCACTGTCCCATATAACTCCCCGTTTGCAGAGTTTACTTAGGACCACCAACCATGGTTCATATTTTTCCGCCGCTCATCATTCCTCCAAGAACAAGAGGTACAAAGGCTGAACTTAAAAAAAAAAAAAAAAGTACGGGGCGCCTGGGTGGCACAGCGGTTAAGCGTCTGCCTTCAGCTCAGGGCGTGATCCCGGCGTTATGGGATCGAGCCCCACGTCAGGCTCCTCCGCTATGAGCCTGCTTCTTCCTCTCCCACTCCCCCTGCTTGTGTTCCCTCTCTCGCTGGCTGTCTCTATCTCTGTCGAATAAATAAATAAAATCTTTTTTAAAAAAAGTACAGAATTAAGCTACAGGTATAATAAAATGTTCACTCATTGATTCAGGCTAAGAATTTGTTTCCTTTCTTAAATTAACTTTTTATCGATCACTCCTATGACCTTCACTTGTACGGTTTTGTTGGCCTTCTTCCATAAAAGAAATGGCTTTGATATTTATTTTTCCTTTGAGTAGTGCAGGAAAAACCTTATTCGTGAACCAGGGGCCTAAAAGGGAAGTAAATGTTCACAGCATGACCCTCCTAGCGTTGCTCAGGCGAAGTGCCCTGGGCTTTTCCTGGACCGAAATGGGCCTCCTTAGGCGTGTCTGTGGAGTGCAGCAGGGAGCTCGGGTTTGCTCTTGGACAGTCTCAAGACTCAACCGGCCTGTGCCACAGAATTTCCTGGAGGGCTTCCTAAGACACAGATGGCCGGGTCCCGGCCCCTGGCTTTCTCTTCGGCAAGTGGACCCCAGAATGTGCCTTTCCAGCAAGTTCCTGAGTGGTGCCGATGCTGCTGGTTCTGAGCCATGATGTTAGTTTGTTCCCAGAAACAGAAGTCCTGGGTTTGGGTCCCAGCATGAGGATGGGAGAGCACAGGTTCTAGAAAGAAATACGTTCAGTCTCAGCACCCCTACTTAACTTGTCCTGTGACACTGGGCCAAATCACGTCTCTCTTAGTTTCTTCATCCTCAAAATGAGAACAATAATAATATCAGTTCCATGGTTGAGATGGGAGTTCATGTGTAATCACCAGCTCCCAGCTGTGCCCTCTCTCTGCAGCAAATGTCTCCTCTTCTTGAGGGTTCTTTCAGGCCTGATTTATTGTGCCAATGGAGGGAGCTAACAGACACAAAGCAGGGTCTGCTAAAATATGGGCCTTCAGCCTTGGAATATTCCTTGCAGTTAGATCCATTCCCAAGGGCCGTTAGCAACGTGTGTCTTATGAACAAACCTGTGTTTCTCTCAGGGCCTTGATTTTCCCACCTCTAAAGAGAAGTGTTTGACCAAGATGATGTTCGATCTCAAAGGCTTCTTCTTGCTCTAATGAGCCTAGGATGCTGTGACTTAGAACGTGGGTCCTTATGGCAGGATAAACTGTTAAAAATGAAAATATGGTACTCATTTTTATCCATTTACTTACGTCTAATATCCTTAAATTTTCCAGCCTTCTTTCACCGGGGGGTTGTTGCACAGAAAGTCAGGGGCAACTGTTAAGTGTAACTAGATCTCCTTAAAACGGTCCATCGCGGGTACCGAGTGGTATATCTGTTATTTAATACTGACATCTAGTGGCTTTTCCTTATCAAAGAAAAAGATGCCTTTCCTATTGCTTACCCTAAGCTCTGCGGCTCCTGCTGCGGACATGCATTCAACAGTCCTTTATTAAACACTAATTTTCTGTCAAACATTGTGCCGGGCCCAGAGGAGCTTACATTGGTCAAGGAACTGCGGTCCCTGCCCTCCCAGAGCTCCGAGTCCAATGTGGGAAGCAGACAGAGCACTAGACAGTCACAGCACGTAGCAATACATGCTCCAGCGGGCGGATTCCAGCACGGCTGGGACAGAGGAAAACCAGGGCCGCTCACTCTGCCCAGGAAGGTCAAGGAAGGCTTCATGGAGGAAGCAGTCTTAGCATGGCGTTTTGAAGGAGTTTTCCAGGTGACCTACAAAATACACAGGCCATTCAAATGAGTGGGCATTCCGTATCCAGAGGAAAGGAGCCTGTAGGGTCATTGCCTGGGACGGATTTGGAAAACGAAATTACTTCTCTATACGTGGAGCATACGGAACAGAGCAGGGTTTCTCCACTAGTGACATTTGGAGTTGGATGATTCTTTGTCTGCATGGTAGGATGTGTTGCAGCGCTGCTAGACGCCATCCGCTAGATGTGGGTCTCACGTGCCCCCCCTCCTGCGACAAGCAGAATGTCTTCAGAGATTGCCGTATGAGCTAGAGTTAGGGGAGCAGAGGGGGAGATGCAAAATCCCTCGTGATTGAGGAAGGCTTGTGTAGAGGGAGCTTGATAGAGGTGAGGCTGGAGGGAAAGGAAGGTGGTTGCTAGGTCTTACGAGGCTGTGTCTAGCATGTGAAGGAGCTTGGACTCCATGTCCTAGTTGATAGGGATTAAGAGGTCTTAACTAGGGAATGACAGGTCAGATGTGTGCCATATGGGCAGGGGGTGGGCTAGGTGTGAGACCAGATGCTGGGAGGCGGGCCAAGACGCTGCAGCAGTGACCTAGTAGAGAAATGATAAGGGTCTGGCCCCAGACAGTGGTAGAAAGGATGGACCTGAGTGCTCTTAGGATCTAGAATCAGCAAGCATCTTGGGGAAAGTTCACATGGTGGTTGTGAGCAAGATC
>NC_048238.1:94821154-94881757 GCF_002007445.2 Ailuropoda melanoleuca | reverse complement strand
TATATAATATATATATTATATATATATTATATATATATATTTTTAAAGAACGCATTCTATTGAAATGCCATGTCTTGGCGCTGTGGGCACCCCGTGCCAGGTACACGTGAGGTGCTTGCACTGACCTGGCCACAGGAAGAGTGCCACTCACGTTTCTGTGCCTCTTTGTCCCCCCACGCCCAGTCACGTTCCCGTTGGGTTGGGATGTCACATCCTCAGTTGGCCTGCCTGGGGACACGCTTCTCTGACATTTCCCTAATGTTTCCCTCGCGACACCAAAGCTCCCTGGGTCCTTTGCCCGACCAAACCTCCCAGGTGTTATCCTCACCTGCCTTCCCACCTTCAGCACACTAGGGTATCCAGGAGGCTGCCGGACACTCCCAGACACCAACCTTTAAGCAGGTCTGCCTTTTCACCCCCGGGATCGTTATTTCCAGCAGCATTGAGTGTTTCCCGTTGAGGCAGCCTGGGAGCCCCGGCCTGTCTTCCCTGGAGGAAGTGGGCTGTGGGTGATCCCCGAATCTGTTATCATCGGAGCGCAGGACAGCTGCTGTCACCCGGGGGGGGGAGCAGGGTACACGCATGTGTGTGCACGCGCCTGCGTGTGTGTGGGCTCCTCTCGTTTCTCTGTGGCCATGACCATCCCTGCAGTGTCGAGACGGAGGCTCCCCACGTTGGACTGCCTTCATCTCCTATGGGCATCAGGAGACCTTCAGGGGGAGGGGAATCACATGCCCATCACGTGAGAGACCTTGGGCGTCTGTCTCTGCATCTCTGGGGAGCCTCCTCTCTCTTTATACGTGAGGATGGTGCTTCCAAAGCATTGGCTGTGACGTTAACCCTGGTGGTTGGGATCTGTCTGTTTCCAAAGACAAGGGAGCGTGGTGAGGAGAGCCTCCCACTGGCACAGGGCTGCACTCTAGCATTTACCAGAAGATGTCACTGTAGGCTTAAACCAGTACGACAAGGCCAGGCAGGAGCACTGTCAGCTAAGCATGAAGGTGACTTTATTATGGGGGTTTAAACTACCCAACAGCCCCCATTATAATGCATGCCTGCTAAAGCTGGTTGAAAGGTTAATCCAAATGTGTCACTGGACTTCATAAATTTCTTTTTTTTCCAAATAATCAGACTAATTGCCACTAAGCTATTGCCTCCGGCCTAGCATAAAGGCTCGATAAATATGTACTGAATGAAGGAGTGAATGAATACCACAGCAAGGGGTGGAAGGAGGAAGCCCATGGGAATAGCAGTCACCTTTGCTGGCGACAGAAGCTGCCGGCCGTTAAGCGGTGGGTCTTCACAGACATGAGTTTTCGTGGTGCTTGCAAGGTCAGGCGCTAGGAAAAGCCGTGAGGTAGGTGCCCCATCCTCTCCATCCTCACTCCCAGAGGCTCCTCCTGTGCCCCATGCTTGTTTAGTCTGGAAAAATATATAAAGTAATTGGAAAAAACTTTTCTGTGATATTTGCAAGGCACTTAGAAGATTCTTCAGAGTTTTGTAAGATGAGGCATGGCCTTCCCGGTCCCCAGCTCTCCCCCTCCTCTTCCCCAGAAGTTCTAGAAAAAGAGAACAACAGAGTCCCTGTCCTGGAAAACATAGTTTAAGCAGAAATACAAACAAGTAGTCACAATTCAGTATCCAAAGTGTTTTCACAAGGGCTAAGTGCGGACGTGCACTGGCGCCGCAGAGGAAGAGGTGAGGGCTGGCAGCTGAGCGCTGGGGTTCAGCTTTCTCAGAGGAGAGATGATACTTGGACTACAACTTGAAGGATGTTTAGAATTTTCCAGTCACAGAAGGAAGGTCATGCCCAGCAGAAGAAACACCATGCACAGAATAGAGGCATGTAGGGTAGACCCCGGGGTTTCCAAGTTGCTCGAAGCCTGAGACTCGGGAGAAACGTTTCCGCAGAGGACATCAGCCAACAGACCCAGCCCGTCGGTGGTTGAGTTGGTTCCCTTTGGCTGGCGTACAGAACCACCACCGTCTCAGATGGGAATGAGTCGATTTCACAAAAGCCGCCAGCCATTCCCCACATTTTCTCTAAGAAGCGAAATGCTGATAGTCAGTGTTCATTGTAGTTTTCCTTCTACAGTGTGTCCTTCTTGACCTCAGCCTTCATCCATTGAATCTCAGTGGGGGGAAGAAAATCATTTCTTAATTAAAAGCACAACCCCAGGGTCATTTCTCCCCTTGAGTATGTCTGATCATGTCTTAGGCTTTGACATTTCTGGGGTGCAGGTCGTGTGTGTGCACCCGCTGTGCGTGTGTGCACGTGTGGGTTCAGTGTTCTTTAGTCCACTATTTGAACAAAAAACTTTTTCAGTTTGCACCTTTAAAGGTAAGATAGCCATATGGCAGATCCTTCACACTTGCTGACACCTGGGTATCCTTTCAGTAGGGAAAGAAAAGGGGTATTTTGGAGCTGATAGAGTTAACTTTGCTGGGCTGGGAATATTATCACATGAGCAAAGGCTGAAACCGAGGTGGCAGCTTGCATATGTGCCATTGGCAGCTACCATGTCTATTTCAGTTGGTGACTAACCGCAATGTTTATTTCTGGAGGCCCGGGCTGCTCTGCCGATCTCTGCACGCCGCTTCCATAACCAACGAGCCATGATGTTAGGACAGCAGCCAGAATCAAAGCATCATATCGACACTCTTTCAATGAGGCTTTATTTTTTAATAAGGTATCCTGATTAGGCTGGATATTGGGAAAATGCTTTCGTATATTTAGTAAGAAAGGTTAGAATTTGAGCTCACTTATCAACTCCATGATCACTTCAGTAAAATCACTTGCTTCCGCTGGTGTCCATTTTGTGAGTGGTTAATGGGGATATGAAATAATTATGGGGGATATAAAATAACATGGTTGCCTGCTTAGTGAATGATGTAGTCGGGAGGATTTTCTCATTGGTTGGAGAAAGAGAAACGGGGAGCGGGAAGAAGGAGTGAAGAATGAGAAGGATGATGTCCTGGGCCCACATTTGTCCTACTTTCATCTGCAGTACCAGTAAATTGGGGGAAAGAGTTAGCTACCTGGACGGGCTCGTGGGATTCAGATGGTGGTCCAAAACACAGTTCACAGGACAAATGTCACCAGATCACCGTCATTCCCCCTTTGCCCTCCTTAGTGACCAGCGAACATCACATATGCCATGTACCTCGCTGACTGTGCTTATGTCACCCGCAGCGCTCACTGTTGGTCTTTGTGCTTTGCCCATAGGAACTTTCACTACATCACCATCCTCCGAGACCCAGTGTCCCGGTACTTGAGTGAGTGGAGACACGTCCAGAGAGGGGCAACATGGAAAGCATCCCTGCACGTCTGTGACGGAAGGCCCCCAACCTCTGAAGAGCTGCCCAGCTGCTACACTGGCGATGACTGGTCTGGCTGCCCCCTAAAAGAGTTCATGGACTGTCCCTATAATCTAGCCAACAACCGCCAGGTGCGCATGCTGTCCGACCTGACCCTGGTCGGCTGCTACAACCTCTCCGTCATGCCTGAAAAGCAAAGAAACAAGGTCCTCCTGGAAAGTGCCAAATCGAATCTGAAGCACATGGCGTTCTTCGGCCTCACTGAGTTTCAGCGGAAGACCCAGTACCTGTTTGAGAAAACCTTCAACATGAACTTTATTTCGCCATTTACCCAATACAATACCACTAGGGCCTCTAGCGTAGAGATCAATGAGGAAATCCAAAAGCGGATTGAGGGACTGAATTTTCTGGATATGGAATTGTACAGCTATGCGAAAGACCTCTTTTTGCAAAGGTATCAGTTTATGAGGCAGAAGGAGCATCAGGAAGCTAGGCAGAAGCGTCAGGAACAACGCAAATTTCTGAAGGGGAGGTTCCTTCAGACCCATTTCCAGAGTCAGGGCCAGAGCCAGAGCCAGAATCAGAGTCAGAACCCAAATCCGAATGCCAATCAGAATGCAACTCAGAATCTGATTCAGAATCTGACCCAGAATTCGAGCCAGAAGGAGAACAGTGAAAGCCAGAAGCAGAACCCAGGTCAAGAGCAGAGTGATGGCAGCACCAGCAGTGGCACCAATGACTACCTAGGCAGTGTAGAGAAATGGCGTTAAGTGGCTCCCAGAGGCCTTTGCGCTCTTGTCCCAAAGCGCCAGTAGAGATATGGCAAATCTTAAAACGTGAGAGTTTCCAAACACATCCTGCTTCCTTAAGTTTGGAAGTTAAAAAAAAGTTAAGATGTTGCCTTTACAGTTGCCTTTCGATTAAATGTTATACTGTGCGTGGGTAAAACAACTTTCAGTATGTAATGAAATTGTCTCTTTTTGGTTTGTTGGAGTATTTATAAAATCCAAAAGCCAAACCAGACTCACCAGAAATTGCTGTTTGGATATTTTAAGAAATGCTTAAATTAGCTATAGAGACAAAATGAAAACGTAAAATGTGGCCATTCAGCTTATAGCTAAGAAAAAGACTCCAAATTATTCATGAAACACTGTTAAAACTTGCTCTTGGAAGCAAACATTTGTTCCCAGGGGTAAGCATGAATACACACATTAAAAAAACTAAAATTAACCACAAAACATTTTATTTTCTTCTGATTTTAACCAGGAATCTATTGAAATGGAATAAGAAGTGATGGTAAATCATACCAAACTGTAGAAACGCAGTTTTTTCTCTCCCAAACATGGGTAGTTTTATGTAAGAAATATTGGCTTGAGTAGAAGAGGACTCATATCTTGTTATTTAAGAGATATTTAGAATTTACAACTTTTTCTACCTTCTACTGCTTAAAGGTTTTAAACAGGGTGTATCTCATAGTAAACAAAAACACTTTTTCTCCCAAATGGAATACCAGTGTAGAGATCTAATTTTCAGACGCTTTAGGGGCACTGTAATTTCAACAATTCTGGAATCTTTTTGGCGCTGCTTCTCATTCATCTGAAGGCTTCTGCGAGTTGTGCTCATTCCAAAATAACCCACTTATAGAATCTTTCTTCATCATCTAAATGGTGTGTTGCTGAGTTTCTTGTGATATATAATCCTGGATTAAAGTCAGGACTTTCTTTCTGTAGAGTTGTCTTATCAATGTTTGTGTAGTGAGGTCCTTATCAAGAAACTCTTGAACAGGATAACATGTCTAAAAATATTGCTGAAGTTATTCTTGATCAGATAGAATTGAACCTCAATGTGAATGAATTGTTATTGAGTTTTTGTGCATTCTTATTGTGCCATTTCCAGTTGGGCTGGCTGCTTCTGGCCTATTTGTTTTTGTGTGTGTGTGTGTTGACAGATTGTCAACAATTACAAGACGGAAAAAAAATGGTAGAATAAGCATTAGGATAGCCAGTTATTCAGTAACACCAAACGCTGTATCTCGATACTTTGGGTTAACCCTCTACCCAGTTTTGTTTTAAGACAAGAACAAAGAGAAAGAGTGCTCTGCAGCGAGGTCGAGTCTCAGGAGCATATGTGTTGAGGGGAGTGATTTCACGTTAAGTGTCTGCACAAATGCTTGTAGGCGATCAGGTATGAATCGAGCAGGGCGAGAAGCAGCACGTCACCCACTGTGCTAGCAAGCATCGTGATTCTGGGCAGCTTCCATTGTATGGGTTTTGCTGTACTTTGTAGGGACCTACACTAACCCCCTGGCTGTCGATCCAACAAGACAACTGGAATAGCATTGATGTCAGGAGCGACACGCTTAGCAGCGTGACGAGAAAGTCCCATCTTGTACGACCCGCTGGTGATCTGCATGATGTAGTCTCATCTGTGATACTTATGGCCACAAGCCAGACAAGAAGCTGAGTATTTGGGTCTAAAAATAAATTTTCTTGACACTGGGCTTTTATCACGCTGTATCTGCAGTCCTGGGGGATCTGAGAACCGAAGAACTGAAAGGGTTTTTTAAAAAAAAAACTCAAACACACCTTGAAGCCAGCGTGTTTTAGAGTGAAACTATTTTGTGTACGTTGTGTTTTTGAAATAAAGATCCTGTAGATCACTGTGGTATTTCAGTTTTGTTTAGTTTCAATTGACTACGTTTGCTCTTAAAACGGATAGGTGCCCTTGGAAAGCAGGATGGAGCCCAAGCCGGCTGAAAAGTCTGTTACAGGAAAAAAAAAAAAAACCCAAACCTTTTGTGTTAATGCTGTGGTGTGCATGGCTTGCAGAGATTACGGGCATTTTCTCTGTCTATACTGATTATTGTATATAAGGGATGTTATAAATACACGTTTTTGTCATCATCCTATAAATCCTGTGATTTGAACTGTAAACATCCGTCCAATGGTGTAGCTTTACAAACCATTCACCAATTTTGTGTAATTTAACAATAGATATGAAATAAAGTTTAAACTACGGACTCTGAGTAATGTCATGATTTTAAGTGTTGTGGCCACTAGGCATCATGACACTGCAGACGTTCTCTTCTCTCAAAGAGTTTCCTTTTGAACTCCTGGCCACCGGATGTGCAAGTGAGATGAGCCGTTCTAATCTACCACGCTAAAACGGACTTCGGTTTTGGGGCTTCCTTCTGGGGGCCCACACTGTCTCCTCTTTCAAGTAAGACAAAGTTGTCAAGGAAAGACAAGGATTGCTCTTCTTATAAGGACATTGATGCCATTCCTGAGGGCTCCACTCTCCTGACCCTTAAGTAAATAAATTAATTACTTTTATTTGGAGTTGCACCAATTTTTTGGTTCCCTCCCCAAGGCCCCACCTCCAGATACCATCACATTGGGGTTAAGGTTTCAACATATGGATATGGGGGGAACCCAAACATTCAGTCCGTTACTCTATGCAAATGAAATGTGTGTGAGTTTTAATTTAACAGTTATCAAAATAGATATTTGCGTGCCTAAAAGCATGCAGGAAGGAAAAAATGGTGCTCTTTATTTCTTCTCTATCCCTTCTGTCCACAGGCTAGAGGTTAAAGGTAAGCATTTAAATATTGGCTTTTAAAGTCAGGGACATACCGTGATCGAGTTATGTGCGAGGTACGTAGTTTGCCAAAAACCTATGGTTAGGACTATAGATGGGAGTGATTGGCCCTTGCCTTTTCCCAAAGAAAATTTGGATATCAGTTGGATGGAGTAGAGGGAAAGGAAGCTACCAATCTGGAGGGTTTAATTATCACTCGGTCTGCAAACTATTCATACTTAGAAAATGATGCCCATCGAGCGTTGATGAAGAAAGAACTGGGTGGCCAACAGTCCTGATTGTATAAGTTCCTTGGGAAGAACTCTGAACAGGAACATAGAGGCCAAGAACTTGAAGTTAGGAAATAAAAGTTGTTTCCCTTCTCACTTGAGAGCAGGGCACTCTCACTGAAGGGGGGAAAAGGTAGGAGCCCCGCACTATGCTCAGGGCACAAGATCAGGGTTGGCTTCTTAGGAAACGGACTCTCGAGGCTGCCCAGAGAGGAGCAGTAACGGAGAAAAGACTAGTTGGCCCAGTTCCCAAGGACGTAACCCTCTCAGGAGGAGTTACAACCAAGTAAGAATGGAGCTATCTTTGGGGTGGCGGGGGGAGGCAGTGAGTGGAGGGTCTGAAAAAGCCTACAGACTTCCCATGCTTGAGACACAGAAGAGGAACAGAGTAGTCTGGGGGTGGTGGTCTGGGACCCACAGCTCTCCTGGCCTGTCCTAAGGAAGAGTTCCTTCTCTCTCGTCTTGGCTAGGAATTCAACTAAGTAAACAAACAAAAACCAGTGTTTTGTACAAAGTAAAACCAGACACGTTGGATGCCGACTGCAAGGGTAACCCCATGGGACTGTGGAATAAGGCCATCCTAATCTCTCACATGGCAAGAATGAGGCAACCCGACAGTTTTAGACATCAAAGCAATTACATCAACACCTGAAAAATTCTAAAGTAGATTTATCATCCATCAGTCAGACCCTCGCATATGCGCAAAGCCCTCAGAACTGCAGGAGAAAACTAACCTGAGAACAAAGTCAATCAACTGTTTCTCGGGGCCAGTGACCCTGTTCCGACCGGCTAGAGCCGGCATCTGAGCCCTGCGAACCTGGGGCCAAAGGCAGCCCTCCACCCGCTTCTGTAAATCAAATTTTATTGGAACTCAGTCATGCCCGTTTCTTTACATATTTCCTCTGGCTGCTGTCACACGATGGAAGCAGAAATTGCAACAGAGATCTTATGACCCCAAGAGCCTGAAATACTTCTCTCCTTGCCCTTGAGAGAAAACATCGGGCAACCCCTGAGCTAAAGAACAGTCCAAATGTCCCAAATAGTGAAATCCTGGCAGAGTTTGTAATAAGCCCGGTGTCGGAGAGAGTAGAGGGGTATGATACAAACGACACGCTATCCAATAATACAACACCGCAAACAGCATTTATTGAATACTCACTACATGGAAGTCACTGCATGAAGCCTGAGAACAGCGAAGACTCTGATCTTTTCTCTCAGGATTATGGGACTCGAGGGCAAGTGCTGTATCAGAGAGCCGCACGAAGTTAAAACCTTAATTAGTTCCTCGGTGTGTGTGTTCGATCTAAAACAATAGAGGTACGTGAAGGAAAAAGTGAAATTACTTACACGACTCTCCCTCCTTCCAAGTAACTGGTGTAATTACGTGATTTCTTCCAGACCCCTTTGTCTTATTCTCATTCAGATCAGATCTCTGTCTCCCCACCCCTGTGTGTGTGTGTCTCCCCGACACACACGTAATATTGATAACAAAAATGAAACTTCATTGTTCTCGTTATTCAATTTCCCTTTGTTTGGAAAGCTCAAGGGCGCATCACGGTTTTCCCCGCACAACTGGCGTAGAGTGGAGGGTTAACCCTAGGCCCCCAGACTGATTGCCGCTCGTATCGCAGAGGACAGCATAGGCTCTGGGTCCATGCTGGCTGGGTCTGTACCTGCAATTGCCACATCATTAAATATATAAAGACCTATCCTGAGCTTTGCTTTTGAGTTTTTAATGCAGCCACTGACAGAAGTATTCTGAAAGATCTAATCCACAAAATGCCAAGTGAGTCACTGATAACTCTCTCCAGCAACGAAAATGCATTATCTGACGTCCCTGGCTGATTTGGGACCTACTCCATTGCACTTAAGCAAGGATGACTCACTCCCCAGCCTCCTGCTTCTCCCACCCACCTGTCCACCTGACGTTGTCACTGCGTGGGCCTGTTTACGTGATATATGAGAGGGCCCCAAAAGTCTAGCTGCCTGTCTCAGGGGTCTAGGTTGGCACCTGGAACTCCCACACTCCAAGACCGTACTCTGGGTGGAAGCAGCCTGGTCTGAAGACCCTATTAAAATGCATATATGCCGCCTGGGAGTGGGGAGGGAGAGGAACTCATTAAAAGTTAGCTCATGCTAGTTTATAAGATTAGCAGTCACGAAGGGCCCACGCAAGTCTCGTAACTTCAGGTAGCTCGCCTGGCTTTAAAAAAAGAAATGCAAATGAATACTTTCCTTCTATTCCCATTTGAATTTCTAAATTTTGATCTTGTTGCCTTAAGGGCAGGACAAGGTTCAATAATCCTCATCAATTCTCATTAAGTTTTATAAATTCTATTCTCATTATGCCTGGTGAAATCTTGTGACTTCACTAATCTGGGTAGGATTTAATGATGCCTAACTGGACCTAAGAAAACTTTAACAGTTTTTGTGACTTGAAAATGCTCTCCTGGATTTCACGTGACTCGAGAGGACCTGAGGGGAACGGCCAAGTCTTCAAAGAGAGGGCTATACCATAATTTGATGGGGCCCGACCAGCCAGCTGGAGCCAACCCTAACCAGCCTTTTCGTGGCTTAACTCTAATGCAAGAGTGGTTTTTTCTCAGGCCTGAGAGAGGCCTTCTGTCCCTGAAACTAGTTCGAGCAGGACCACGTGCCCATCAAGGTCCTTGGGGTTATATGGTAAAGACTCTGTGCATTTGATCAAAGAGGCAGAGTTAGGCTTTGCAACCCTGAACAGGTAGGAAGGAAGTTTAAGGAAGGAGCCTCAGCCCTGACTAGTCAAGATGAACAGGGTGGATAAAGAGTGAGCTTGACCTCTAACAGGCGTCAGTAGTTTCCCAAGGCTCCCCAGAGCCCACTGCAGTTGATAACATGCTTTCCCCCAAGCCCCCAGGAACTTGGCAGGGTGGGTCATTGTTTTGATTTCTGCCACTCCTGCTCAAGGTCAGGTTTCCATACTATTCTCCTGTCCTGAGCCTCTTTCTTGATCGCCATGCTCATCTTCCTAGAACTGCGTCTCGAAATGCCATCCATGGACTTGTGGTCTCGCAATGTGTTTGGGATATGTTTCCTTAAAGATGCAGATTCCTTGACCCCACTGCCAAGTTTCTGAATCAGAATCTCGGGTGCACAGCAAGGGATTCTGCCTTTTGGTGAGATTCAAAGATGATTCAAAGGGGATTCGAACATGGTTAGGGAAATGGGGGAGCTACTGTCCTAACTCACAGGTCTGATCACTGTAGCGCCCTTCTCAGAAAGCACTGGTAGCTCTCCGCCATCTGCAGATCGATTCCATACTCCTCGGCTGAACGCACAACGCTCTCCATAACCTGGCCTCCACTCTTCCGAGGCTCACCGTTGAATGCCACCCGACTTGAATTTGAACCTTTGCTTCATGCTAACGATCTTTATGCCTTGTCCCAGGCAGGAGCCTTCCAAAATGAATTTGAATAGGAGCTTTTGAAGTATCATTGACTCTAAAAAGCTACATATAAAATCTTATGTCAGCCGATTGCCATCTTAATAGAGTTTTGATGAGCTCTAATAAGCCTAGGGTCAAAAGCGACCAGCAAGTTGAGCAGGTGAGTGTTTCCACCCTGAATGTGTCTGTACAGAGCGGAGGAAGCCAACCCCAGACCGGCACCCGTTCAAGCCTGCTCTAAGGCCCTGAGTGAATGAAAGCTGCCTGTCTCCGGCTGTCTTTAATCCCCGACCGCCTCCTGCGGCCAGAAGCTCTGCAGAGGCTGGCCCCTGCAGCTCAGCGGGAGGGCACTCAGCTGGTCCTGCTCTTGGGTGGAAATTTCCAAGCTTGTATATAACAGCTCCACTCCACTAAGGAAAAACAGCTCTTACCCAGCCCGGAGGCCTCAAGGCCCACATCTGCCGATCTCCCCACCAGCTAGGAGCGCAGCTTAATGGTGCATTCTGACCAGATGGGAAGAGTTCAACTCCTAATGATGTTGAGGATAATCATGATGATCCACCCCATTTATTAAACACCTACTGCATGCCTACAGCTCTTCTTGGTCCTTCATATAGCAAAATAATAGTCACATCCAGAACAACAGCAATGGCAGGACTAGTAGCTAATATCTTTGGAGCTGTATTCTATCTCAGACGCTGGCCTAAGTCGCTTATATGCACAGCCTCACTTAATCTTCACGGCTACCCTGTGAGGCAGGGATAATTATTGCCCACATTTTACAGAGGAGTAGGCTGAGGCTCAGGAGAGCTTAATTCACATGTGCAATACTTAAAGGCAGGAGCCCCAATCAAACCTCGTTGGAACTCTAGCGCTCAATCTCTCCGCTTTATTCATTATTTAAAACATTTCATTATGGGAAGATCCAAACCTCTACAAAAATAGAAGAGCATCACGAAGACCCATTTCCCTATCACTCAGCTACAGCAGTGATCAATTCTCGGCCAATCTCGTTTCATCCATGTCCTCACTCACTTGCCCTACAATCTGTAATATTTTGAAGCAATTCCCAGACAACATCCGTAAAAGAAGCTTCATCTCATTTTTCCAAAAACACAGACAAGTACGTTTTATTAGTTGCCCATTATACAGAGAAGCAAACTGAGGTTCAGAGAGGTGGGTCCCTGGCCACACAACTACTCTATCAGAAGCTTCCTCCAGACAGTAGCTGGCCATCGAGGCCCTTGAGCTCCTGATACAGACAAGCTAGGAAGCCATTTCTGGCTTCTCGGAAACTTCATTAACAATGTTTCTTTTCCTGTTAGCAATACTCACAAAGCAACTGGCTTCCTTCTGGTTGCTCGGTTTGCACTCTGCTCAGCACTTGTCCCTGGACCCACAGGTACCCAGTTCACATTGCCTGGTACCTTTGCCCTTGGAGAGGCAGCCCAAGATCCCCTCACCCTTGAACTCAGTATTACTAGACCCATGAATATTCTTCTAAATCTCACAGATGGAAGCAGCCAAACTTGGCCCTTGGTCTCAGGTCTTTTGGCCACGAGTCCTGTACTGTGATTTCCACAGGCACAATGCCCGATTCCATTCTGGGGCATTAGAAAATATTTTCGATGTCCAACAGAATGGTTTTTGTCTCCTGTCCTAGTTGGGCCCTGCATTTCTTATTGAAGACAGCCTCTGTACACGGTCTGCACATACACAGCACTTGTGTAAATGGAAGAAAGCATGTGGTTTCCATACTTGGTGGGTAAGATGCATCTGGAAGAGCAAACTTTCTTTTGAAATCATCTGAAAGCATTTTTAAAAACTTGTTCCAGCTCTAACAGCACCAGGGCAAATCCATATCACATTTCCACTCCTCCTTCCCCCGTTTTACAGGTTTGCCTTGAGGCCCAGAGAAGGCAAGTGTCTTCCCTAAGGTCACACAGGTAATTTGTGGCAGAGATGAGATTCCATCTCAGGTCTGTCTGGGTCCGGCGGAGCCAGCAATACCGCAATGTTTTCATAAGAAACTTTGAGAACGTCCACTTTCCTTTTCTATTGTGCTCTATTCTATTGCCTATTGGCCTTCGACCTACAGCAAAATCTTTTCTGGGATTCCCACTGTAATAATCAAACTCTCTGGATTCATGATTCTGGCTCAACCCCTTATTTGCCATGTGACCTAGGGTCAATGACTTCATCTTTCTGAGCCTAGCCCTCCCCATCTCTAAAATTGCAATTATAATAGTAGTTACTGCATAGATTTGGGGTAATGATTCAATGAGTTAAAACACACCAAGCATTTTATTTTTTTTTTATTTTTTTTTTAAAGATTTTATTTATTTATTTGACAGAGATAGAGACAGCCAGCGAGAGAGGGAACACAAGCAGGGGGAGTGGGAGAGGAAGAAGCAGGCTCACAGCAGAGGAGCCTGATGTGGGGCTCGATTCCATAACGCCGGGATCACGCCCTGAGCCGAAGGCAGACGCTCAACCGCTGTGCCACCCAGGCGCCCCCACACCAAGCATTTTAGAACAGAGTTCTGCTGCTTTGCAATTTGATTGGGTTAATACAGGTAAACATTTCTAGCACTGAAGCAATTGATTATTATTTTTGACTAATACGTTCAGTAAATTTTTATGAAACACCGGCACTGTTTTTCTGGGTAATGTTTTACGTTCTTCCCCGTCCCATCCACTCTATTCTGATAAGTTCCTCAGTACTTGGATTCACGATCCTAAACAGACGTATTTCCATCCCTGCAGAAGCTAGATTTCTTCCTTCCTTTCTTGTTGTTGTTGTTGCTGTTGTTGTTCTTTTTTGCTTTACGCTTTTCTTCCACTCTCTCCTCATGGGGTCCAGGGCTGAATTTGACACATGGTGGGCACTTCTCTCTAAAGTTGGCAGATATCCTTTGCTGTAATAGATCAGACCAATGTCTGTTTACTCTCTTTATTCTCAATAATACTAGGAATCACTATGTAGCAGATGCACGTGACATACCCCACTTGGTACTCAGAATTCCTTGTGCATTGAATACCGTCCAGGAAAACCACACATCAGCCAAATGCTCGGCATTTTCCATGACAATCACTATTTCTACGATTCTATTCCATTGTCAGTCCATATGTGCCAGTTCTGTTTCTGAAAACTATGGCACGATTTCATGCATTTCTTTGTAACCCCCGGTGTATAACCAATGAAATGGTAGCTTTGTAAATAAAGCGCAGTCAGTGAAGGTCTTCGAGTGTCATTCCAAAGTCTTGAGTCTGGCATTCATGACCTTCCATGATCTGGCCCCTGTTGATCTGCCTGTGTCGGCTCTCAGCACACCCCATGCACCAGCCAGGAGGAGTGATCCGAGGCCTCCCCACGGCTCGGCTCGTCTTTCACTTCTGGCATTTGCACATGCGCTTTCTTTGCCTTAAGTGCTACTGCTGCTTATCCCCCTCACTCTTACCTTCTCCGTTAGCACTGCCTGCTCTCCACTCAATAACACATGCTCTTAAACTCACCCGTTAGCCCGCTTAAGTCCTGTTCTTCTTTCAGACTCTGCCTCAATGTCACCACTTCCAGTGAGTCTTCCCTGACCCTCTCTGAAGTCGATTTAGTTACCTCTCTTCTGCGCTCACATCAGCCTCTGTGTCCACCCCCATCCCAGTGCTCAGCCCAGAACAGGAAATAGCCCTTCACGTGACTGCTTAGGCTCTTGTCCTCTTTGATTTTATACTAGCTTCCCAACACTTAACATAGGGGGAGGAGTATCTTGGGGAGGCGACGAGTTAGGCAGTCTGGGGTCGTCTCCATCACTCCTTCTTTGGGTTGCCTGTGTTCCTCCCCTGGTTTACTGCAAGCTCCAAGACAATGACAATGTGGCCTGTCCCTGTCATCTTCATCGTTTCAGCCTCTTGGTCATCATTGGTTTAGCAAATATTTCCCGAGTACCGAACCTACTACGTGCCAGGGTCTGTGCTCATGGTGGAGCGCGGAAATGAATAAAAGAGGTAGGAGAGCTGCTTTTATGGAGTTTCTGGTCTACTATCAGAGACTGACAGGAATCAAAATATCTTACCAGTCAGTTAGAAGGCCAAACCGTGCTGAGTGCCATGAAGGAAACATATAGAGGAAAGTGATAAAGAGGAAGCGCTTAGGGTCAACCACAGGGGGTACTCTGGAAGGTGACGTCTCAACCACAACATGAACGGTGAGAAGAGGCACGGTGTGGAGAGAGAGGAAGCCCGTGTTGGTTACTCAATACATGTTTGTTAAACGAATGGATGAGTGGCTGATGAATGTTTAGATGAGTTCTCCTGCAAAGGTTTTTGTCACAAAGGGCCACTTGTTATGGAAAGAATCACCCCATGCTCTCTCTCTTGGATTTTCCTCTCCAGGTAGCCCTGGACTACCAGCGGTCTCACATCAGTCCTTGGGCTGCTAGCCTTTGGGATTACAGGACACACATTTACAGCACGGAGGGCCCTGACTCAGCCCGCTTACCAGGCCCCAATGCACATGACATGTGCCCTGGCCCCTGGCCTTGCACAGCCTCCCAACCCGGCCACCCTTCTCTTAGGAGTGCTATTCCAGCAATAAATAGCCTTGTGCGTGACTAGTTAAGATGTTGTTTTATCTGATTTATACACACTTTGGAAAACTTGAGAGCAGTAGACATATCCATGGAGGTGATAAACTACGATGCTTGTAGTCATTTCTATACACAGTCAGATATTGGATCCCTCGTGGGGAAGATACTCTGATAACACTTTGAACCTCTCTTGCAAAGCTTATCACAGATTGTCTTGAATTTTATTTTTTGCATGCCTGCCTTATCTCCCTTCCTGAACTATAAATATATTCTTTAGGGGAAAGCAGACTTTTAGACATTCTCTGTCTTCTGTTCTAGACTTGCCCATGATGGATACTCAAGACCTGCATGTTCGGATTACATTTTTCCTGTGAGGAAATTTGGGGGTTTTCTTCATTGAATTATATTCTTGGAAAACCCTCACTAAAGTCCAAGAGCAGTGCGTGGTGTCATAGGTTTTCCTTGTGTGCGGCCCATCTGTGTGTGTGGCTGTGTCAGTCATGGGTTCAAACAGAGAAGCAGATCCATAAGGACATGCATCTATCCATAAAAAGATTTGTTTCAAGGATCTGCTATCACACCATCGTGGACGCGGTTAAGCTGTCTCTGGAAGGTGGCTGTCTTTGCGCCTGATGCTGCAGCTTGAAGTCCACAGGGAGAGCAGTCAGGAAGGGAAGATGGATGTGAACTGAAACCTTGAGCTTGATGTCACGAGTGCCCTGCAGAGGCCAAGACACTTTGTCACACAGCTAAACACACACATATCTGGTCCAGCAGCTGAAGAAGCTGAAGAAGGACACGAGGAACGTGAAGCCATCGCAGGTCCGGCCACACCGTCTGCTTCCCTTCTGCCCTCTGAATCTCCCACAGAAATCTCTCTTGGGGACCACTCTACCTGAAACATGTGAGAAAGGGAATGCTGGGAAAGGTGGGCAAGTGGATTCATTATAAAGCCAACACGGCAGCCTTGATTTCCCCTTCAGTTTTTGCATCCTATAAGCTAGCAAATGCTCCCGACTCCCTTACAGCAGAAAAACAGAGCCTGTCTCCATCAACCCTGCTGATGCGTGTCAGAGTTACCCCTTTGACTGACTCAGCCCCTGTGGACTTGGATCCAAATATTGGTACCCCTTTAAATATGTCACCTTGCTACTTCCCTCAAGGAGATGTCATTTTACTAACCTGACAAAATGATTTCCTTCCGCAGTGTCTACACTGATTTTAATTGATTTCTTGCTGTTGTTTTTAATGAGGGACCCTCCTTGGGTTGTTTTACTGACGAAGCAAAGTGTATCTGGCCGCGTCTACCTTTTAATAGTTCTTCAGGGGCTCAGTATTACAGAGAAATTGTTCAAAACGCAAACATAGACTTGCTATTTGGAGTAGGGGATATCGGTGATTGAAGGAAACAGTACCTTGGGGAAGATTTTCCTCTGGAAGTCCCTTTATCTGACTTTGAGGATTCCTGGTAGAAACTTGAGAGCTAGCTGAGGCGTGGAGGTGGTCTTTGCAGGACGTGTGTGCGTGCGCGCATATACACATGCATGCACGCTCGCGTGCACGCACGCAGGCAGAGAGAGAGAGAAGGAAGCAGAGGGTAAGCCCTGCTCGTTTGGCCTTTCCTTTCTAATCTGGTGGCTGGGAGGAAGAAAATGAGAAGACAGGATGGTGATGGACCTTTCGCAAGGCAGCAGAGAGGATCTTGCAAGTTGCCTACCGGCGGGGGACGTGCAATTTACAGGCATGGCCACAAGATGGTGCGGTGACTGTGCGCATGGCGTACACTGGGGGCGGGAGCGAGCGGTAGAAGGGAATCCGGGCCCTACAGATGTTCAGCTTTCTGGTTTTTTCACATGGGGCCTAAACACTGGGAAGAGAGCAGATGTGGAAGGGAGCCAGGGAAGTTGAATGTTTTCCCAAATATTATCCTCTGTGTTTGAGAATGAAGAAAACCTATTTACCCCCATAACTTAGGTCTGAAATCCTGGTGGTGGGTACTGGTTAGGCAATCTGTCAATCTGTCAGCTAATCAGGAGTTCTTGGCTTTGTCAGTTCTACAGCAAGCTAATAAACTGTGGCGTAAATTGGCACTTTCTATAGAACAGATTCTGCTGCCACCGGACACACTCGATGGACTGTGGGGTAGAATGGAACATGAGTTTTTAGCCCTCTAACCATGGACTTTTCTCTTGAGGTCTGAATTGAGAGATTCATTTTAGTCTGCACCACTTATGTCATGGAAAAAGCAGTAAAATAATAGCAGTCTGAGTTGGCTTAAGCGTCTCAATTCAACTGAGTGTTGTTGTCTCGTCTGTTTGGGGCTTAAGGAGGGTAGATGAGTTCCTAGTACTTTAACAGCTTGATTCCTGAGAGTAGGCATGTGCCTCGAGGGCCTGGCTCAAATTTCATAAAAGATAGGATTTCTAAGTGATTGGAAACTATCTTTAAGTCCTTTAGAAAAGAATGCACAACCCAACGGGTAAAGCCTGACTGGGCTTTAACTTATACACTGGTCAGAAAGATTAACTACATGTAGACAACAGAGATTGTAAAATGGGATAAATTTTACTGGATTAAAAAATTAAATTTAGGGGCGCCTGGGTGGCTCAGACGGTTGAGCGTCCGACTCTTGGTTTCGGCTCAGGTCATGATCTCAGGGTCCTGGGATCAAGCCCCGTGTCGGGCTCTGAACTTGGCAGGGAGTCAGCTTGGGTTGTCTCCCTCTCCGCCTCCCTCTGCTCCTACTCCTGCTCACATGCTCTCTCTCTCTCTTTTTTTTCTCTCTCTCAAAATAAATAAATCTTTAAAAAAATAAAAATAAAAAATTAGACTTAATTTAATGATACAATTTTTTAGAATATTGGTAATCTTCATTAAAAAACCGTATATAAAGTTAGTTTTAAATTGTTACAGAAGATAAAAGACAAGTGACAGTTTAGGAGAAAACAGCTATACCATATATGACAAAGGGTTAATATCCATAACGTACAAAGAGCTCTTATAAACCAATACGGAAAAGATAAACCAAATAGCTAAATGAATAAAAGACTTTGAACAAGCAATTTACAGAAGAAATATAAATGGCTAATTAACATATGAAAAGATGCTCAGTCTCACTGGGTAATGGACAATAGTCCCTAGGTAATGGTAATGGGGAAATGCAAATCCAAACAAAACATAGCTTTTTTTGCTTTTTTTTTTTTTTTTTGGCCTCTGAAATGAGGAGTGGAAGAGATAGCATCCACGGTCTTTGACGGTGTAGGGAAAGACATACTGTCAAATGCTCTATAGAGAGGAAATTGTGACAGTAATTCTGGGTGGCAATTTGGCAGCTTCTAGCAAAACTTCTAAAGTGTATCCCAAGAAATTACGCTTTTAGGATATTGCCTTCTCTTCTCTAGAAATCCTCCATAAGTGTTCCAATTTGTGTATGTAAGGATGCCGGCACAGGACTGTTTATGCTAGAAAAGATGGAAAACAATCTAATTATCAATTAGCCCGGCGGCTCAGTAAAGGGCCTATCAACACTGTGATATGAGAAACTACATTCCTACTACAAAGAATGTGGCAGAACTTCTGCCGTGAGCCAAACTCTAGTCTATGTATTTAAGGAGTGTGTGTGGGTGTGTGTGTGAGCGCACACGAGTGCAAGTATACAGAAACAGATCTGGAAGGAAGTACTCCAACCTGATATACTAATTAGCTCTAGCTCTGTGAAGGGGATTTGGGCTGACGATGTGAAGGAACACTACCAGATTTTGCTTTCTACACCCCTCTCTGTATTTTTAATAATGAGCGGGTATTAACATATTATGAAATTTAAAAATAAATTTATTTTAAAAGATATTCCTCGGATTAGAAAAGTTATAATTTCTCTTCTCGAAGCTTCGCAGGTGCCCAAATAATCCTCAATAACAAATCAAAAAGCTAAGACCCACATGAGACCGGGATTAACGACTGCGTGCTCCTAATACCCCTTAATTTTGTTCTTTGCGGGCCCCCAGAATTCACTTTCCTCACAAGTTTCTCCCGTCTGTCATGAGGCAGGAGCTCTCAAATGGATGATGTGAGGGGCTGGGGGCTTTCTTTCCTTCAGCCTCCTTTGTTGCCTTAACTAATTGAAGAATGTTTTCCTCTTTACCTTTTGTATCCTTCTTTATTTTAGGGCTTTCCAAATCACACTTCAACACGATCAACACGATCATGCACTTTTTCCTGCTTGTCATTAGAGTTTCGCGATCTGGTTAGATTGGGACTTTTGTAAAAGGATTTTTTTTTTTTGGTCAAAAGCATTCCAATTTGCTTTTCAGGGCTTTGGGGAGTTCTTATTCCAGCCAACTCTACCTCTCCCTCTCCCACCTCTGCCTTCTTCCCAGGGACTGATAATGATGTAATCCATTCCTGGACCCATAGAATTGCTTCCCATTTCCCTCGCGACCACCTGGGGCCTTCTAGCGTTGTTTTGGTTTGTTAAAAATACTTGCCTTCTTAGACTGCATTTCGTTTAATGTTCTTGATTTCGGAGGATCCTATATGCTCTTGCATCCATCAGGGCTCTATCTGTATTCAACTCCTTAACTATTTACCCTCAGAGGAAAAATTGCCGTGATGAATGATATCCATTTGGGCTGACTGTTTCACCTTCTTTGCTGACTGGTTGCCTTAAACACACACCTAAGGCATATTGAGCTGTTTGTGGCCTGGTGTACTTTTTTCCAACAGGCATATAGATTGCTAGTCACACATCACCATTAGATTCTGACCCGCAGTTATATTTGTAAATGACTTTTCAGCCTTTTCCACTAGCTTCCCTGTTCTGTATATCTATAAATAACCCCTTCTCTGAGATCCTCCTCATTTATTTGCATTCCCACCTTAACTCTCCATGACCTCCTTTTTGTCTCATCCTCAAAGATAGCATTCATCAACGAACTAGTGTTTTGTCTTTCTCTGCCTGTCTTTCATACCCTTTTCTAGATCTGTTTTCTTTGGCTGTTGGAGGTGGAGATGAAAAATAGCTTCCCACCTATCATCTATCATGTAACTTCTTATCTCTGGGTTAAAACTCTTCATTACTGTATTTTCCTGTCATTAGGAGGCGTATTTTGTCTTCTACCCACTGAAGTATTGATAAAAATATTAAGTAGTGTCAGCCTTAGGTCAGCTCCTTGAGAAACCAACTCAGTATGCTTCCCCCCTCTTGTTCTTATTGAACTATCAAAACTAGTCTGTCGATATCCTCCAGTGCCAATTGTATATGGTCTGAACCATAGTTTTCAAGCTAGTTAATGAGCAGGTCATGGCCGGGAGCAGAATCAAAAGCCTTTCTAAGGTCAATATATATTATGTTGTTTGCTACCCCAAATCCATTAGGCTTGTCATCTGTTACCAACACAAATGACATTGGGTCAACAGGATTTTCTTCTTCGTAATGTAGTTTGATTGTTACTTATCATCCTGTGCTGTTCTTACCTTCCTTTTTATTATCGAACTATTTTTTTTAATGTTGTCCTGCAAGGAAAATTAGGTTTATTTTCCCTTTCACATCTATGTTGATCCTGTACCATTTCATAAAAGGTACGTGGTTTCTTGTCCTTTTACTGACCTCCAGGAACTCTGGCCCTCAAGAATTTCCTAATGTGGTACAGTAGCTCTGCAAGGAATCAAGGTGATCCTTAAACACTTTATTTTTTTTAAAAGACTTTATTTATTTATTTGAGAGAGAAAGAGCTTGAGTAGGAGCAGAGGGAGAGGGAGAAGCAGAGTCGGACGCGGGGCTCCATCCCAGGACCCCGAGATCACAACCTGAGCCAAAGGCCAGCCACTTAACCGACTGAGTCACCCAGGCGCCCCTCTTTAAACACTTTAAGATGAATGTCCTGGGGCGCCTGGGTGGCACAGCGGTTAAGCGTCTGCCTTCGGCTCAGGGCGTGATCCCGGCGTTATCGGATCGAGCCCCACATCAGGCTCCTCTGCTATGAGCCTGCTTCTCCCTCTCCCGCTCCCCCTGCTTGTGTTCCCTCTCTCGCTGGCTGTCTCTATCTCTGTCGAATAAATAAATAAAATCTTTAAAAAAAAAAAAGATGAATGTCCTAAGAGACCGTTTTTATTTTTATTTATTTATTTTTTAATTTTTTAAAGATTTTATTTATTTATTTGACAGAGAGAGAGACAGCCAGGGAGAGAGGGAACACAAGCAGGGGGAGTGGGAGAGGAAGAAGCAGGCTCACAGCAGAGGAGCCCAATGTGGGGCTGGATCCCAGAACGCTGGGATCACGCCCTGCCAAAGGCAGACGCCTAACGACTGCGCCACCCAGGCGCCCCTAAGAGACTGTTTTTAATGTTTAGTATCAATTCAGATTACTCAGTATCAGTTCTATGCAGTTGGAGATTGAGGGAGTCCATGTTGCCTGCTGTGATTGTAAGTGTGTGTGTGTGTGTGTGCGCGTGCGTGCGTGCATGCACATCACAGTTTCCTTTTACTTTAGTGTCATGTTTTCAACTACCTTCCCACACGATCACAGAACCACCCTCTTTCCTTTTCCTTTCATACAATATATAATATTTTCTTACACATCTGCTGCTGGCGGGATCTTACTGTTCCTCGCTTTGGCTCTCCCCATTTTATCTTTAAATGTAGCTGTTTCAAATCTTTTGTGGGCTGGAGAAAGGTATTAAGAAATAAATCTACTTCCTAAACGTTCACACAGGTAGTTTTGTTACAATCCACTTATGCCAAGGACTGCAACTGTTAGCTCCTGGAAATAGTGCCGAGGAGGGGGATAATGCCTGAGAAAGCCCCTTCTAATCCTACAATGGGGTTTGGCATTCAGAGTTTAAATGACTAAGCCTCAGTTACATAAACCCCATGCTTTTTCTCTACAAGTACAATAAGTTTTTTAACATAAAGATATAATAAGAGCCTGTTCTCTGGCCTTTGCTGTTCAGATTTCCCCCTCCTTTGTAGTATGATCATGTTTTCATTAATGCAAAGAAAGTGTAAAAATTAGAGAAGTAATTTTGCGGGTGCATGCATACCTTCAATCCATCTTCATATTTTGGCAGACAAAACAAACCAAAAAAAACACACAAAAAACCCTAAGGCCCCCAAACCCCATTGATACCTCTTGCTGGAAGTTTTCTCTACTCATTTTTGCTCTCTATCAGAAGTAGAGGGAAAAACGTAATAATACTGTTAGAACCAATAGTATCTTTTCTTGAGTGCTTACTAGGAACCGGGCTTTGCACTAAGCTGTTTTATGCAATTACTCCCTTTTTTATACTTGGAGTAAATGGAAGTTCAGAGAAGTTAAGTGACTTGCCCAAAGTCACACAGGTAAGGAGTTACAGAGTTGGCTACTTTTTAGTAGGACTGTAGTTGGGTAGTTTAAGGATCTTAGATAACTTGTGACATTTTATTGTCCATGAAATCAGCATCCATGTTATAATTAATGGCATATTAAATTCTGTTAAATAGAGTATTTTAAATAACCATTGTCATTTCTATTATTAAAAAAACTATATGGTCATATCAGAAAATTAGAGGAAAAATTCACATGAGTCCCATTGTTTTTTTTATATATTCCCTCTTGATCCTTCTTTTGCTCATAATGTTTAACAATTTGTTTGTTTTACATGGTTGTGAGAATATTCTGCATGCAATTTTTGGATGCCTTAAAATGTTTATCTTAATAGCATAAACGTTGTCCCTGCTGCATTCTTTTTTAAAGACTACTTGGTAATCCAGTGAATCAATCAACCCAAATGAATAGAATGAACAGTTTACTTAGCCTTGTCCATATCAGGTAGCACTTAGACTGTTTCTGTTCTTATTATTATAAATATCACTGCGTTTAAAGTCTTTATTCATAAAGCTCTGCTGTATTTAGAATGATTTCACAGAAATGAAATTACTGGATCAAAGAATGTGAACCTCTTTAAAGTTTTGGATAAATGTTGTCCTGATGGATTTCTGAGCTGGTTTTGTCAATCAGCAATCTCGGCGCATGAGCAATGGGTTTCAAGCAAGAAATATTCCCATAGTTGCCTGACGGTGTGCCTGAATTTTCACTATTTGATTCTGTAGAATTATAGAAGGTTAAGGCCCAAAGGGATGTTGAGAACTATATATTACAATATTTCTATGTATAGACAGAAACACAGAGAAGTTGTGGTTCAGGAAAGTTCTCCGTGGGAGTTACAAGGAAAGCCAGGAATTGAAATAGGGGCACTTGACTTCGCAGTTACATGGCTTTTTCCACCACCATTCCACGTAGTCCCATCCTGAATCCTGCTGCCATTTCCGTCTTATAAGGATCCCATGAGTGTTTACATGTTTAGAAGGGTTATGGAAAGGGGAAAGCCTAAGATACAGACACAGACCACTGATGGTGAGTGCCTGGCCCTGGTGAGGGAAGTACTTTGGACAAGGAAGTCTTCTTGGTCATGGCCGGTTCCTCAATGTAGACTGCCACCACCTGTGCCTACACACAGGGCTGACTGTATTCAGAAATGGTTCTGAGAGCAGCTTTCCTCTTCTGGCATCAGGCAGTCATTGGGTTCTTCTCATGGGCTTACTGTGGGCATCTAAGAAATAGAAAACCATTCTGCCCTCGGAGATCTAACAGTGGAGTGGAGAAGGCAAGACTGGTATTCACAACAAAATTAGAGAGATGTTAGAATGTATACCATAAATAGTTGTAATGAATAATTAGAAAATTTTAGGGGGTGCCTGGGTGGCTCAGTCAGTTAAGCATCTGCCTTCAGCTTGGGTCATGATCTCAGGGTCCTGGGATCTAGCCCCACATTCAGCTCCTTGCTCGGTGGGGATCCTGCTTCTCCCTCTGCTCCCCTCCTCCTGCTCGTGCATTGGCTCTCTCGTGCGTTCTCTCTCTCAAATAAATAAATACAATCCTTTTTTTTAAAGAAAATTTTAGTGTTGGGGTAGGTGGAGAAAGTTCTGCATAGGAGTTGAGGAGAACGAACCTTTAACAGATGGGCGGGGTGGGAATGGGCTGAAAGGGAGGAGGTCTTCTCCCTCCAGTTACGTTAAGAGGGTATGGGTGGCCCTATGGTAAGGACCTAGCCCTAGTCAGGGAGAGGCTCAGGTTAGAGGGAAGGAGGACTCTAGAAACCCTTGAGAACATCTGGTCCATTTCATTCAGTCGTTGACTGAATGAAAATAACCAAGCACTATCCTAAGTCCCTTACAAATATTAAATTGTTTCATCTTTATCACAGCCCTGTGATCACGATCCCCATTTTACAGGTGGGGAAACTCAGACGCGGGGAGATTGGATAACTAGCCCGGGGTCACACAGCTCGTTAAATGCCTCTGCGGCATTTGAACCCAAGCAGTCACGGCCACACGGTGCTCCTTGCATGTGAGTGAGCGAGTCCAGGCCCGGAAACGAAGAAATGACCAGAGCTGTTATTAACGTCCACGGGAGGGAGATTTCCCTTCTTAAGACTCATCGTATCTGTGCCCTTTGGAGCATTCAAGGAGCTAATGTGGAATCAAAGTGCTGGCAGGTAACCAACCAAAACGTACACCCTTCCTGTTACAGTCAAGTGGATCGCTGTGTTACCCACGGCTTCCTCATCACTGGGCAAGCAGGAGAGTCAGAGAGCTCCCCGTTCCCGGGCTAGACGGGCCACACGGCCTCATTGGTGGCCCTGGCCGAATCGCTGCTGGCGGCCACAGCTCTCCATCCCCACCGCGTTGTAAACAGACTCCTTCCTTCCTGCCACGGCATTGTGGGGGCCGGCCTCCAAACGTGAATGAGTAATAGCTTTCTCTTCCTTATGATCTGCTTCGTAGACAGCTTCCTGCTTCGGGAATCTAGAATCATCCCAAGGTCCAAGGGCAAAAATAGAAGAAAGGAAAAGGAAAGGAGGAGAGACTTGGGGAAGATTCTGGAGACAAGTGACTCAGACTTCTGAAACTTTTCTAGTAAACTATTCAGCAAAGCAGCAGGTGTGTCAATGCCACATGCCCCCCTTTCCTGGGCTTCATCACCGAGCTGTGGTGACAGCTTCCCCACGGGTGTCCCTACCTCCAAAACTGATCTTCTCATTCAGTGCCCCACTTCGGCCAAAGCGATCTTTCTATACCGCAGAACCGATCTCGTCACCCACCCCCAACACCGCAAGTGCTCCGGACAGCCCCCGTTCCTTCAGGACGAAGTGAGAATGTCTGAGCAGGGCCTTCAGAGCCTTGTGGGCCTCGGGCCCTGCTTCTTCCTCCACCCTCGTTTCTCGGACTCCCCAGACGTGTCTCCGCCACGCTGAATATTCCGTGGTTCCATGAACTCGGCTTGGCTTTTTGGGTTTCAGAGGAGAGCCTCAGGGCAGCACAATGAGCCTGGGCTTTGGATGTGTCCTTTAGGGGGTTGTGTGAGGATTTGAAATAGCTCATATTTAGATACTCTAACCCAGCAGATACTCAAAAGATAGGCGTGATGACGGTGATGGCTTTCTTGTCTCTGGGCCATTGTGCATGCTGTTCCCTCCACATGGCATGCCCTAACTCCCTTTCTTTTTTTTTTTATTATTATGATATGTTAGTCACCATAAAGTACATCCTTAGTTTTTGATGTAGTGTTCCATGATTCATTGTTTGCGTATAACACCCAGTGCTCCATGCGATATGCACCCTCCTTAATACCCATCACTGGGCTAGCCCATCCCCCCACGCCCCTCTCCTCTAAAACCCTCAGTTTGTTTCCCGGAGTCCATAGTCTCTCATGGTTCGTTTCCCTCTCTGTTCCCCCCCCCTTCATTTTTCCCTTCCTAACCCCCTTTCTTGGTCAGTGCAAACACCACCTCTTCCACAGCCTTTTCCTAGGCCCAGTCTCCTAGCCCCCTTCTCTGTGGAAACTCCTTCGCACCCCCATCGCACCCTGGGCTGACCGGAGTGACCCTGCCTTTCCTGTCAATGGGTTAGTCCTATGGTTCCTCCACTACATTTTCAAAGGCCCGAACTCAGGAGGCCACTGTTCTGAAAACTCATTCTGAACACAATCTTTCTTTTTTTTTCATGTTCAAAAAATGAATGTTTCAAAGTGCTCATATTGGAGTCCCCTCTTCTCCAGTAACTGAACGTGAATATTCCCACTTCTTTCCCTTCCTCTCTGTGATTGCGCTCCCTCTACTGGGAACCGGCCTTAGGTATCTCCTATACCTTATTCTAGTCAATCTTCTTAAGAACTCTGCAAAGGTATATGAGTCCTCTTTACAGATGGGGAAACTGAGACTCAGAGGATTTAATGAGTTGTCCCAAATCACAGCTGGACACTTTAGGTGGTGCCTTGCCTGAAGAAAAGTTGTATATATACGTCTTTCACGCTTGTGTGTGGGCTGGTGGCAGTTGGGATTAGCCATTTGGAAGCAGGACCAAGACATGACAGCAAAGGCGGGCAAATAGCCTCGCTGACCGCGTGCGTTGGCCCACCTGACTCACCTCTGTTGCCTCATTCCCTCCTCTGCAAACTATGGATAATAATAGTACCAACCTCAGAGAGTTATCGAGAAAATGCATTCAGTCAATCTATTTAAAATATTTCTTTTTTTTTTTTTTTAAAGATTTTATTTATTTTTTTGACAGAGATAGAGACAGCCAGCGAGAGAGGGAACACAAGCAGGGGGAGTGGGAGAGGAAGAAGCAGGCTCATAGCGGAGGAGCCTGATGTGGGGCTCGATCCCAGAACGACGGGATCACGCCCTGAGCCGAAGGCAGACGCTTAACCGCTGTGCCACCCAGGCGCCCCTATTTAAAATATTTCTTATAGTACCTGGCACATAGTAAGCACTCAATACATGTTAGCCATTATTTTTAGGACACAGAGGAAGAGGGGGAAAACTTATTAATAATGTTATTACTGGTAATCATTCCAATGGGGAATAATCCCACAGTAGCTTCGAGTTAAGGCAGGTGAGAGGTTTGGATGCTAGGAGGGCACTGCGACTGAGGCCGGGTGTTAGCGGTCTTCAGTGGTCCCAGCAGGTAAAGAGTCCATAAGCCAAGAAGGTAGTTGAAAATGGTGACAAGTCTTGAGAGAAACGGCTTTGTTGTTTCATGCTTTACGTGGGGGCCAAGCCAGTGAGAGGTATGTCTGGCCCCCAGCAGGAAGTTCCAATGCACTGGGGATGTCTCAGAAGTAAGACACTTTCACTGTGGAAAAACAGAAAGCACAGAGACACAAAAAGGAGTTGAAAAACCAAATATATAACCACTGTTAATATTCTTACACTTTTCTCTTTCTATATTTTTTCCAATGCCCGTATATTCTTTGAACAAAATGGAAATCATGCTGTAACTGCAGGTTTTGTAAGCTGTTTTTTTTAAAAGATTTTATTTATTTATTTGACAGAGATAGAGACAGCTAGCGAGAGAGAGAACACGAGCAGGGGGAGTGGGAGAGGATGAAGCAGGCTCACAGCAGAGGAGCCCGATGTGGGGCTCGATCCCAGGACCCTGGGATCACGCCCTGAGCCGAAGGCAGACGCTTAACGACTGAGCCACCCAGGCGCCCCTGTACAAGCTGTTTTTCTTAAATGAAAAATAACACCTTGACTATCTTTTCATGTTAGAGCGTATTCCCCACCATATAGTTTCTTATACCTTGTCAGAGTGTCATTCTAATCGTAGGACCACCAATGATGGCGACGAGAAAGAATAGAGAGAGGCACCCCAAGAAACGAGTGCATTCCCGCAGCTTGCTCGTGAATACTCTCGCTTTGAAAAACGATGCGCTCGAAACCGGGGAGGACAGCATTCCAAGCATTGCACCTGTGTCATCTGCAAATCTGATCCTTTTGCCTTTGAGATATCGTTCCTGTCATTGAGTGTGACTGCCCCGATCGTGTGCGTCGCAGACCTCCAACCCCAGAGAACATACTGGCCCAGGGCCCCGGCTGCGGCGCTCTGAGATCCTTTGTCCAGCTGGCCTCTCTCCTTCGCTTGCTGGGGTCGGGCTCACATCGCCGCCTGAGGCTGCGCCCACCCTCTCCGGCTCCACTCCCCCACCGCCCTGCACCCATTTCCTTTCACAGGTGTTTCCTCTAATGCAATCCTGGCACACTGAATCCCATCTTGGTATCTGTTTCTCGCAGGACCTGACTAACAAACTGATTAACAGGGGAGCAGGTGAGGGCTGGGGTTGGAGGCCTGCTCTACTTGTGACTCATCTCCCTGAAAGTTGCCCCCTGAGCCATCAGACCAGGATGCTGACCCGTGCCCACCCTGAACTACGCTGGGTGCTAATCTTCCTATATCTGGTCAGAGCCGTGGTCCAGCTGATCTGCTGGGGCTGCCAGGACCCAAATCCGCTTCTCTGATGTGACAACTAAGGGTTTGCAGGAAAATTTTCTCTTTTCAGTTGCAGGTGTCCTGGCGCACTTGTGGTCCACGAAGCTAGCCAATTCTCCTTGAAGGCCAGCCTGATGGAGGAGCCACACCTACCCGGATGATAGCAGCAGTCCATCCAGCTCTTTGGTCAAAGCCATTGCTTTCCGTGTCGCCCCTGCCCCTGCCAATAATTATAATAAAAGCTAACATTTATTGATGCTTAATTTGTGCCAAGCACCGTGCCAAACACCGTGCATGTGTTATTTTATTTGGTTCTCGTAACTCCTCTATAAGGTAGGTCTAATTTTTTTTCCACCATAGAAGTTAGGTGTTTCCTGAAAGTCAACATAATTCCTAAATGGGAAAACTTAAAATCGGGTCAGTCTCATTTCACAATCTATGCTCTTAACTACTAGAATGAGCATACCCGTTACACCTTCGGGAAAGCTCTTCCAGCCTGGGATAGGTGCAGGTCAGGACCTCAGGCAGGAACTCATTCGACCTGACTGCTCGGTAGTGACCGCCCCTAGCCGCAGACCTCCTCTGGGGTGGGAAGCAGAGCCGGATGGGGTGGGCTTGGCTGAGGCGTTGGAAAGTTTGTAGCTGGGATTAGAGGAAAGCCCGTCCATTTCGCTCTTTTACATTTGGGGACCCCGTGCTCATGAATGATCTAATTGAGCAGTCATGGGTTACAAGCGCAAAAAGTAAACAGAAATTATTTAGGCAGGGCTTTTCTTCCCCCCAAAAGACCAGAGCGGTTTTACCCAGAGACAGTCTTCATTTGTTTCCTTAATACCACCTCATGGCATCGTGACTACCTCAGTCGCTGCCGTTCTGCCCATGGCAGATGCACGAGAATGAGTGTAACCGCAGCGCCTCGCCCCCCACCCCAGGTGGCAGCTCAGCCAGCACCCAGGCACACGCACACTGTCATCTGAGTCAATTCGGCAACCACAGACTATCTCCTTAGCCGCTCAGCCCACGCTGATGCTGCCGGCTTGTCAGCTCCCACTGAGCACCGTGGCCGTAGCTGTAATGCAGGGTGGTGGCCAGGCACCGGCTGCTCTGTCCCTGCTGCTCCCTTCCTTCCCCGCTGCTTTATTTCAGCAGCGCCGTGACTTAGCTGGGCATGCCTCCGCCACTCCCTCCGGCTGACACGGGAGTCAGAGCGGCCTAACGCTGGGTCTCCACCCCAGGGACAAACCAGCGAGAAGGGTCAAGCCTGCAGCGTTCAGCCTTCTGCTCCTCACTCCCATCTATCAAGTACCTCCCCGTGGTAGCAGCATACACGACCTCAGTTTTCTGAGCAGCCTCAGGAGGGGGCACTACCCCCAGGTTACAGACCAGGAAACCGATCCTCGGAGCAGCGCACCATTTACCCAAGTTCATATATAACTAGTAAATGGCTAAGCAAGGGGAAACAAACAAACAAACAAACAAAAAACCCATGCTTATGAACAGGTAAATCTTTCTCTGTTTGGGACTTAAAAACACATAAAGATGAAATCGTTTCAGCCAACGTTATGAAAGAACATTTGGCAAATGACGAAGCAGGAGAATACCTCGGGCTAAAACGTACATCGCTGATACACACCGTGCTGGAATCAGGGATGGCCAGGAGGCAGGTAAAGAGCAGCAGGTATGTCACGGAAGACTCTGGAAGAAGATGGAATTTCAACCAAGTGTGGAAAGATATTTAGGACCTGGACACACAGAGGGAAAATGGGGGAGGGCTCAGATGGGAAGAACAGCAAGGAACCCAAGGAGAGCAGGCGGCTGGGAGCAGCGACGGTGTGATACGGAGCAATGATTATCATTGCACCCTGCTTATTATTCAATTCGATTCAACTCGACAAATATTTACTTTGGGCCCACGTGTGCGAGGCCTTGGACTGGGCAGGTGGGGATAGTGCGATGAGCAAAGCAGATACAAATCTCTGTTTTCTTGGAGACCACATTCTATTATATTACTGCCATAGCATTTATCACTGTTTCTATCTTGTTTGTTTACTTATTTCTTCTCTGATTCCCCACCCCTCCCAAGAATGTGTGCTCCACGATCCAGGCACCGGCAAGAATAATTTCAGTGGCCTTTCTAACTTCATTCTGCTGGCAACAGCTTCTGATTCATGATTTTGGGAACAGGGCAGGTATGATTTTCGGCCGTGTGCCTGGGCTTAAGATATTTTGAACCCCATTACCGACTCCAAGCGCAGCAGCATACTTTGCCCCCCCCTCGTGAAGTTCTTCTGATTGTTTCAGAAATGGGACTATAACCCAGGCTTCAACTCGTCCACTTAGGGTAAACCTCAGGACATTTGCTCTTCCGTGACGGTGAAGACGTGAGGCTCGTGGCTGCTATAGCCATTTATGGCCAGAAGGGGGACATCCGAAGCTAAAGCGGATACTACAGAGGATAGAACAGAGGGACAGAAACAACCTTGGTGACTTTGTTGAATTGCTAGATCAAGCCCTATTGGAGACTAAATTGCCTCTACACATTTCAGCTACGTGGCCGGTATGAGGTAGATTTTTCTGCCATTTGCAACACAGAGGTTTCAGAGATGTCGTCTTCTTTATTGTTGTATCACCAGTGTTTTCTCTAGAGCAACACCTGACAGGTAGTCAGAACTCCGTATTTGTTCAGAGAGTCCTTGATGGATGAGTGAAAAGGGAAGTTAAAGAGGAAGTGACCCCTTCTTGATGCTTTTAAAAATTAATATATTTGCTTAGATTTAATTTTTATGAAGAATCTCACACTTGCAGAAGTTCATGTGAAACACGAGCATATTTTAAAGAATAATATCCTAGAGAGCACCCATGCAACTTTCACCCCCGTTAAAATGGAATAATAAAATATATTAATTCTGTCTAAAATAATGGAGAAAGAAACACAGAACAGGTGTATTAAAAAAAAACGGAAGAGCTGAGACCGTTGGAAAGTACAAAATAATATAGTAGATAGGAAATCCAAAATGATCATTAATTTTATCAAATGTAAGCAGGCTAAAAGCTCTAGCTAATAAGAAAGATGTGCAGGTTAGGTTACTAAAAACAATTGACTAAATGTTGCTTATTAGGAGTTGCATCAGATAGAGACAGAAAGGTTGAAAGTAAAATATGGAAAGATACACCACGAACGTGCTAAAACAAAGAAATATGGTGTAGCTAGCTTAATATCTGTTAAAATAGACTTTGAGGCACAAAGTACTTGTAAAGATGGAGAGGGTCACTTTGTAATGACAGTAAGCTTAATTCGCAAGAATGAAATGACAGGTGTAGATGTGCATCTCCTAACCGGACGTCAGAACAGTGCCAATGTTTCCAGAAGCTCCCTCTGCTTCAATCACATTCCTTCCTCACAGGGGGAGCCACCAAGCTGACTTTGTGCTGATTATTCCACTGCATATGTTTCTAGTAATACCCCTTGGGTATGCATCTCTAAAGTTTAGTCCACCTGCTTTAAAAAAAACTTGATGTAAATGGAATGATACAGTAGGCATTTCTGAATGGCAGGGTTCCTTCCTTCTATTTGTGAGATTGATCCACGTTGCTGCACGTACGGGGAGTTCGTTCCCTTTCCTGGATGTGCGACATTCCATTTTAAAAATATTCTACAACGTCTTCATCCACATTATTGTAATCGGCAGCATCACTGTCGACGTCATTATGAACAACATTGGGGTTACTTGCAGTTTTGAGCTCTTACAGACCACAGTGCTAAGAAAATTCCTGTGCTCACCTCCTGGGAAACATGAGACCCGCAGGTCTCCAGGGTATATACCCAGGAGTGGAATCACTGGGACCCTGACTGTGGCCAAGTAGGTGACTGTTTCGTTTTTACGCTGATGGACCAATTTACATTTCCATCAGCAGCCCAGGACAGTTCCCACTGCTCTGCCTTCAGTTCAAATTAATTTCTCATTTTCATGGTGACTTACTATTTCACACACTTAACGTGTTTCTTCTTTTCCAAGTATATTTTCCAATGATCTCTTGGTTATTGATTTATTTCTTGATTGCCTTACCATGAGATAAAGTGAATTGTGTGGTTTTGAAGATTGAAAAATGTGTCAAAGGTATAATTTTATACAAATGTTCCATGCGTGCTTGAGAAAAATGCGTGTTTTGCAGTTTTGGGGGTGTTACAATCTCTATCCGGCTCTTGGCATGATTTGTTATGTGTGTTACTTAAATCTTCAATATCCTTTGTTTTTTGATCTGCTTGTTCTATGTATTACTGAGAGAGATGTGTTTAAAAATCTTCCACTATTGTGGATTTTTTTCTATTTCTTTTTACAGGCCATTTATATTTTTGAGACAGGAGATCCACATCTGCACCTGTCATTTCATGCTTGCGAATTAAGCTTACTGTCATTACAAAGTGGCCCTCTCCATCTTTGCAAGTACTTTGTGCCTCAAAGTCTGTGTTAGCAGATATTAAGCTAGCTACACCATATTTCTTTGTTTTAGCACGTTCGTGGCATAGCTTTCCATATTTTACTTTCAACTTTTCTGTCTCTATTGTTCTGATGTGGCTTTTATAAACAACATTTAGTTAATCATTTTACTAATCTAACCTGAACATCTTTCTTATTAGCTAGAGCTTTTAGCCTACTTCCATTTGATATAATTAATGATCTTTTTGGAAATCTGTTTACCACATTGTTCTGTGCTTTCCAATGGTCCCGGATCTTCTGTTTCTTTTATTCCACACCTGTTCTGTGTGTCTTTACCCATTATTTTAGATGGATTTAATATATTTTATCATTCCATTTTCTCTTCTACTAATTTAGAAGTTACGGGCTCTAATGGATGCTTTTAATGGTTATTTTTGAAGTGGCTATGTACAGGCTTAACCTACCGAAAATATTTTGAGCATTTTCTTACTCTCGTGGACGATCGCTAGACCTCCTAACGCTTCACTACATTTCTTCTTCTACTGATAGAGAGTGATCAAGAGATAGTTCCTGTATGTATTTTTTAGTTTTGTCCTGTTCTTTTCAGGCATTGTAATTATGCAGTCAGTATTAGACTCCCCGCCTTGGATAGCTCAGAACTTAATCTTCTGTCACCCACACCCCAGGGGGCCATGGAAAGTCACACTGTGATTCTCCGAGTTCAGTAAATGTCCTCAGTTCAGAATCACAAAGGATGCTGTCTCCATTCCTTCTCTGTGTTCCGACCTTCTCTCACATTTGGGGCTCGTAACGACCCTTTTTCCAGCTCCTTGATGCTTTTAAGATGTTTAGAATATTTAACATTTTTAGTTTAGCATGTGTACGTGTGTCTTTTAAGGCAGGAGGGTCCGTCAAGATCTTATTCTGCTCTGTTAGATCACCAGAAATAAACTTGGCCTTGTCTTTATCTCCACAATTTCATTTCTGTCTCTTTCTTGAATGTTTAGGTACATCTGCTTCAGCCACCTTTTAGTTGCTTCTTTCTTTCTCGACTCTGAGTTTTTCGCAGGAAACTTTCTCTTTCTTTCTTTCTCTCTCTTCTTTCTTTCTTTCTTTCTTTCTTTCTTTCTTTCTTTCTTTCTTTCTCTCCCTCTATACTCATCTCATTTGTGTGTCAAAAAGAAGAAGAAAAGACCCTCATCAGGTCTAAAATGCATGAGTAATGATAGTGATACACTTGAATCAAAGAGAAATTTATAAATTCTGATATGAAATGATACAAAGAACCAGAGCCTTAAGCTGTTAACGTCCTTGAAACTGTCCCAAGACCCCTTCAGAATGTCAACAGAAGCACCTGCCTACCTTTCTCATCTCCTTTAATTAAACCTGCTTTTTCTTAAGTCCCACCAGCATTCAAGAGGAGTAAAAATGTCTCCTTTCCATTTTATTGCAACAGTGTAGTTTTTTTATGATTTTATTCATTTATTTGAGAGAGACAGCATGAGTGGGAGGCAGGGAGAGCGAGAGGCAGGCTCCCTGCTGAGTAGGGAGCCTGATGCAGGGCTCGATCCTAGGACTCTGGATCACGACTTGAGCTGAAGGCAGATGCTTCCCCGACTGAGCCCCCCCAGGCGCCCCAGCAACAGTGTAGTTTTATACAACTTTTTCAACTGAAAACTCACAGTAGGATATTTCGAAATCCTTGGCAACTCCCCACAACCACTAGGAATAATGTTTTGGTGTGCCCGACATCTGACTTACAAATGAATCTCAGGCTCGTAATCTGTTTTTAAGATAGGATCCACTTATAATTTGTTTTTTTTTTAAATTGTTAAAATGTTATAACCACAGTAAAGGACATTTTAAAATAAAATGTGTTCAACCTCTACCCACTAAATATAATTATTTTCATTTCCCTTCATTCCCTTTCAAACTTTATCTCTATACTTCCATAATTTATGGTGATAATCATGGTAAATCCACAATGCTGCATTCTCCCTTTGAAAGCTTCTGATGTTTTATAAATATTCCTTCCTGTTGCTACACAATTTCTTGTCTGTCATTTTCAATGGCTGCCTACTATTCCACCAAGCTGATATATTACAATTTGCTTAATAATTTCCCTATTGTTGGACTTTGAAGCCATTTCAGTAGTCTTCCTATTATACTTTGATAAATGTGTTTGTGCAAGCCTCATCAAACTGGGGAAAGCTATGTTATGAAGACATGAATAATCCAATAAGATAATGGAGGGGCAGCAGCTCTCAAATCCTTTTTGGGCGAGAAGTGTGCCAGGGTGCTCATCCCTCACGTGGGCCTGCTCCATCAGCCTAGGAGCCAGCCAGCCTCTCAATTGTTTTTGGCCTCCAATCTGCCCATCGTTTTCATGTTTCAAGTGTGTGCTTCATTAATCTTACCTTCCCATTTACAAACTGCACAGAAGCTCATTAACATGGGACCCCAAATTTGCAAGGACCGGCTCTAAGGCCCTTGAGCCCCAGCCTCTCATTTTCTGGATGAGGATACAGATGTCATCGTTGACATCATCCTACTATTAGCGGAGATTTGATTCAGGAGGGAAAAGGAAACTCAGACTTCCTTACTCTCTGGTCCATTTCCACTAGATCAATGGTCTCCAACCTATAGAACCACAAAGAGGTTGAGAATTGCTTGGAAGCACCAAGGAGCATTTGGAAAATGGACTGAAAGTAATTTCTGGGTGCGTTCTGTAGTGGATGTTACCAGGCGAAGGTGAGCCCTTTTTGTTTAGAGTCTCTCCAGTGTGTATGCTCTGACAAAGGCTAGCACTAAAAGGAACATACATGTGAAGAGGCCACTTAGCATCTCTCTCCTCGCTGCAGTGAGACAGCCATTACTTCTCATTAAGTAAGTAATATTCTGAGCAATCCACTTACTCATTAAGGGCCATTAGTAGCTACTCTTTGTCACACATAAACCCTAATGGAGCTCTATCAAGGGTTTTACTAAAGAGTTGCTAATTTTCAAAAGGGAAGATTAGTAATGCTGGGAGCAGAATTCAGATTTTCCTCTGAGGCTCTTCTGAATATCCTCCCCTTTAGCCTCTGCCCTGGACGACAAAACAGCCACAGGTAATCATGGTGAGGCTTTACCAGGAAGAACCACTCGGGGGCTCCTCCCCGTGGCTGCAGTTCGGTCTTTGGTCACAGGGGAGCACACTGATCTCTCAGTGAAAAGCTCACCAAACACTCCCTGGCTTCTCTGGTCATTTTGGACCTCAGTCTGTCTGATTTGAGGGCCAGGTCACGCAGTGTACCCAGAAGGCCACAGAGGCATAGTCCTTCTTGAAGCCAGACAGCCACCGGCTCTCGTCTGTCTCAATATTTCAACCGGAGAGATTTTCCGAGGCTAATTGCAAAATGCGACTGTAGAACGTTTGGATTGGGGTTGGCTGTGACACGTTGGTTTCATCTCCTGGTGGCAAATCTGCATAGTGGGGCTAGAGGGGCTGCTCGTAAACAGGTAAGGCAGAGAAGTGCGCTGGCTTAACCACACGACTTCTGGGTAAGATCCGTGAGAATTCTCTCTCCCCTCGCCCGGCCTTGCCCTCACTCATCTTCTCTTCTATCCATTCCTCTTTCAAAATGGAAAACCCCCTAGAGTTTGCAAAGCTTGGTGTAAATTGCTTGAATACCTCATTCTGAAAGTTCTAGCATGGGCGTTGGTGCTAATACTTGGTTAGAAATTCAGAAGTAGGTAGGACCAAGTAATAAGAAACCAGAGGAAATTAGGCCAAAAAGCTTACACATTATTCTCATTAATAAGCCCATAGAAAAATCATACCTAATTTCCTTGGCCATCTGGCTGTTCGTTAAGTTAATTTTTGTTTTGCCATGATAAGAGCAGAGCGCTGGGTGAGTTTGGGTACATCTTGCTTCCTTTGCGGGCTTCAAGATTAGGAGATGATCCTGAGACTGTCCCTTGTATATTCTCAACCCATGTAGACATTAAATCCATCAGGAGGCCAGACACTCTGTGTTTGCCAGAAGACAAAGATTTTTTAATTAATGGGGGTTTTGTATCAGCTTTCCTAGTGACCCAGCTAGCATTCCCATGTCTGGGCAGGTGCATCCTGTTGTGCGTTATAGAACAACAAAGCGGACTACAAGGGCACCGAATCAGAGCATGCTTCCCCGCTCTCCGCCTCCCGCTGCTCACTTGCTCCTCCTGCTGAATTTCCCGTACGTTTCCGTTAAGCAAACTATAGCTCTGACTGCTCGGTTCATTCATTCAGTTACACATTCAATACATATTCACTGAACACCTGCTCTATGCCATGCGCCATGGTAGGCCCCGGGTATCCAGTGCTGAACAAGGAGGGCTCACTGTCTACGACAGAAAGTGGTTATTCATGAAATCGTAAAGGTAAAGTGAGATGGATATTTTCATGCCAGAAGTCATGATTTCCCAAATGGATTGACCATCCTTTCTCCCCCGTAATGTTTCTTTCTCTTCCTTTAAGGGCCCGCTTCCCTGATGAAAATGGGTTCCCCTACCCCACGAATTCCTCTAGAGTGGATGTCACCGGCAACCCTGTCCACCAATTTAATGCAGCAAGGAGCGCCACCAAAGCCGAGAGCTAGTGGGATCATTGAACCCAGAACCAGGACAACTGGCGCACATTATATACAGCACACCATCAGCTGGGCGGGCATATGGGGTCAGACGGGGGCAATCATCCTCCTAGTTCCACATTTTACCTGCTTGGCCCCACCGGCAGATACATCAAAGCCTTATATCTGGGGTCAATACTGATGCAGAGTGGGGAGAGGGAGGGACAAGAAGATAGGAGTTAGACTTAAAGATCATAGGGTTTCAGAGCTGGTATGATCCTCTATACACTTGACATGCACAGTGTGGTCCAACACCACCTGAGAGCTCGTGGGAAATGCGGAGGCTCAGGCCCCACCCCAGACCTACTCAGTCTGGATCTACCTTTTCACAAGATCCCCAGGTGACTGGTAAGCATATGACATTTTGAGAAACAGCACTCTAGATTAATAAGTTTCAACCTTTCCCCTGGCACCCACACATTAGAGGACAATCCTGTGCAGGACATATGTCCTTCAGTGTCACGAACACTTCCATATTCTGAGTGACAAATAATGAGAGAGCATTGCAATACGTGAGTGCCACATCATGGTTTAGAACTGATCTAATTTGGGGCTCCTGCGTGGCTCGGTGGGTTGAGTGTCTGACTCTTGGTT
Source organism: Ailuropoda melanoleuca (assembly GCF_002007445.2). Taxonomy (NCBI): domain Eukaryota; kingdom Metazoa; phylum Chordata; class Mammalia; order Carnivora; family Ursidae; genus Ailuropoda; species Ailuropoda melanoleuca. The sequence goes on along the minus strand of NC_048238.1, from coordinate 94,843,569 downwards.
TCGGCTCAGGTCATGGTCTCAGGGTCATGAAATTGAACCCTGCATCAGGCTCCCCACACAGCGGGGAGTCTGCTTGAGATTTCTCTCTCTACTAATAAATAAATGAATCTATAAAAAAAAACAGATCTAGCTTGACCCTTTCATTTGATAAACACTATTGAATTGCCTAAGTCCCATACTGTGAGCTCCTGGCGCAGGGGTCTTCAGCGGCCCTTTGGATGAGTCTTGAATCGAGGGTTGCCCGTTCTTCCGTTGTGATCCAACTCCTCACGAACTCTGCGCTATGTTTCTGTCATTTGTATCTCAGGTCTAAGGCGCCGGTTGTTGATATCCATGGGCAGCTGACGTGGCTACATACCCACCTCTTGTTGAACAGCTTGGTAACCTTATCTCTGTTGGTTACAGTAAGGCGTTTGCCTGCCTGCAACACCCTTTCATCTAGAAAGATCATTTTCTTCTCACCTTGAACTCCCAGTTCCCTTGCATGGAACTCTTGGCCCTTGGGCCTTACCTTGACCTCCATGAAGAGCACATATTGCCCAGTAGGTTGCTTTGAACTAGCCATGGGAATTCATATCTCCATGTCAACATCCCCCATAAAGCAGATTCCACAGTGGGGCACCCATTTTTAGACTTTTCCAGAGTCTAGAAACTACTTGGGCTCTGGACTCTGAGTCTAGATTTTTCCATTTGGTTCTATCTGACCTCCATCTCACATTGCTAAGGTTGGATCCTGACCATCCTCTCTCTCTCTCTTTTTTCCCCAAAGAATATACAAATCACAGTGATAAGGAGAAGAAAGTGTGGAAAGCAAAGTTAAATCTTCAAATTGAAAAAGGGGGGTAGTTATAGAGAACAGCTTCCCTTTTCCAAAGAGGAAAATAAGAGGGCCCCTTCCCTATGGTAATATCATCCAGATTGATTTAGTATTAAAAAAACTTTAGATTCCCCAAAGGTCAACATTTTTAACAGAGAAGATGGTAGGTGTATAGTACCTTAATTCTAAGGCAGTTTATTTTCCCTCAAATCTCAATATTTTCGCTATCAATGAGGAATGGGTTCCTGAACAAGCTCTAACAAACATTGCAAAGTCCCCAAATCCCTTCATCTGCCCTTGGGTAGCAAGGCCTGCTCCAGGTGGCTTGAGAAATAAGTAAAGCTGATCTAGAACATCTTTCTTCCATACTTACTTCTTTGGGGCTCTTGCCCATTTGAGTAATGGTCCCCTTTTACTTGGTTCTTAATGCCCTTTCCCTGCCTATTTTCTCCCCTAGCAAGCAAGAGGCCACCTGTTAAAAATATCCAATGCTGGGGCACCTGGGTGGCTCAGTCAGTTGGGCATCTGACTCTTGGTTTTGGCTCAGGTCGTGGTCTCAGGGTTATGGGATGGAGCCTTACACCCGGCTCTATGCTCAGCAGGGAGTCTGCTTGGGATTCTCTCTCCCTCTGCCCCTCCCACTTGTGTTCTCTCTCTCTCTCTCTCTCTCTAAAATAAATAGGTGAATTTTAAAAAAAAATCCAACACCATGTAACCTATTGCTAGAGTATCTTCACATGGAAGGACCCACAGAGGGGACAAAACTTAGCCCAAAGGAATGATTGCTCAAGTTGGAACCTGAGGCTTCAAAGTGGAAGAGAATGACACCTGCCCCACCTTGCTTCATAAGGGGATTAGTAAGGAACAATTAGGTCACAGCTATTAAAGTGCTTTTGACACAAATCAAATCAAGGCTTTGATTTTTCCCAATCTAGTATAGTCCCGTCTTAGGGTTGGTTTCTGCCTCAAACTGTCTATTTTTCAAAATGGGAGTACTGTACTCTTATACTTCCTTGCAAGGTTGTCAGGTGCAAACGAGACAACTGTGTTTCTTCTAAAGCCATCGGATCAAAAATATTTGAGACAGTTGCCTCAATAGGGCCAATGGTATCACAGAAAGAGCAACTAGTTGTTTTTATTTATTTTTAATTTTTAAAAAAGATTGTATTTATTTGTTTGACAGACAGAGAGAGAGAGAGCCAGCGAGAGAGGGAACACAAGCAGGGGAAGTGGGAGAGGAAGAAGCAGGCTCCCAGGGGAGCAAGGAGCCTGATGCAGGGCTCGATCCCAGGATGCTGGGATCACACCCTGAGCCGAAGGCAGGCGCTTAACGACTGAGCCACCCAGGCGCCCCCAACTAGTTGTTTTTAGCCAGCATTTCAGAAAGGTCTTGAGCTTAGCAACCCTCCAGCAGGTGAAAATTTGGCACCATAGAACCACTCCCCAGAGAAATGAATACTCTGGCATTTGATGGCTGGAGGACGGAAGCAGTTCCACTTTGTTTTAAGAATAGACCCCATGCTGTTTACTTGGTTTCTAGTCTCAAAGCTAACCCAGGTGCCTTCAGTGGCTCCGTGGTACTGTTTCTGGAAGTGTGGTCTCTGGACCCACCGCATCAGAATCATGTGCTTGTTACAAATGCAGATTCTTGGCCGAAGCATCTTGCCAAACCCACTGATTCAGGATCTCTTGGGGGTAGGACAGAGAAAGCCACATATTAAACAGAAAGATGACACTCTAGCATACTAATGTGTGCGACCCGCAATCACCAGTGGATCCAGTTCCTATATTATTACAGGGCAGTGGTTCTCAGCCCCCGGCACACACTAAAATCACCTGAAGGACTAATAAAAAACAGCTATGGCCGGCCTTACCCCAGACCAATTAAATGAGATTTTCTGGGGATGAGGCCCTGGTATTGGGACTTTTTAAAGTTTCTTCTGGTGATTTTCGGTGTTCTGTTAGGGCTGGGAACCACTGATGTAGGGCTCACTCCCCTACTCCCCTCGAGATGCAAGGGAACTACTCAAGGGCACTCACAGCACAGGTACACAGACTCTTAGCTCTTCTCAAGCTTCTCTTCTGCTGATGCATTAAGGGTTGGAAGACTCAAAAGAGCACCTACGACGTGGTATATACTCAGCAATTGATCAAATGGAAATAGGCTGCTCTCAAGAAGCCCGTAGTCCAGTGGAAGAGACAGACCCAATTACAAAACGTGAAGCATTAATCTCTCTAGTTTATTCTCTGGTCCTTATTTTAAGGATCTGGCTGTGGGGCACCTGGCCAGCTCAGTCGGTGGAGCATGTGACTCTTGATCTCACGGTTGCGAGTTCAAGACCCATTTCGGGTGCAGAGATTACTTAATAAGAAAATCTTTGGGGGAAAAAAAAGGACCTTGCTCTCTACACACCAGAGGATTACTCGCTTACAAGGATCCCTTGCTTTACCCTCCCCCTACCTCCTCGTTCAAAGCATCTTTTAGAAGACCTGACTTTGAGAGTTCCTAAAAGGCATTGTTGTTATTAGGATACTTGGGACCTACGTGAGTTTATACCCAGATCCTGAAGATTCCTTGGGCATGAGTTCCAGACTGTGAAGTCTCACCCCTTTGGCACATGCCTGTGTCAGCCTGTGAATGTCGTAGCATAATGGTAGTAGACTGACAAGTCCTTAAAGAGTGAGCTGCTCTTCCCTCTGCTAAAAACATGCCTTTACCTCTGAATCCAGAAAGAAAATCTCTTTCTTAAAATAATCTTACTGGATGCGATCTGGAGATAACAGAGCTTTTAGGCAGCTCTTCTAGTTCAGGCTAATGTATGAAATAATGTATAATCTACCCCTCTCCTATAAAAGGGCTTAATTAAAGTTAGGATTTCTCAACATTTGCTGCAACATGGACGGGACTGGAGGAGATAATGCTAAGCGAAATAAGTCAAGCAGAGAAAGACAATTTATCATATGATTTCTCTCATCTATGGAACATAAGAACTAGGATGATCGGTAGGGGAAGAAAGGGATAAAGAAAGGGGGGTAATCAGAAGGGGGAATGAACCAGGAGAGACTCTGGACTCTGGGAAACAGACTGAGGGCTTCAGAGGGGAGGGGGTGGGGGAATGGGATAGACTGGTGATGGGTAGTAAGGAGGGCACGTATTGCATGGTGCACTGGGTGTTATACGCAACTAATGAATCATCGAACTTTACATCAAAAACTAGGGATGTACTGTATGTGACTAACATAATATAATAAAATATATATTTTATATATATAATATATAAATATATATAATAAAATTATTATAAAAAATAAAATAAAATAAAATAAATAAAGTTAGGATTTTGCTCTTAATTTTCTAATGCAGGACACAGGGCATGGCCATTGGATAGCTCCAAGTATCAAAATGTGATCCCTTTAAACTGGCAACCAAGCTTTTAAAAATGTTAGCTTTCCCTTCTTTCCCTTCCTGTCATAATTTACTCTTTTTTTTAATATAATTTAGCAGCTGGTAAATGATGAACCTTTCCCACTTTATTTACTGTATTCCAATGTTCTCAGTCATACGGTGATCTGGTAGACCTTTCTGAAACCTAGCTTTGGGAAAGGAAAAAAAATTTTGAGCCCCAACTTGGAAATGGTAAGTGCTTGCCTGAGCCAGATAACTCAGTCTCCTACTTTCTCATTTAACATTGAAGCACATGCCTTTTATTTATACCCATTTGGGGAATGGTTACAGTGGTAATTAGTAACAATTTGAAATTCTTCAACTACTAAATGGAGGGAAAGTGGCATTAATACTTGACTGCAGAAGTAATGGTAGGCTGTGGAACAGATCTAGGCATAATTACAAACTGGGCAGGAAGGCACTTGGGGTGAGCCTGCACTCAGGAATGTGCAGGAAATTAATTAACCTAGCTAAAGACAAATCGTAAGGAACCTATTCTGAAAGCCCTTTGGACAGAAGGCAAAGGGATTGTTTTTATAGCCTACAAGCATAATAACAATGATTAGCCTTTCTGCCTTCATTTGCTTGATTACTTATGTTATCATACAGGGTTAGCAGCAGTGGTAGAGAAGGGAGCTGTTCAGGATCAAAATAAACATTCTAAATCCCAAGATGGTCAATTATAAACATGAAACGTGCCAATGGGTTTTTCTCACAGCGTTATTGAGATAGAGTACAGTTCATACTACATACATACAATGTAGTTCGCTATCAAAGTGTGCAAATCGGTTTGGGGTATATTCACTGAGTTGTACAATCGTCACCACTACCTAATTAAAGAACATTTGCATCATTCCAATCAAAAACTCCATACCTATTAAGCAGTAACTTCCCTACCTCCTCTCCCATCAGCCCCTGGCAACCACTAATCTACTTTTCGTCTCTATAGATTTACCTATTTTGCATATTTCAGATAAATGGAATCATATGCCATGTGACATTTTGTGTCTAGCTTCTTTCATTTAGCATAATATCTTCAGGGTTCATTCATGTTGTATCAGCACTTTATTCCTTTTAATGGATGAATAATAGCCCATTGTATGGATATACCACATTTTGTTTATCCATTCATTAGTTGATGGGCATTTGAGTTGTTACAACTTTTTGGCTATTGTGAATAGTACTGCTATGAACATTTGCGTACAAGTTTTTGTGTGGACATATGTCTCCATTTTTTTTTTGGGTATATGCCCAGAATTGTAATTGCTGGCTCATTTGGTAACTCTGTTTAGCATTTTGGCCAATGAGTTCTTAAGCCATGGTTTTTAGCATTCTTTTTTAAGTTTATTTGAATTTAAAGAGATTGTAGATGAATATGCTACAAAGGCTAATTTTTTTCTCGATACCATTTGTGAAGTTTAATTTAAAACTCAAAGCAAGTTCATACAAAAACATGAATTCTCTGATTTGCTTCCAATTAAATGACTGCTCCTATCTGTACATTTTAATATCCCATGCAGATACATCGTCTATAAGACAAGACCATTATTTGCGTGATAAGGCCTGAGCTAATCTGATGATTCCCTGGACGTTCTTCCCTTAACATGAATTTGCCTGGGGAAGAGGGAAGAAGAAACTAGCTTCTCCCATTTGCCAGCTAAGTAATCTGCTATGTTCCTGGTTGTTATGGTCGCAGGTATGACAATATTGGAGCTTGGGAGGCCCACTAAAGTGTAGTCGGGTCAGATTCAAATGGAATGAAGTCAAAGCAATAATGGCAAGGGCGGGGAGTTGAAAATAATCACTGGGAAAAATGGGGCAACTTTCAGGCTCATTGCTCTTTTATGCCAATTTTGGTGGCTGGTATTCAAACAATAGCACTAGCATATTTATGTAACGCATGTTGTATGTGCCTGGCACTGTGCTGAGTGCTTTAATCATTTCCTTAAACCCACTGTACAGCTGGGGAAAATAAGGCCCAGAGGTTAAGTAACTAACTCAAGGTAACACTTATAACAAGTAAAAGTCGAAACCCAGGTCTGCCTGAATCTAGAGCCCATGCTCAACCACCTAAGCTCCACCGCAGAGAGCCTAACTCCCCAGCTAGAGGCTTCTAGACCCACCCACGAGCCGTAGAGTCTTGTTTTTTTCTTCCACACACTCCAGTTGCCAAGTGGTAATGGAGGCTGGGGTCTCAAAATGGCCCTTCTCTTTACCAGGTGCACCGTATACATAGCCTGGAAGGAATAGGAATCTGGATCTCTGGCTAGCTAAAATAGACACATGTCCTGGATTCTTCAAGAAGGGAGGAAGGGGAAAAGGACAAGAGGGCCTTCCAATACGTTCCCTGCCCACATCTCCATTCTCGCCTTCAGCAAATCCTTCCCTCATACACTATGCTTTGGCAATACCCAAATGGTCATAGTATCTTTCACATACCATTCTTTATCTCACCTTCCTCACCTCTGGGCCTTTGCTCAGTTTGCATCTACTGTGCAGAATGCCCTTCTAGTCCCCTTCACCTGGAAGAGTTCCCATACAACCATTAAGGTTCATCATCTACTTCAAGAAGACTTCCTCGCCTTCAGCAAATCCTTCCCTCATACACTATGCTTTGGCAATACCCAAATGGTCATAGTATCTTTCACATACCATTCTTTATCACCTTCCTCACCTCTGGGCCTTTGCTCAGTTTGCATCTACTGTGCAGAATGCCCTTCTAGTCCCCTTCACCTGGAAGAGTTCCCATACGACCATTAAGGTTCATCATCTACTTCAAGAAGCCTTCCTCAACCCCTTCATAATAGCCTAGGCATAGTTTTGTATTGCCAGATTTTCCCTACTGTATTTTAATTGGCTGATTCTGGGCTTCCTTGTCTTAATGGTTATGCCCTTAACAATGGGCACTCCATCTTGCTTGTCTTTGTAGTCCCAATACCTGGCACAATGATTGCCACACGCAGAAAGTATCCAATCAGTGTCTGCTGAATGAATCAATGAAGTCATATTTGTGGAGCACTAATTATAGGCCAGGCACGTTAACAAATATCAATTCATTTAGTCCTCAAAACAAACTTGTAAGATATGTAACAATATGTCACTGCTGACAGGTGAAGGAAGTACAAGTTACTTAGCTAGGAAGTGGCAGTGCTGGGATTCAAACCCAGCCCTCAATGACTCCAAAGTCTGGCTCTGTCCATGTACCCTTACTGTCTCCTACCATAGAAAACTGACTCTGGATTTCAAAGACCTGTTCTCCATGGCCATATATCATGGAAATGGTCCCCAAGTTCCAACATTTCCAAGGACAAGTTATTTCTCTTGTACATTCTCTCACAATTAGATGAGCTCACAATACCTCTGTCATAGAGCATATCCTGATTTTTATTCATATTTTTGTGAATATGGTCACAGACGTTTAGCTAGAAGTCAAGACCTGATCCTTTACGAAGCTCTGTCATTGAGGGTCTTAGACCGAGATTGATCGCCTCACTGTATATGTCAAAGACAAGCAGAGATGACTTTCCACTTCTTATCAGCACGGAAAACAAAGCCTAGGAATGTAGCAAAAGATAACAATAGAGATCCAAGGGTGGTTTACCCTTTACTGACTTTTATAAGATTAGTTTTAGTTAAAGAATTAAATATTCCTTGATTCACCCGGAATCTAATTGCACCTTTCAGCTGGCGAGCAAGGGCTACTGGAGAGGCTCAGAGGCTTTTAGAAGGCCTTGTTAATGCTTAGATAAAGCATCTAAACGTCCCTTATACTCCCTTTCTGATGCCTGATTCCACCGAGCAGTAATGGAACTGGTTTATGATCTCTGAGGCATCACTGGATACCATTGGCTTGGTTCTAAACAGTTTACGTTGACGTAGACTTGCACTCACCTAGCACAGCCTCAGCTTTTTCTCCCTATCGAAATAAGACGTCATCTTAGGCCACATCCATTGTTATAAACCATGGAACTGTTTCCCTTTAAGTTACTAAAAGCCACTCTTCCATTTTCCTCCTCAGACTGTGTTCAAGGTAGAAACACAATTGGCAGAGTGGGAGTGTAACGTGTCATCTGACCCCCAGGGCCATGTTCTGTCCACTACATCAAGCTGCCTCCCAAGTTCAAGTGTGCGGTCCTCCCAAACCAATGGAATTGTTTCCCACATTTTAACATTTCAGTGTCCAAGTCACCTCTTCTGTGTGGTCCCTTCATTCCAAGTATTTTTACTTTCCATGCTTTTCTTTAGCAGGAAGAATTGGTTATGTCATTCAGAATAAGGTCATTCTGCTAACCACAGCAATAAGATATTTATATTAATCACTTTCTTTTCTTGAGGACTCCTCTAGGACAGAAGCCTATCTATTCAACTGTCAATGTAACTTTATCTGAGGATAGGAATGCTAACACCTTATTCTCTTCTTCAAACATCTATGACTGTTCTGTGCTATTGTTCTTGATCTGGTCTTATCCAGCCCTGGCTATATTTTCTTGCACTGGAGCAGAGAGTTCATCTTCTTTTGATTTTTAATCAAAAGAATTAAATACATAATTCTCCACTCACTACCGAGAATCACATTCATCTGTTTTCAAATAAAGAGCTTGGCGTTACAGGTGTAGGATGGGGATGGCTGTCAAGGAAAAGAGGGGAGGAATTTCAACATTTCGAACTCCCAAATGATGGAGAAAATGATGTGATGCTTGTAAACGTCATATAACTGTCAAAAGTATATGAAACCAGCTATATAACCTGTGATACAGTAATTTGTTCAACAAATATTTATCGAGCATCTGCTATCTGTCAAGCTCTATTTTAGATGCTGGAAATACGTCAGGGAGCAAACAATGACAGAGATCCTTGCTCCCATGGAGCTTGTCTTCTAGCAGGGAAGGAGAGACACTGAGCACATAAAAGCAACTAAATTATGTAGTATGTTAAAAGATTATAAATGATGGGCATTAAGGAGGACACTTGATATAATGAGCATGGGGTGTTCTATGCAACTGATGAATCGCTAAACTCTACCTCTGAAGCTAATACTACACTATATGTTAATTAATGGATTTTAAATAAAATAAAATTTAAAAAAGAAGATTATAAATGATTTAAACGAAAGATTGGGCAAGGTGAAAGGGGCTTGGTAATGCTTGGGGTGCTCTACAGAACAGGATGACGGGGTAGACATTACTGAGAAAGTGACACTTGGACAAAGACCTGCAAGATGAATGGGAGTTAGCCATCCAGATATCTGGGGAAAGAAGATTCCAGGCAGAAGGAAGAGCCAGGAACAGAGCAAAACATATCAAATTTCCATCAAGATAGGAAACCCAAAGCATACTACTGTGTTAAAGCAATCGGTGCCTTTGTCCCTATTTATACCTACTGAGTCGCGTTAGGCCCAGGTTTGTAATTACAAAAATGTCAACTATCTAGAAGGCTAGATCCCTTATGGATGATGCTATCTCAAAACGACCTCTAGGCAGAAAGAAATATGTTTCTTTAAGCAGAAGTGCCCAGAGCCAAAGCCAACTCAAACTCCTATTGGAGCTGATGAGGGAACTAGTTTAAACCAGATTTTTCAGACACTTAGAATCTTTCCTGTGTTGCGACTGAACTTCTTATATGAGCAGATCTTGATCATACTTTTGTTTGTTTGTTTGTTTGTTTATTTTCCCACGCTCTGAATCGGGTACAGCAAGCCTCGAGACGGCTGCTCGGAATTCTGCAAGGCATTCTCACAGCAAAATTCAGAAGTCGCCCTTCGCGGTCCCGTGCCCTGCTTTCTGAGCACCTTCCCCTGGGCTCCCGTATTCGCGTCTGCAATCTCCAGCCCTGTTCTTTCAGCTTCAGATCGGTGGTTGCTACTTGTCTTCGGCTGACTTCTGGGAGTGCGCACTGCTTTTCTCTCCCCTGCCCCCTGCCCCGGGTTCTTACTCTACCCCCTGGCTGGCACTTTGATTCTCTTAGCCCTGGCCACGTGCCTCTTGTCAACACCTCGCCGCTGCTCCCCAGCCCCCGTCCAGTCGGCCTGCCTCCTCCGAGTCCCGAAGCCAGCAGCCTCACCTGTTCCATCCCGCCTTCTGCAAAGGAGCCTTTCTGCCAGCATCGCCCTCGGGGGTGGGGCTCCTGCTCCCCAGTGTGCCGGTTCCCTTTCTGTGCCGGCAGTCTACCCTCCTCTTTCCTTCACTGACTTGTGCTAACTGAAACCACAAGGACGTGGCTGTGTGTGTGTGTGTGTGTGTGTGTGTGTGTTCGTTCACAGTGGGAGGAGAGGTTGAGGGTTAGGATTACCTCTGATTCTCTTCTGAATTCAGGTTTTACTTATGCTATTGGGGTTTTTACTGGTGTATAATTTATATACCATAAACTTCACCCGTTTTAAAGTGTACAATGCAATTTTTAGTGCAATAATCTATTTTCGGAATATTTTCATTACCTCCAAAGGAAATCCCATTAAGCAGCTGTTCTTTGCCCCTCTCCCAACCCAGGCAACCACTAAGCTACTTTGGATTACTTTTAGAGCTCTGTAGATTTGTCTGCTCTGGACCTTTCATATTATTGGAATCATATAATAGTTGCCTTTTGTGGCTGGTTTCTTTCACTAGCATGTTTTTAAGATTTCTCCATATTACATCATAAATCATTCTTTTTTAATGCGGAGTAATATTGCATACTGTGTGGGCATACCACAGTCTACTTAACCATTTGTCAGTTGATGGACATTTGGATCGTTTCCACTTCTTGACGATTTTCAGTAACACTGCCATAAATATTCATGTGCAAGCACTTGTTTGAATACCTGTTTTCAATTCTCTGGGGTACATACCGGGAAGTGGAATTGCTGGGTTATATGCTAATTCTATGTTTAACTTGTTGCGGAACAGCCAAACTGGTTTCCAAAACAGTTGCAAACTCTGACATTCCCACCAGCAATGCAGTGATGGTTCTGATATCTCCACATCCTTGACAACACTTGTTATTGTCTGTCTTTTTGATTCTAGTTGTTCCAGTGGAAGTGAACTGGTATCTTATTGTGGTTTTGACTTATATTTCCTTAACGACTAATCATGTTGAGTTTCTTTTTGTGTGCTTAGCAGGCATGTTTTTCGTCTTTGGAGAAATGCCTCTCCAAATCCTTTTCCCACTTTTAATTGGGTTACTTATAATTTTATTGTTGAGTCATAAATTCTTCATGTCTTCTGGATACAAGTCCTTTGTCAGCTGTATGACTTGCATATATTTTCTGCCATTCTGTGGGTGGTCTTGTCACTGTCTTGATGGTGTTTGTTCTTTGAAGCACAAAAACTTTTCATCTTGATAATATTCCATTTATCTGTTTTTCCTTTTGTGGTTTATGCTTTGGGTGTCCTGTGGATGAAAAACTGGCCAATTCAAGGTCTTGAACATTTGCTGTATGTTTTCCTTCAGGAGTCTTAGAGTTTTAGCTCTTACATTTAGGTCTTTGATCCATTTTGAGTTAATTTTTTTAAGATAGTGGTAGGTAGGGCTGCAATTTCATTCTGGTGCAGGTAGATACCCAGTTGTCCCAGGACCACTTTTTGAAAAGACTATTCTTTCCCCTTTGCCATCTCTTCTTATTCTTATCCCAGAAATATCAGCCTTTCCCAAAGTTCTGTCTTATGTCTCTCCATGTATCTCTTGTTCCATTCACTTCCTCAAAGTATATATGCTTTCCTCCCATCTCAATTGTTCCCTAGTTGTGGACTGTTTATAACTCTCCCTCCTCACCCCTGCCCTCCCTCCTGGGCTTAAGCCTATGCAACCAACTATGTGTTGGACATTTCCATTTAGAGTCTTGATTCTTGCCCAAAACATACATGTTGAAAACACAAGATAGCCTCTCTCCTTCACAATGTGCTCCCCTCATAAACTTTCCATTTCTATTCATGGCTCCACCACACTGTCAGTTATAGAGACACAAAAGACATTCTTTGCTTTGTCCTTCCTGACCGCTCAGCCACCAAGCCATGTCGATTTCAAGTCTTCCATTAAATTAATGGACATCTTTGATTTTCGTTACTACCAGAACTATTTTCATTCAAATCTTTGTTGTAATATGCCAGGATTAACCAAATGGTCTCCTACTTCCTTTCGTTCCTGTGATTTCTCCCAGATCCTTGTCGTGACTACACAAAGTTACCAGATTTTCTCTTAAGGTCCTTGGGCCATGTCATTCCCTAATCACAAAGCTTCAGGGACTTTGTATTGGACAAAGTACCAACCCTCCGCGATGCAGTCATGTCCCTGCACTTTCTGGCCACAACCTACAACGCTTTGTTCACACATCTATTAGAGCCCTAATTACACTGTTGGGTAATTATCCATTCATGGGCTTGTCACCCACACTGAACTAACTATGAGTTCCCAGAGGCCAGAAATGGCTGTATTCACCCTTGTTGCTCTAGGTCTAGCTCGTATTGGATGTTCAACACACAGAAGCTAACGTATGAAATCGTTGTGATGTTGGATCATAGAAGTCACATGAGAGTGGGGTGGGTGGTGAGGGGTTCGGTATGGTGTTTGTCTGTTCTATGCAGGAGCCCCCCTTTCTCACCTTTCTCCCTCTCTTGCTTTCTGAAATCGAAATCAAACCTTCCGATTTCAGGATTCCAGTTGGTTGCTATGCATTTTTTTAGCCTGCCTTGTTCTGGCACAACCAATTGCTCTCCACTTGACCCATATGTGTTCTCTCACCGAGCAAGACTGTCAAAGAGTGGTCAGGGTATCCTGACCAGCGGCCTGCTGGTTCGCTAATTGCTCACAACCATGAAGAGCTCTCAGGAAGCTACCATGATGTTCTAGCTTTTATTAAACATTAGCCGATGTGATCATCGGCAAGTCCAGAAATACTTACAACACTGCAGGCGGCGTTTCCTGGGGGATTCTAGCTAACTTTTAAGGGTTCAGTTATGACAGGCTGAATTTGTAAATGTTTGCAGAAAAGTGAGAGAGAGAAAGGTTCAATTACTTTATAACTAGCAAGCAGTATTTGTAGTAATTAGTTTAAACATCCATTTGTTTAAAGGTAATCAGGAGATGGCATTGGGGCTCCTGGGTGCCTCAGTGGGTTAAAGCATGTGCTTGTGGCTCAGGTCATGATCTCAGGGTCCTGGTATCAAGCCCCATGTCGGGGCTCCCTGCTCAGTGGAGAGTCTGCTTCTCTCTCTCCTTCTGCTCGTTCTCACTCTCTCTCAAGTAAATAAATCAAATCTTTTTTTTTTTAAAGAATGGCATCAGTAATACTCTCTCATGTATTTTAACAACAGCTGTGGCTATAACTAGAAGTGGACTCCGATTTAAGAAAAATTTGAGGTGATAAAATCTGGATTTATGAAATGGATAAATCAGAGTCAGCAGTTATTTTTATTAAAGAAATAGTCTTCACTTACACTAGAGGGTTGCTGACCTCATGTTTGTCTATGCTTTTCTAGTGTATTTGCTGCTATCCTTTAGATAACCTGCCATTCGTTGAAGTATTAAGTTTGATACAGGATAAAATCTCTGATTCTTGTGAGTCTTCATTGACTTCTTAAAGTTTGTGTGAGCCTAAGGTCATATTAAAGATTTTTCTGTTAAAAAACAACGTTCCATTCAACAATCTTAAAAAACAACCCCAAATCCCCTCTTTCTGTATTTCCTGGCTCCATGAATGGTGCCACCATCCCCCCGGTTACCCCAGGCAGAGACCAAGGAGTCTTTAGTGGGTCCCTACCGCTTCTCCTTCCCCCGGCCCACGTCTCTGTCAATCACCAAATCCCATGGATTCATGGCCGCAAATACCCTTCTCGACTCATCTCCACCTTCCACTGCATCCTCTCTTACCTAAACCCGCTGGAGTGCCCTGGTAACTGGTCTTCCTGCATCTGCTCTTGCCATCTTTTTCACTCGCCATCCATTTCTTTGACACACAGCCAGAGTGATCTCATAATTTCATTTCCCCTTTTACAACCCATGAATGGTGTTTTATTGCCTAAAACAAAAGCCCAACTCTATGGCCTGGAATGCCTTTCCCGACCCGCAGGAGCTCCCTCTGTGTGTGTGTTTTAGCACCCTGTGATCAGTTACCTTCTCCGAACACTTTTTTGGTTTAGACTGAAATTTGACAGTTTATCTGTCTCTGTCCTTGACTACGCAGAAGACATTCAGAGGGCAGGGACTATATTTATCTCTATCTCCAGGGCCCAGCTCAGTCCCACTAGATGTTTGTCGAGTGAAGTAACTCCTCTAATTTTCTGTACTTACGTGTTTCTGTTTGTGACACTGGTTTGGATAGAACAGTCTGAAGAGGCAAACAGTTGATGCTTCTAAAGAGCTCAAAGTTGCTAGTGATTGGGCAAGGAAGCAGAAGGAGAATGTTTTGCTTTCAAGAGCTAAGGGACTAACTAGTGGGTCCCTACTGCCAGTTCAGAGGGTTTAGTTAATGTGGGGAATTGTACATTCGGTGTTATGTGGAATCTTTTGAGTTCTGTATGAACACAGTGTATCAGTACTTTCATGCTGAATTAGCAGAACTGAGCAGTGAAAATCTCCCCTGGTCGTCTTCTTTCCAACTAAAGTTTTCCAGCAACATGTCAGACAAAAAAAGTAAGAAATCATATTGTAAAAAACAAAAATGGAACAAAAATTGGTAAACAAGTCTGTATCAGAAATGTAGGAATTTTCAGGGCGCCTGGGTGGCTCAGCCGTTAAGCGTCTGCCTTCGGCTCAGGGCGTGATCCCAGCGTTCTGGGATCGAGCCCCACGTCAGGCTCCTCTGCTAGGAGCTGGCTTCTTCCTCTCCCACTCCCCCTGCTTGTGTTCCCTCTCTCGCTGGCTGTCTCTCTCTGTCAAATAAATAAATAAAATTCTTTAAAAAAAAGAAAGAAATGTAGGAATTTTCAATTTCTTACTTCCAAAAGCACAACAACCAGTTGCATAATGTAAGTTGTAGAAAGTTGAAACTTTCCCCCTTAGAGCTGTATTATGACCATGCCAATGAAATCTGATGGTGAGGGCATGCCAGTGTGAGGAAATGACAAGTGACAAACGATGCCAGTTGCAGTGATGAAGGCTGCATTAGCTTGTCACTAAATAGAAAGCTTCAAGGTAGAGTGTATGTGGGTGTATTTTCATACACAAAACCAAATGAAAATTAAGTCAATTATCAGAATAATTCAAGCCCCAATTCCCCAAGGTTTGCTTCAATTAGATAATTGATGCAATTAGGTGAAAGGTTTGGGGTAGATTTTTCTGGTCTGAATTATCTCAAATTACTTTAATTCTCCACTTCACTTTGATTATGAAGACCCAGCAGCTCAGGCTTGAGTGTGAGCGAATTTAAGCACCCATTGTGCCGCTGGTTCAGATAATTCCTTACATCTTGCTTTTCCTCCCGTAAAATGTGCCCAACACACTATGTTTGTAAGTTAATTTCAGTGATAAAACCACCAATTTATAGAATAAAAGTGTAGAACTGGCTGTTTAATATATAATGGGAAACTATTACTGGAAAGGAATAGCTTAATGAAACCTTCTGTTCGGGAGTGGACATTTNCGATTTAAGAAAAATTTGAGGTGATAAAATCTGGATTTATGAAATGGATAAATCAGAGTCAGCAGTTATTTTTATTAAAGAAATAGTCTTCACTTACACTAGAGGGTTGCTGACCTCATGTTTGTCTATGCTTTTCTAGTGTATTTGCTGCTATCCTTTAGATAACCTGCCATTCGTTGAAGTATTAAGTTTGATACAGGATAAAATCTCTGATTCTTGTGAGTCTTCATTGACTTCTTAAAGTTTGTGTGAGCCTAAGGTCATATCAAAGATTTTTCTGTTAAAAAACGTTCCATTCAACAATCTTAAAAAACAACCCCAAATCCCCTCTTTCTGTATTTCCTGGCTCCGTGAATGGTGCCACCATCCCCCCGGTTACCCCAGGCAGAGACCAAGGAGTCTTTAGTGGGTCCCTACCGCTTCTCCTTCCCCCGGCCCACGTCTCTGTCAATCACCAAATCCCATGGGTTCATGGCCCCAAATACCCTTCTCGACTCATCTCCACCTTCCACTGCATCCTCTCTTACCTAAACCCGCTGGAGTGCCCTGGTAACTGGTCTTCCTGCATCTGCTCTTGCCATCTTTTTCACTCGCCATCCATTTCTTTGACACACAGCCAGAGTGATCTCATAATTTCATTTCCCCTTTTACAACCCATGAATGGTGTTTTATTGCCTAAAACAAAAGCCCAACTCTATGGCCTGGAATGCCTTTCCCGACCCGCAGGAGCTCCCTCTGTGTGTGTGTTTTAGCACCCTGTGATCAGTTACCTTCTCCGAACACTTTTTTGGTTTAGACTGAAATTTGACAGTTTATCTGTCTCTGTCCTTGACTACGCAGAAGACATTCAGAGGGCAGGGACTATATTTATCTCTATCTCCAGGGCCCAGCTCAGTCCCACTAGATGTTTGTCGAGCGAAGTAACTCCTCTAATTTTCTGTACTTACGTGTTTCTGTTTGTGACACTGGTTTGGATAGAACAGTCTGAAGAGGCAAACAGTTGATGCTTCTAAAGAGCTCAAAGTTGCTAGTGATTGGGCAAGGAAGCAGAAGG
Source organism: Ailuropoda melanoleuca (assembly GCF_002007445.2). Taxonomy (NCBI): domain Eukaryota; kingdom Metazoa; phylum Chordata; class Mammalia; order Carnivora; family Ursidae; genus Ailuropoda; species Ailuropoda melanoleuca. The sequence goes on along the minus strand of NC_048238.1, from coordinate 94,826,702 downwards.
AGAATGTTTTGCTTTCAAGAGCTAAGGGACTAACTAGTGGGTCCCTACTGCCAGTTCAGAGGGTTTAGTTAATGTGGGGAATTGTACATTCGGTGTTATGTGGAATCTTTTGAGTTCTGTATGAACACAGTGTATCAGTACTTTCATGCTGAATTAGCAGAACTGAGCAGTGAAAATCTCCCCTGGTCGTCTTCTTTCCAACTAAAGTTTTCCAGCAACATGTCAGACAAAAAAAGTAAGAAATCATATTGTAAAAAACAAAAATGGAACAAAAATTGGTAAACAAGTCTGTATCAGAAATGTAGGAATTTTCAGGGCGCCTGGGTGGCTCAGCCGTTAAGCGTCTGCCTTCGGCTCAGGGCGTGATCCCAGCGTTCTGGGATCGAGCCCCACGTCAGGCTCCTCCGCTAGGAGCTGGCTTCTTCCTCTCCCACTCCCCCTGCTTGTGTTCCCTCTCTCGCTGGCTGTCTCTCTCTGTCAAATAAATAAATAAAATCTTTAAAAAAAAAAGAAAGAAATGTAGGAATTTTCAATTTCTTACTTCCAAAAGCACAACAACCAGTTGCATAATGTAAGTTGTAGAAAGTTGAAACTTTCCCCCTTAGAGCTGTATTATGACCATGCCAATGAAATCTGATGGTGAGGGCATGCCAGTGTGAGGAAATGACAAGTGACAAACGATGTCAGTTGCAGTGATGAAGGCTGCATTAGCTTGTCACTAAATAGAAAGCTTCAAGGTAGAGTGTATGTGGGTGTATTTTCATACACAAAACCAAATGAAAATTAAGTCAATTATCAGAATAATTCAAGCCCCAATTCCCCAAGGTTTGCTTCAATTAGATAATTGATGCAATTAGGTGAAAGGTTTGGGGTAGATTTTTCTGGTCTGAATTATCTCAAATTACTTTAATTCTCCACTTCACTTTGATTATGAAGACCCAGCAGCTCAGGCTTGAGTGTGAGCGAATTTAAGCACCCATTGTGCCGCTGGTTCAGATAATTCCTTACATCTTGCTTTTCCTCCCGTAAAATGTGCCCAACACACTATGTTTGTAAGTTAATTTCAGTGATAAAACCACCAATTTATAGAATAAAAGTGTAGAACTGGCTGTTTAATATATAATGGGAAACTATTACTGGAAAGGAATAGCTTAATGAAACCTTCTGTTCGGGAGTGGACATTTTTGCCTCTAATAATAGTTGCCTCTTTATGTTGGAGATGCCAGGCCTGGGGACAAAGTTGAGTTAAGACAAATCATATAAACTTTATGTAAACCTGGCCTTGACTGAAATAATTATATTGATAAGAACTTATTGCATTGTGGTGAAAACACCTTGATAATCTTCAGGTCAGATTCTTACCAGTTTCAACCAACTGTACACAGATGTCAACTGGGAAGTCAATGTCAAAGGATTGAGAAATGATTTGCTGTACTGGAGTGAGAGTGGCCTCGGGTCAGATTCTATTGACTTGGAATTGGATGTAAGTTATGGTTTACTGAGCTTGATTATTGTTTTTTCTTCAATTCTTGCAATATTATATTCAATTATTGTTGTAAGGAGAGGGGCAGAGGAAAGAAGGAAAGAGGGGTTGTTGTACCCCACTCATGAGGATTTGATAATGCAGGGAAGAGAGGAGAATCTAGGGCCGTTTAGTATGGGAGCAAAAGTCCAGAAAAAGTCCCCATGACTTGAATCTTCACACAAAAAATATGGCCTAAACTATACCGAGCATAGTTTTTGCAAGGAATCAGGGGGATAGGGGCACCTGGGTGGTTCAGTCAGTTGGGCGTCTGACTTTTGATTTTGGCTCAGGTCATGATCTAGGGTCATGAGATGGAGCCCTGAGTTGGGCTCTGTGCTCAGTGTGGAGCCTGCTTCAGATACTCTCTCTCCCTCACCCTCTACTCCTCCCCACCCCGACTTGCACGCACACTCTCTCCCTCTCTAAAAAATGAAATGAAATGAAATGAAAAAGAAATCTGGGGGATATGCAATACATTTTTAAAGATGTGCTTTAGCCCAAATAGCTAAAAATTATTTGGTATCAAAAAAGGTATGCTTCAGGTATTTGTAAATTTTATTTATTTACAAGGAACTACTAATTTCTCAATAGTAGCATTTAAACGATGCCGTCAAATCTCAAGTAGACTTTTAGAGCTGTCTGCCATCAATTTTGCCTCAATGGTAGACTAAGCAAAATGTAAAATGCATATGTCCTTTGACACCTCAAATACACTGGGAGATTATCACCCAAAGGCAAAAAGACACATGAATTTCACCAATCTTTTCTTTCATTATACTGAAAAATTGGAAACAATACCACTGCCTAATCATAGGGAATTGGTTATGGAAATTATAATCAAGACATATAACCGATACTAAGGGGCCATTAGACGTGAGGTTGTAGAAGAATATTCAGTGAAACTTGAGAAGATATTTATGATATATTTTAAATGAAAATTCCAAAACATATTGCAGAACAACATGGAAAGTATGATCTCACTTTTGCATCCACATATTTGTGTGTGTTTAGCTCTAGAAAGGTGTTTAGAAACAGGCCTCCAATGTGTTTTAAAAATGGCGGTCTCAATTGTTGAATGGAAGTGGTAGATGTATGAGTGTTCATGGCACTTTCAAACTTGCTATATGTTTGAAAAACCTAACAATAAAAAGTTAAAAGGAAAAAAGTTGACTAGGATGAGTAAGATTTGGTGTGGCATGTGTGCTCCATCACAGGGCTTGCTGATTTGTGAGGGGACTGATAACATCCCAACTGTGTCTAAGCAACAAGTATTACTGTAGAACTATCAATGTCAGTCTGTCCAACGGCCAGTGGGGGTCATTTCCCAATTTCATACCAGCTCTCTCATTCCCCAGTGAGCACATCGTTCCCTGGGTAAGTACTCAGAGCACATGCTCCCTGAAGGTCCAGATTTTGGAAACATCTCCTCCTCAGTTCTACACGATATCACAGGACTCAGAGGAGTTAGAAAAGTTGCTTTGGCAAAGTAATCACAGCCTTTAGTTTTTCAAACACCTAACAACAGGCTTCAGTGACTCTGATAACTGGCTATTTAAAGAAAATGAAATGACAATGATGACATCTATGACAGTAGAACCCAAATGACACGCTCCCGTTCTAAACACGAGTGTTTCAAAATAAAAATTAAAAAAAAAAAAAAACTGAAGTTGGCAATAAGCAAAAAAAAAAAGAAAAAAATCCTCCCTTTCTTCCCCCAAGTCTTAGGTACTGGTGGGACTGTCTTTTCATGCATGAAACTGGATAGTATCTTCTTTTCTGAATTGCTATTTATATTGTTTCCCTACCTTCTATTGGGATATTCACTTGTCATTTATGTGTTAGAGCTCTTTGCAACCCTTTGTTACACGTGATGATAATTTTTCCCAAGTTTGACATTTAGCTTGACTATGGCGTTTTTACTGTATATAAATGTTGCTCATTCTTCTTCTGCTTTTTATGTCATCTTTGGAAAAGCACTGTCCGCTACAAGATTATATATAAAAATACACACCTATAAATTCTTAAAGTATTTTTGGTGGGATTTTTTGACGTTTAACTCTTTAAATTATGTAGCATCAGAATTAACTTGATTGCCCCCTCCAATGACTAGCCATTTGTTCCCATACTATTTATTGAAAAATTCTTCTTTTTCCTTCACCTTCAACTTAGACCATCTCTGTATGCCAGTGAAAATAAAAAGGTTACTTATTTTTTTTTAAAAGATACGAGTATTCTGATGTGTATGGACTATAGCTTAGCCCTTATGCATAAGCCCAATGGTAATTTCTGTCCCAAACAAAAATAATTTTGTAATTGGCATGTCTAATATTGGCTCCTCTTCTAACATTGGTATACATATAAAATAATTTCAGATTTACATTAGATCACACCCATATTAAAATTGTTTTGGCCAGTCACTTTAATGTTATTGAAAATTCTGTTTACACACAGATGTGTGAATATTATAGTGCACTCAGAAACTGTGTGCAATAATTTTTCAATATTTTTTTCAATACAGTTTCAAGATTTTTCATCAGCCCACAGGCTTCCATACCAGCAACCACAGAACAGGACGTTTAATTAAATTGACAATAAATCAATCATTGTATAATTTTTCATGTGCCCAAATGCCATGAAACCTCATCCTGGGAAAATAGCCAGCAATACAGCTTTATCATATTTCTCAATAGAAATACAGTCACCAGGAAGTTATAAATCATCTGGCCGAATAATCTCTACTGTCTTTCAAAGTTTACTTTTTTCTTTACTTAGTAATGAAGAAAACAAGACTAAGAGCTCAATGAGCAGTGGCCAATGAGAAAAATATAGTCTAGTGTGCTATATGATTCAGAAAACTCACCTGCACGTGAGAAGTAGTAACCAAACTGGTCAGCTCTTGTAAACATAAAAAACTATCCAGAGACATTTTCGCTCTTTCCTCCAGTTCCTTATTGACATTTTTGAGGTTTTCTTGGAAAATATGCCATAACAATGCTACTACTTTTTATTTCCATGGAATGATAGTATTTATGTGGAATACTACTGGTTATAAAGCTCTTGTCCTTTACTGACTTTGAATATTGTGTCATGACGCGGCCCATTCGCAGAGCCTGCAGATAAGCATGAGCACTGGGGCGCCTGGGTGCCTCAGTCAGTTAAGCGTTCGACTCTTCATTTCGGCTCAGGTCAGGATCTCAGGGCGGTGGGATCGAGCCCCGCATGGGGCTCTGTGCTCAGCTCGGAGTCTGCTTGTCCCTCTCCCTCCCCCTGCTTGCGCGCTTTCTCTTTCTCTAAAACAAATAAATAAATAAAATCTTTATAAAAAAAAAGGAGAACTGAGCTGTGAGGATGCTTTACTCCTTTCTAGATCATTCTGTGTCCTTGGGCAAGTCAGCGCCATCTTTGGGCCTCATTGTTTTTCATCAACAAAATGAAGAGTTTGCTTATGTGAGTTTAACATTTCTCTCAGTTTTAAAAGTCTGTATTTTAATTGCAATCAGACAACAAAAAGGGATAAAAGGTATCCAAATCGGCAAAGAAGAAGTCAAACTGTCTCTCTTTGCAGATGACATGATACTCTATATGGAAAACCCAAAGGAATCCACTCCCAAACTATTAGAAGTTATAGAACAATTCAGTAAGGTGGCAGGATACAAAATCAATGCCCAGAAATCAGTTGCATTTCTATACACGAATAACGAGACTGAAGAAAGAGAAATTAGGGAATCCATCCCATTTACAATAACACCAAAAACCATGCGTTACCTTGGAATTAACTTAACCAGAGACGTAAAGGACCTATATGCTAGAAACTATAGATCACTTTTGAAAGATATTGAGGAAGACATAAAAAGATGGAAAAATATTCCATGCTCATGGATTGGAAGAATTAACATAGTTAAAATGTCCATACTACCCAGAGCAATCTACACTTTCAATGCTATCCCGATCAAAATACCGAGGACATTTTTCAAAGAACTGGAACAAATAGTCCTTAAATTTGTATGGAACCAGAAAAGGCCC
>NC_048238.1:94737773-94820141 GCF_002007445.2 Ailuropoda melanoleuca | reverse complement strand
TAAAAAAAAGTCTGTATTTTAAGTTCACTGACACCGTTGCAAAAGTGTCTTTCTTGGCAGGAACTGCCTACAGGTAGAGGCAGGCAGGTTTTGCCATGCACGTGAGCTGGAGCGAGCACTCACAGACAGGGATCGTGTACTAGCATGCCAACGTGACTCCATGCGCAGTGCACAACTCTCCCTATCGAGGAACGAACGGTTGTTTGATTGGTACAGAGTTTGACAGCCCCGCACAAAAGGAGCCAAGGAAATTCCCAAAAGGCTTGGCTGTCCTTTTGCTTTAAAGGTGCACAAAGTGCAGGTTGCACCCTACGGCACTGGGCATATGCCCAACTGACTTATGAAAAGCCATCAAGTGATTTTTAGATGGAATCTTGACCGTGATATTTAATCGATAAAATCAACGCTTCAAAAAAACCAAAATCTTAAGGGACACCCGGGCGGCTCAGTCAGTTAAATGTCTGCCTTCAGCTCAGGTTATGATCCCAAGGTCCTGGGATCCAGTCCCCCACCGGGCTCCTTGCTCAGCACGGAGCCTGCTTCTCCCTTGCCATCTGCCCCTCCCCCTGCTTATGCTCTCTCTCTCTGACAAATAAATAAATAAAATCTTTAAACAAATCTTAAATATTTTTAGACCTTATTTCAAGATATTAAAATTTTTTTGACAGATGAACTATGTATTAAGGGAAGCAGAACCTATAATTTTTATTAAAATGAACAAAAATAAAAGGAGAAGGGGGATTGACTCACTCTATTACTTACTTTATCTGGAAAAGAGTGTGGGTGGGAGGTTGAGGAACGACCTGAGACCCAACAGGGCTAAGAAAGCAGGATTGAATGTCTGTCTCCATGACGTTTTCGATTTCTCCATATCGTACTTCCTGCTTTGCACGATCCTTCATGATGAAACGTCCATAATTAATTCACAAAGCAAAGAGCAGTTCTAGGAGATTACAAATAATATTAGATCATTAGTTTTATAAATTGAAGACTTACATATTAAGCTCTAATTAGATCCTTCCTGATAAATCAATGTACCAGTTTTGTAACCCCAGAATACATAACCTTCAACAAGAGTCCCTCTGATAGAACTCTGGGCTGTAGAATTTAAGTCAGATGCTATTTTCACATCTGCTTCTGTCCAGCACATTGAGAACATTGCTTATCTTGTGAGGCCAAACACAGGACGGTGAAGTTTCTAGCAAAGTCCAGGTGTCGCTGGGTTTGCAGAGGAGAGAGAGAGCTATCACCATTTGCCAGCGACATCGGGCCAAAATGTACCTGTCCCTAACTGTGCAGAAATGGAAAGCAAAATGGATTTGAATTAGAGATTTTATGAACCTCAGGAAACTGCCTTGCTTCTCGATTTCCTAGTATTCACGAATCCCGTTGGTGACAGAATGGGCCGGCACATTTAGCAGTTCTCTCTGCCAAATCAGCTTTCTCCTATTTAGCCTTCCCAACAGCTCAACTAGGTATGTACTATGATTCCTATTTTACAGATTTAAAAAAACCCTGAGGTTCAGCTAGGTTACATCGCTTGCCCAGAATGAATCAACTAGGAAGTAAGATGGCCAGAATTTATAACCCAGGTCTGTTGAACTCCTGCCCTTCGCTTCAGGATTCAACATGTAGCTATGATATAATCTTTTAAAATATGCCTGTTTTGTTTTATTTTGTTTTCACAGTCAACAAACACTTATAGAGTCCATACGTATATTTATGCAATGGTCTAGACACTGGGGCTATAGCCCTAAAAAAAGACACTCTCCTTGTCCTTGGGAAGCTCGTGCTTTATTCCAGTAGCTTTCAAAATCTCTTCATGGTTTTCCCATGAGCAATATATTTTATATCACGAGCCATCACACACATATATAAACTTAAGCCTTTCATAAAGACTTGCAGAGTCTCTTCTCCGATGGGAAGAAAGGGGGTGTATCCATGAAAATGTATACCATACTCAGAAGTCTGGGCTCACAGGAGGGGAAGAGTCGGCTCAGATACTTGGAGCGTTCTTCCTCATCTTAAACAAAGTTCTATGAGACAAACAACACCTTATCACTTGCATTTAGCCACCTGTGCATAATTTTCACATGGCGAGCACACAATTAATATCTCACCAATGAATAAGGTGCACTTCAATAGGCTTTTCAGTCTGATAAGACCTAGAACTTTCAACCAGGGATAATGATAATGGTTGACATTTATTGAGTGCTTGCTATTAGCCAGGCACGATTCTAAGCATGTTTCCCTGCATTATTACATTTGATCTTCACAATCAGCACATAGAGTCAGTACTATTATTATCCATAGTTCATAGATGAGACAACTGAGACTCGAACATTTTAAGCAGCTTCTCAGATCTGTAACAGCCACAGAACGGCACAGCTGGGATTCCAATCTAGGTCTGACTTCAAAGACTTAACTCTCACTGTAACTACCTTCCAGGGAAGCCAAGAAAATCAGAATCCATCCAGAACGTTCTCTTCAAAGAATACGGGGTAGCAGGCATTGGCAGGATTCATCCATTTAACGAGGGAAACTGTTGTTACCTGTCTTAGTTTACAAATAACTCTAAGTGACCCTGGTAAAGATTCTTACCCTCCCCTTGACTTCCTGATAGTTACAAAACCACACTCCACATCTGAAAGTCTTTCACTGTACCCTTGCCTGCTAATGAAGCAGGTCAGCCAAGCCCTGAAGTCTTTGCATGGTACAAAAATCACATCTCTTGCTGCCTGCTACACAGAACAAGACACAACAAAAAAATATGATGGGTCTTTTGACAGCCAACTTAAACGCCAGTGCCTTAGCCTAGAGTTCAAGGACCTCCACAATCTGACCTCATTTCCCTTCAAGTCTTCTGTCCCCTGCTTTCTCTCTACTGACCCCAGTCTCCTGTTATTCCCCGTACTTGTTCATACAGTCCCTCCTCACCGATAATGTTTCCTTAGCTTAGAATCCCCACACACCCCTTTCCCCACCCATTTCCGGTTTACACATCTCGAGGCTCATGTCAGGGCACAGCAACTTGACACCTGTGCTGACAATCCTAGCTAGATATGATCGCTCTCTCTCTCCTTCTTCACACAAATTACTGTGTACCTTTCTTAGTACAATTTGCCTTTCTTCACCTCGCATTTTTTCGGTCTTAAACCCCTAGTGCATCTTAAATTTCTTTTTTACACCTTTGTTTTTCCAAACACAAATTAACAGAAGGTGTTTGGCAAACACACATCCAGTTGAAATTGAGGGTTCTGAGAATCCGATGTCATTGTACTGTTTATGGTATCTGTCCTACTACTGTACCATCTTTGGTGCTTAGGTCAACTTGGGCAATTCTAATGATGTCTCTGTCTTGCTTAAAAGCCATCGTAGACAATGTTTATTTTGTACACAGGCATTTTCAGAGCGTTGTTGTTGGAAGCCTGGTCAAATCTATAGTCATAGTAATGCTAAGTAATGCTAAGGCATTCTTAGCCTTTTCTACGTGTTGACATTTTCACTCACGGTGGCAAAGCAACAGAAAGTGGAAATCAAGGCAGTGGCATCAAACAGTGCTACTTAGGAAATGTATTATTTACCCCCACACACTCACGGTTAAAAAACAGAGCCATTTTCATGTAAAAGTGCCTTTGATAAATCAGTAAATATTATTACTTCTATTAAATATTGACCCTGAGTACCATGTCTTTTTAATAGTCAATGTTAGAAAACGAAAAGTGTGCAAAATGCGTTTCTGTTCTAGACTCAAGTATGATGGTTGTCTTGGGGAAAAGCACCTGCGTAGCTGAGTCGTGAGCCGACCTATCCGCTCCTGCCCATGGAACGCCGTCTGTACATCAGGGGACTACTGGCAGAATGCTATGGTTACTCAGGCTTGGGTATTGCAGACATTCTTTTCAAAAATGAAATAAACAAGCCCGTCACTTCAAGGAAATAACTGTCTTTTTTTTTTTTTTGGCCTATAATAAACTTCCTGCTTTCTTTTTTTTTTTTAAAGATTTTATTTATTTATTCGACAGAGATAGAGACAGCCAGCGAGAGAGGGAACACAAGCAGGGGGAGTGGGAGAGGAAGAAGCAGGCTCATAGCAGAAGAGCCTGATGTGGGGCTTGATCCCATAATGCCGGGATCACGCCCTGAGCTGAAGGCAGACGCTTAACCGCTATGTCACCCAGACGCCCCAACTTCCCGCTTTCAAGTGGAAATTAGAACTTTGGAAAACTTACATTTGCCACTGCAAGCGTGAAAGATTTCCAATACATAAGACATTCCCAATGAGATTGGTAGTCATACCAACAAATGTGATTTTCTGATATTGTATAGACTAGGCCAACATTCCCAAGTTCTGCATAAATCACTGAACCGGTATCTTTCGAATGACCAAGGCAGTGTGTTGCAAATCATGTGTGGGTCAATGACCCATTCAAAGTGCAAGGTAGACTGATATTCTTTTAAATACGTATACAAATTTCATTGACATGGTTTCAGATTTCACATTGCAGCTAACTTTTTAGAAACTGCCACTCACTGAATTTTGGTGTAGTACAAAGAAGAATATCCACAATGATCTGAGATGGCTATTAAAATACGTCTCCGTTTTCCAACTATATATCTTTGCAAAACGAGTTTTCTTCATATACCTCCACCAAGACAACAGAGCACGAAACACTGAATGCAGAAGGAGAAAAGAGACACGAGCTCTCTTCTACTTAGCCAGACGTTAAAAAGAGGAGCAAAAAGTGTAAGGCGATGCCCCTGTTCTCACTCTTTTTGTTTTGTTTTAGAAAATATAGCTAGTTAAATGTGACTGTGTACTGGGTTTACTGTTGCTATAAAATGAATTAGTAAGTAAACATTTTTTAAAGATTTTTTATTTAATTATTTGAGAGAGAGACAGAAAGAGCACCAGTGGGGGGAGGGGCAAAGGGAGAGAGACAAGCAGACTCTCTGCTGAGTAGGGACCCCCCCCGTCAACGTGGGACTCGATCCCAGGACCCCGAGGTCATGACTTGAGCCAAAAGCAGACACTTGACCTACTGAGCCACCCAGGCACCCCAGTAAGTAAATATTTTTAAACATTTTCCAGCTTTCAATTCTAATAAAATAAATACCTATAGATATAAAAATGAAAGCTCTGGTGGTAGAGGCGGGGGTTCTCAATAATTTTTAAGAGCATAAAGGGGCTTTGAGGCTAAAAATTTGAGAATCACCACTATTTTAGAAAACAGACCAAACCTTTTACCATGGCCCACCAAGCCCCGCACAACTTGCCTTCCGCCTCTCTCGCCAACCTCATGTCCCAGCCATCCGCCTCTCCCTATGATCCACTCACACTGGTTTGCTTTCAGTCCTAACCTTTCTGTCCTTCTTCCTGCCCAGGACTGAGCATGTTACCCAACCAGCCTATAACAACCCTGTCTTCCCCATTCCTCCACCCTCCACCCAACTGATGCTGAGTCAGCCTCAGATTTCCAATCTGGTTGTTGTGGAATGCATTGTCACAAGCTTAGTAGCTTAAAGCCATACTTATCTACTCTCTCACACTTACGAAAATCAGAAGTCCAGATGGGTTGAACTCGTTTCTCTGCTTCAAGATTCACAAGACATGAACCAAAGCACCAGCATATCTGTGCTCCTTTCTGGAGATTCTGGGAAGAAACCACTTCCAGACTGATTCAGGTTGTTGGCAGAATTCATTTCCAAGTTCTCACAAGGAGTTAGGTCTTCATTTCCTTGCTGGCTGCTGGCCAGAAATCATTCTCGGCTTTCAGAGGCCACCCTCCATCTTTTTTTCTTTTAAAGATTTTATGTATTTATTTGCAAGAGAGAGATAGAAATAGTGCCAGAGAGCATGAGTGGGGAGGAGAAGGAGAAGCATACTCCCTGCTCTCCACCCTCCATCTTTAAGCCAGCTATGTCCATGCATAACCTCTATCCCAGCCATGATGGCCATTGTATTCAAGAGCCCATTGGGCAATGACAGGGATGGCTGGGAAGAGAGGCTCACTGGTACCCACTTGATTTTTCAAATCCTCTGCTGAAGTCAGCCTTTGGTGAGCATTGACATGGGACATCAGTATCTTCATGTTTTGCCCATCTGGAGACATCTATCCACACACCTCTTCTCCAAATTTATTTGTCGCCAATTTTCCAATCACACTCCTTTCAAATCCCTGACCCTTCAGCCCAACCATTGGATGCAGCCATGAATGGATATATGATTGCGTATCAGGCCTTTTCTCTTACTAAGCAAAGAGAGCAAACAAGTACACTGCTCAGAGTTCTGCCCATGGGGCGGATTTCTCTTCACACTGTCCTTCTGGGATGTCCCAGAGAGAGGCTCTAGTCCTACAGCTGCCTGCTTTTTGGTGGTGCCTGCCTATCACGCAGAACCATCTGTAAACCACAGGCGCCTGCGTGGCTCAGTCAGCGTCTGCCTTCGGCTCAGGTCATGATCCCAGGGTCCTGGGATCGAGTCCCTTATCAGGTTCCTTGCTCAGTGAGGAGCCTGCTTCTCCCTCTGCCTGCTGCTCCCCCACTTGTGCTCTCTCTCTCTCTGACAAATAAATAAAATATTAAAAAAAAAAGAACCATCTGTAAACCAGACCCAAGTCTTCTCTTCCTCTGTCAACGGATTGTAGAGAATTCCCCCAGGAGACCACAGGTGCAGACAGGGAGAGGGAAAGTAGTGTAGCGGGAGCGGGGTCCATGGGCGTTTGGGCCACTTCTTCACGCAACCTGCTTGTGCCTTCAAGGGCCTGCTCAGGTCCAGTCACATTTATAGCACTTCCATTTGATGACAGAGTGCTGCCATGTGCGATCAACCGCAGGGTTTGGTGAGCCGGGCAGCACGCAGTTCATATGGGCATGACAATGCCGTGGGGGCTTCGCTGAGGTTTCCTCAGGTAATGCAGGTGGATGTGGAAGGCACATACACTGGGGATGGGGAGGCCACTGCCGCTGGGGAATGGGGAGATCTAGTCCTCTGGTAAAAAAAAGACTCACCAGAGCTTAGGGGCTCAAGAGCTCCAGCTTCGTCAAAGTCTTTCCGCACGTTCTCATCCCAACTTTTAGGAGGCCATGCTTTCCCAATCCGTGCCCTCACTTGGACAGTAGACACCCCGAGAGACTGAGAGTTCCACTTAATTGCAGGATGCAGTTCTGTGTCTGTCAGCAATTTCAGCCCTGTAGCTGTGGGAGATGAAGTTCCCCTTCAGGACACACACTGAAGATCGAAGGTCATTTATGAAGCCCTTGAGCTGGAAATTCGAACCCCTGAGTTCATCCTTTTCTTTCAACACTTTGTCCAGCGACCTTAGGAGCAACTAACCAAAATTATTATACTTTCCAGTTATCAAAAATTGTTCAAAAGTATTATATACACAGTCACCTAGCTCTGTTCTTCCTCTAAGTGGTTGATAAGGAGTATCCAGTGGTAATATATCCCATGTCTCTATCTCCAGATAACACCATGGGCTGTGTTCTGCTACTGGAACTAGAGTCATTAGCACCTTTAGATCTAATCAGATTAGAGAATGAATTCCAGAAACCCCAGAACCAATTCAGAAAACTCATCCTTAATATTCTGTTCCTCTAAAACCGTTCTCAGTAACAAAACCCACCTAAGACCAGATTGACAATATAGTTATCTGGGAGTTTCTTCATGAACACTAATTTTGAAAACTATTATTTTTATCATTCCTTTTCACATAATAGGTGTTACCAACTTTTGCTCTTATTCTCTCTTTCTCTCTGTCCTTCCATCCCTCCCTCTTTTTCTCTGTCTCTGTCCCTGTTTCTCAATAAAAAACATTAGGACAACAGGTGCTTGATTTTCCATTCCAATTCAATTATGTCTTATTCTTGTTTTTTCTCCAAAAATAAGAATGCCACCATGTCTGTCAAGTATCTTCCTATTGGTCTCATCTTCCTCTGTACCAGATGTTCTTCTTGATGTAAAGAAAATAATTCTGATGTTATTAGTGACAGGCGTGAGCTTGTCTTTTTTCTTTTTTTTCCTTAAGGTTCCTGGTCCAGTGACTTAATGAAATCATTAAGAGTTCTAAGATAATAGCTGTGATTTTTTTAATTCTAAAAAGAATAATATTCAATAGTGTTTACACTACTTTCTCCCCATAAAATATCCTGAAAACCAGCACAGCCTTCAAAAAGTCCTGGAAGTTTGGAAGAACAAATATTGTTACAATGTCCATACTACCCAAAGCAATCTACGGATTTAATGCAATCCTTATCAAAATACCAACAGCATTTTTCACAGAACTAGAATAAATAATCCTCAAATTTTGTATGAATCCACAAGACTCTGAATAGCCAAAACAATCTTGAAAAAGAAAAACAAAGCTGAAGATAACACAATTTCAGATTTCAAGTTATACTACAAATCTGTAGTAATCAAAACAGTATGATACTGGCACAAAAATACACACACGGATCAGTGGAACAGGATAGAAAGCCCAGAGACAAAACCACAATTATATGGTCAGCTAATCTTCGACAAAGGAAGCAAGAATATGCAATGGGAAAAAGATAGTCTCTTTAACAAATGTTGTTGGGAAAACGGGACAACTACATGCAAAAGAATGAAACTGGACCACTTTCTTACACCATACACAAAAAGAAATTCAAAATGGATTAACAACCTAAATGTGAGACCTGAAACCATAAAAATCCTAGAAGAGAGCACAGGCAGTAATTTCTCTGACATCAGCCATAGCAACATTTTTCTAGATATGTCTCCTGAGGCAAGGGAAACAAAACCAAAAATAAACTATTGGGAGTACATCAAAATAAAAGATTCCTGCACAGAAAAGGAGGCAATCAAGAAAACTAAAAGACAATCTACTGAATGGGAGAAGAAATTGCAAAAGACATACCTGATGAAGGGTTAGTATCCAAAATAATAAATAACTTGTATAACCCAACACCAAAACACAAACAACCCAATTAAAAATGGGCCAAAGACATGAACAGACATTTCTCCAAAGTAGGCATCCAGACGGCCAACAGACAAGTGAAGAGATGCTCAGCATCACTCATCATCAGGGAAACGCAAATCAAAACCACAGTGAGATATCATCTCATACTTGTCAGAATGGCTAAAATAAAAAACACAAGAAATGACAAAAGTTGATGAGGATGGGGAGAAAAAGGAACCCTCTGTTGGAATGCAGATTGCTTTGGGTAGTACAGACATTTTAACAGTATTTGTTCTTACAATCTTCTGGGACTGTTGGTGGGAATGCAAACTGGTGCAGCCACTGTGGAAAACAGTATGGGGGTTTCTCAAAAAATTAAAAATAGAGCTACCCTACAAGCCAGTAATTCCACTACTGGGTATTTATCCAAAGAATAGGAAAGCACTTATTCAAAGGGATCCATGCACCCCTTTGTTTGTTGCTGCATTATTTACAATAGCCAAACTATGGAAGCAGCCCAAGTGCCCATCTATAGATGAATGGATAAAGAAGAGGTGGTATGTAGATACAATGGAGTATTACTCAGCCATAAAAAGAATGAAATCTCGCCATTTGCACCAACATAGAGGGACCTAGAGAGTATAATGTTAAGCAAAATAAGTCAGTCAGAAAAAGACAAATACCATATGATTTCACTAATTTGTGGAATTTAAGAAGCAAAGAAAGAAAGAAAGAAAGAAAGAGACAAACCAAGAAACAGGCTCTTTTTTAAAAAGATTTTATTTATTTTATTTATTTATTTGAGAGAGAAAGAGAGCGTGAGAGAGCAGAAGCAGGGGGAGTGGCAGAGGGAGAGGGGGAAGAAGACTCCCCGCTGAGCAGGGAGCCTGACGTGGGGCTCGACCCCAGGACCCTGGGATCAGGACCTGAGCTGAAGGCAGGTGCTTAATCGACTGAACCCCCAGGTGGCCCCCAAGAAACAGACTCGTAACTATAGAGAACAAATGGATGGTGACCAGAAGGGAGGTGGGTGGGAGGATGGGTGCAATAAATGAAGGAAATTGAGAGTACACTTATCTTGATGAGCACTGGGCAATATATATATATATATATGCTTGTTGAATCCCTATATTGTACACCTAAAACTGATTTAACATTGTACATTAACTATACCAGAATTAAAATAAAATTTAAAAAATAATAAGGTATCCAGACACAGGGAAAAAAAGTCCTGGAAGATCTGTTTAGTTTAAAGAAAAATGAAAAAAACAGAGAGAGAGAAAGGATGGAGGGAAGGAGGGAGGAGGGGGGAGGAAGGCAGGGAGGGAGGGAAGGAGGGAAAACTCTAAGAATACATAACTTGTATTACCAAAAACCTCGATACCTTCTACTTCAGTTACCAGAGCAAAGGGGGCTACTATTAGATCAGATGCATGGTTACCTATTTATTACGATTTCTTTAGTACAATAATCTGAATTCACCTAGTGCTAGGGTAAGTTCAATTCATTACTTCCGTCATTCATTCTACAATTATTTACTGTTGATTTCTCTATGCGTAATACTACGCAAGATGCTGTGGAAGGTACAAGGAAATTTAATGCAAGGCTAATTCCTGTTAATGTTCTAAAAAAACTATTAAATGCCCCTGTGGAAACAAGAGACACACAAATTTAATTAAAGTTTCTCAGGCTTAGGGTGATTCATGCTTCAGAAGACCTAGTTCTCTGATAACCAGAGTATGTGATACTCTTACAAAGCATTCGTTGCCGAGATACGAAAGGAAAGAAGGAAAGAAAGAAAAGAAAGAAAAAGAAAAAGAAAGAAAGAAAGAAAGAAAGAAAGAAAGAAAGAAAGAAAGAACCCTACACAAATGTCAGATGAGTGTAAAATAATACTTGTAGAACTCATTGTATCCTTGCCCCCAAAAAACCCAGTACTTAGAATTTGGGGGACGTATTTTGGCCACCTATCAAATATTTGAATTATTTTTGCAGAATGTTGCTCAGACTTTCAAAGAGTGCTCTATATTCATTTATACCCTCATAGAACAAATTTTTATTGACTGCTTACTATATACCACACCCTGTCCTTGGTGTTAGGGATAAAGCAGTGAATAACAGTGACAAAAATTCCTGTTCTTATAGAGCTTACCTTCTAGCAGGGGGAGATACACAATAAATCAAACAGATAAATAAACAAAGAAAATCTCAGATAGAGATGTGACATATCTGACTTATGAGAAACTCACAGACAGAGAAACTCATACGAGAAAAATTGGCAAGCTCCTTCTCAGACTGGGTGAAAAAGTGCTATTTTTTTGTTCCATCACCCTAAAAAAAAAGAGAGTGGACTAAAAATGGTTTCGTTTTCTCACTCTGCTCTACATCTTTACCATTCTTTTTAAAGATTTTATTTATTTATTTATTTATTTATTTATTTATTTATTTATTTAACAGAGAGAGAACGAGCACAAGCAGGGGGAGCGGCAGGTAGAGGGAAAAGCAGGCTCCCCACTGAGCAAGAAGCTGGATGTGGGGCTCGATCCCAGAACCCTGAGATCATGACCCAGGCCGAAGGCAGACACTTAACAGACTGAGCCACCCAGGCGCCTATATATCTTTACTGTTAACAGACTCTGTAACCCTCCTAGATTCAAAAGATTCACTGAAATACAGGTTATTTCCCTCAGATTTCACCAACCAGATTGTCCCGAGACTGTATCATTAGTATCAAAAACCTTGCCAGCTCTGCCAGACCCCACTTACTTGACCATCTATCCAACGTAGTCTTTGACAGATACCTCAAAGTCTTCTGAGAATCCCCACGAGTGCTGACAGCGGCTGAGGAGCTGGTCCTCTTTGTTGTAATCGCCATCATCACTACCTTCCCCAGATGTTGGTGGGATGGAAATCGACTGCACTGGATGACGGTGATGCTGAAATACAACACGGCAGACTGATACTGAAGATTCATATCACTCCCCTTGCAACATGAGATCATTCTCTCCATTATTATGTTCAATCAGAGAAGCTACCCGCAGCAAAGTTCCGCTCCCCTAGGGCACACAGATTCTGTCAGGGTAGTATCTTCGATCATCCCTCTTCTCTAAAAGCAGGCACCTTTTGGGGACCTGCTGATCATTAGAGATTCCTTACTTTTTCATTCTAAGATCTCTCTGGGAATCTGTTTTATTTCTCCCTGCAATATGGTCTCAGTTAGGGTCATTCCGGTCTTTGAGACCCCCTAGAAGGTGGACACAGGTTAAATTATTTTCCTTTAGTAAGCTCTTCAGCCTCTGTGATTAAAAGGTGTTGTTGGGTTTTGGCTACCTGGGGTCTCGATTTTCTTATGGAGAATTATCTCTTCCCCCATGATCGGCTACCCTGATGTGCTCTGCCCAGCAGTGGGTGCGTAACACAAGTTGAGCCAATTGGACTGTCCCAAGAATATTAATCTTGAGAAGAAATGCGTAATGGTAGGAAAATGGCTGAAATTCAGTGATTTCAGCGTGCTTGCTCTGACAAGACTATCCAGTAGTTCCTGATTCCTACCCCTGAAGCTGCCTAGTAGTTCCTTTTTTTTTTTTTGAAAGCTTGGTTCTCCATTGATGTCATGAATTACTTTATATCATTCCAGTAAATTCATTTTCCACTTAAATGAATTTCTTTTTGTAAGATTTTATTTATTTATTTGAAAGAAAGAGAGAGAACATGAGCTGAGGAAGAGGCAGAGGGACAGGGAGAGGCAGACTCCCCGCTGAGCAGGGAGTCTGACGTGGAACTCGATCCCAGCACCCTAAGATCATGACCTGAGCCGAAGGCAGATGCTTAACCAACTGAGCCACCCAGGCACCGCCTTAAATGAATTTCTAATCTAAATAAATACGGGGCAGAAAGGTATCTCCTAATTGCACTCTCCAGAAGCATTAGAGTCCCAGTGCCTTCCTAGTCAAAACATCTGTTTACTAAATGTTAGAGATTGAGTGTCCCTTAAAGGTATTGTAATCCATACTCCTCATTTCATAGATGAACTAAGGCTAGGGAAAGAAATTTAACAAGACTGGTCATCTCATTTACAAACATTAAGTGTCTATTGGGCACAGGCGTTGGTGTAAGTACTGAGGGCATAGGATTTAAAATTTCAGACATAGCCCATTGACAGATGAATGAATAAACAAAATGTGATATGTATCTATATTACATATATACGCATACGTTGTATCTATTTTATACACACACACACAGGGATATTATTTAGCCTTAAAAAGAAATGAAATTCTGACACATGCTACAACATGGATAAACCTTGTAGAGATTATTTTAAGTGAAATAAACCAGACACAAAAAGACAATTACTGTGTAATTCCACTTGTATGAGTGCTTAGAATAGTCAAATTCATAGACACAGAGTGGAATGGTGGTTTCTAGGGGCTGGAGAGAGGAGGAAATCGGAGGACAGAGTTTCAGTCTGGGCTGATGAAAGTTCTGGAGATGGATGATGGTGGTGGTGGTGGCGGCGGTCGCACGACTATGTGAATGTACTGAATGCCACTGGATCGCACACTTAAAAAATGGTTAACATGGTAAGCTTCGTGTATGTATGTTTTACCACAATAAAAAGAAAGGAAAGAAAGGAAAAATCAAACACAAGTATTGTCCTTAGGGAACTCAAAGTAGTCCATGGTGTATAAGCCACATATGTAAATTATTGACAACTTACGGTTGAAAGTGTTAAATAGCAGAGAATAGGAATGGATCGTAGTGCCCCAGGTGGGAAAGTTTTCGTTGGATGTCTATGGGGCTGGCTGTGCAAGGATGACTTGGAAATGGAGGGAAGGAGAATCCAGGCCAAATGTATAAGCAAAAGCATCTCCTAGGGATGGCGCAAGATTTGTGTGGGAGAAGGAGTAATGCCACCGGGTTGTCATTAAAGAGTCCTAAAGCAGAGCGGTAGGGCATAGTCGGAAAAGTAGGCTGAGGCCAAATCAAGGACGGTCTTGAATGCCTGCCTACCAAATATAGCAGATGAAGAAAATCAAGTCGTGTAAGTGTTTGAAACACAGGAATGAAGCAAAGCCAGGGATTTTGCGAAGGTAGAAGTGAGAAGATTTGCATGTGAAGGACAAGAGAGGGGAAGGGATAAAAAATGATTCAGGGTAACGGGAAGGGCATTCCAAGAGAGCAAACAGGGTGATGAACACCTTCTAGGGAAAAGACGTTGAATGAATTTGGGGATGTTCTGCATTTGAGGTCCTGGTGGGGCCGCTAGCATGGCCAGAAGGATAGCCGGAGAGGTTTTGGAGCCGTCCTTATGCCAGTGGTATTTGAAGGCATGAAGTCGGCTACCTCATCCACAGACCAGAGAAAGGCTGCGGGCAGAGTCTCTCAGAATTGATTCCTCTAGGAAAGGGTGGGAAGGGAAAGACAGTGAAAGAGAGGGAGTGCAGAGCCAGAAGTGACAAAGGCCAGACTTCGGCTTTGTATTGTGCTCCCCACACTGCTACCAGGGTGGTTTTCCCAAAATCCAAATATAATCCCACCCTTCCCCGCTTCAGACATTTAAATGCAATCTTTGTAGAGATGTGGTCTGTCGCAAACACGCAGCAGAATCCCCTGGCGGGGGGGGTTGTCTTCAAAGGCAGACTTCCAGGCCGACCCTAGAGATTGTAAATTATATTCTTGAGGAATCCTTGTTTCTGGAGTGGATAAGAAAGGGGAAGGTCAGAGGGAAGCCTGAGGGAGAGGGGAGAAATGGGAGCGCGGCGCCGTGTCAGTAGACCGTGGTTTCTTGAAGTGAGGTCTAAGTTGACCAGGATCCCACAAATGATGAGTTAAAATGCCAATTTCTGAGCTCCACACAGAACTATGAAATTATGGTCTCTGGAGGTGGGCTCCAGAACGCATGCGTTTTAAATGGGGGTACTGGCCTGAGACCCCAGGGCCCCTCCAAACAGCCTCCAAATCCAGAGCAGAGGGCTCTGTCCCGGCAAGGATCGAGCAGGCTGTAGGTGCAGTCCGTGGTCTAAGAGGATGGGCTGGAAAGAGAACCAAGGTCCGTATCCAGCGGTCACTGGGAGAGGCCACGGTACAAACTGAGGGGATACCCCCCAAAATCAGAGTTGAGGATGAAAAAGCCAGGAGAAACAACCAAGGCATCTTTCCTCCCGTGGCCTTTTCAGACAGGCCATTGGCCGCCCTATAGTTGTTGCTCTGAGGGCTCCTCAAGAAACATTGCCCAGCAACCATCACAAGGTCTCATACAACCTCAAGATTCTCTGATTATTAGGGCATCAGGTTTCCATTGATAATAATGCCCTCCCTTTTGTTCACAGCGTAATGACGAAGCGTGGAAAGGGCAGTGTGGGGCGCTGGTCGTAATTCTGAGCATCGCAAGCGCAAGCTAAATCTAAGAATGCGCGTGTACAGTAGTGAGTCGGCCTCTAGGATAAGACCTTGGGAGAGCAAGGAAGCCGGCGTGCCAGGGGGTATGAGGGCAGGCAGCTGTAGAAAGAACTACAGAAATCCAGAATGTTGTTTTTTACCATGTTCCATGTCAACCGGGCATCTCCTGGTGACAAAGCCCCATGTGGCATTTCCTCCAAAGGCCAAACTAGCCCATGGAGGACAGCGTTTCAGTAAATGTCAGTGTCCCAGGCCTGCGCAATTGTTGGCCACCCAGCAACAGGATGTGGGGGAGCCAGAGAGCAGGAAAACAACAGGAGGGCTAGGAGCTCTCCCAGATGCTGCTGGATAGGAAATGCCATGGCCAGTCCCACCAGGCTGGCCGGCTTGCTTGATTTTTTTTTTAAACCATGTAAAGGCTCCACCTGGCTACTTGTCCAAAGCATTATGCAGTCAGGAGGGGCCAAATCCCTCCCACTGAGAGCAGTCGCGACTGCGCTCCCACTCCTGCAACAGCCGCATCGCAATTCCAAGGCCACATTTCTTCCAAGGCTCAGGAAGTGTGTTGAAGGCAGGAGTTTAATAAAGAAACAACCTTCACAACAGGCAATGGAACAGAAGTTTTCCTGGACTCCTGCTGCTTCCTCATCCTGCTATCCTTGTCAGTGCCCAGCACTGGCTCCATAAATCAAGGGCGGAGAGCTTTTTCTTCCTGACCCTTGACCCACAGGAGAAAAAAAATTCAAGGTCACCTAAACAAAAAGCGATCTTTTTCTTCCCCAAGAGGAACACATCTAGAATTTTCTATTCATCTGGTTTTCAAAAAAACGTTGCATTACGCTTGCATATGACCTTTTTTTTCCTCAACTTTGTTCTTTGTGATAACCAACTATCGGAAGGCGGGCAAAGGAGGAAGGAGGGAAGAGAGAAGATGATACTAGAACAAGGATTGGGCAAGAAAGACAAAGAGATGGATATGTGCATGGGAACAGAGGCCTGAGGTAAAAAGATGGGGATGGAGACCGCTGGGGACACTGGTGGACAGAAGGATTCTCTGAGGGTCTTGGTGTGGATGCTGGCCTTTAAAAAGGGGATGAGCATTTTAGCAGGTATAAAAAAATCTACTAAACTTAAACTCTCCTTTCTGCATTATAAGATCACATTTCTGCCTTTATTTTCAAATTTCAAAATTGAATTTATTTTTTTTCAAAGATTTTATTTATTTAACAGAGAGAGAGAGACAACCAGCGAGAGAGGGAACACAGCAGGGGAGTGGGAGAGGAAGAAGCAGGCTCCCAGCGGAGGAGCCCGATGTGGGACTCGATCCCAGAATGCCGGGATCACGCCCTGAGCCGAGGGCAGACACTTAATGACTGAGCCACCCAGGCGCCCCTCAAAATTGAGTTTAAAAAGAAGGCTTTATTTTCTCACAGGATCTGAAAGGCTTTGCACGTGTGAAAAAGAATGTGTTGGGCTGTTTCTTTTGGAATCTTGGAGGTGTTTTAAATTTCCTAGCCAGGCCTCCAAAGCCTTGTTATTATGGCCAAAAGAAATTGCCTGGTTAACTTATTAGCCCCCCCTTTTTTTCTATTTGTATGCCTTTATTTGCTTTTTTGGTTTTCTTTTCTAATTGGACTCTCATGGAGAAACATGATACAGCGATGATCTAAAACACCAGGTAATTACATTGAGGATTAAGTAGGCATGTTTCAAGCCTGGATTGCATGAATTGCAAATCTTCATTCTGGTAAGACCTTGCTGGATTGGGCGACATTTACCGAACACTCAACAGTCTAGAGCCAGGTTAGCGTCTCCTTGGTACCACATTTGTCATTTAGGTCATTGTCCTATTAGTGCCACCTGTCAGCCGAGCATATGCTCTGTGATGTAATCAAATGTTGCTCCTTTTCTTTTCTTTGTTTCTCTAAAACCATCTGCCACACAAATAACAACAGGGCTATTACCTTTAGAAGATAAAAATAAAAATAAGAACATGAATTTTAAGATACAGAATCCATAGGTAAATATTAGACTTTTTCTTCAGTTCCAAATATTGCATTAATTCCACCCTGGTTTTCCTTCCCTGGCTAAGCAACAGCCTCCTTAAACTCACCTTGGTCTTAGACTCAGGATCGCCTGCCTCCGAGCCCTGCCGCGGTTACTCCCAACTCTAAGTATCAGTGTTCCTCGTCACACGGAGAAACAACCTTGCCTGCTTGAGGAACGTCAAAATCTGGTAAATGCCTACTTTGTTTTACTCAGGGTGCCATTCCTCAAAATGCCAGCTTACTCTAGTCTCTCCATGGGTCTACTATGTACTCATTTCGGGCTCTCTGATTTCATGCTGTCATAATATTCCCTCTTAATTCCACTCCATATCTGAAGAGTTACAGGAATTTTGAGAGAAACACCCGGTTTACTGATCTGTACTACAGGAAAATCTTAAAACTTGTGTCTGTTATGAGAAATTATATAAGCTGTAAAAGACCTTATCCGTTTTCTTTTGTTTTTCGGGCCTTTTAAATTATATGAACACACCGGGGTGCCTGGGTGGCTCAGTCGGTTACGCATCTGCCTTTGCCTTGGGTCACGATCCCGGGGTCCTGAGATTGAGTCCTGCATTGGGCTCCCTGCTCAGCGGGGAGCCTGCTTCTCCCTCTGCCTCTGCTCGTGCTTTCTCTCTCTGTGTCAAATAAATAAATAAAACTTTAAAGACATTACTGGGGCACACCAAAATATTTTAAACCATGTTTTCTAGTGAGTATCTTCACAATAGGCCTACATCAGTTTGCCCATGGGTACTTGACCCACTGGTTGGATGGAATTAAGTGAAAGCTTGGATTTAATATTTGTCTTGCAATTTTTGCTCATTCATTTATCGTTTAGCCCTTTGCCTTTCTTCTGCTGCTCATTAACAATGCACATTACTGTGACAAATTCTGTGACCCATCTAAGGAGTTAGAAGAAATGGTGACCGTCACCCATCTCTGGACCCACTCAGTGATATGTGATGAGCCTGTGCAGACAGGACCTCTTCCTCCTCAATGTCAGTTTCTACTCAGAAGAGAGTCAATATTTGCAGAGAACAGATATTTTATTGAGCCTAAAACTTAATGTATGCATCATAAACGCCTGGGCTTTAAAGCAAATTTCCAAGTCTGGGAGCAAGGACATTATTTTCATTTCAAATCAAGACCTGACCGGGGAACCCCTCTCTGATCTCCTACCTCAAACCCAACCCCATCCCATTCTTCAACTGAGAACTGGACTTCAAATGAACGTGGGAGAATACGTTCCTCAAGGAGAGGATAATTTGCTGCCTCCTTGAATCTCCATCTTTGTGAAGAAGAAATAAGAAACAGCTCCTTTTCCATGCGTTGTTATTAATAGACGTGTCGCTTCCTATATTCGAGGAATGTTGGAGTCGAAGATGCTTTGAGATGGAATCTGGGTGTTCTGCGCTTGCGTTTGTTTTTGCTCTTTAATCCACCTGGAAGCTCGTTTCCCAAGGTTGTGACCATTGTTTCTATTAAATCTTTGCAAAGCCTGATTGTCAGACGAGGAGGAGGGAGTGGCTAGGGAGACAGGACGTGGAAGAGGAGAAGGAATCTCTTATCAATCCACCGATCTCAAACTCTAAAAAAAAAATTGGTCAATTGTCACTCCTTTTTGTGTACAGAATTTCCTGATGCTCGGCTTTTGTGTATGTGTTTTGCTGTTTTCATTTTTGTCTTTAAATTTCTGAAAAAAAAAACTACTATAACGAAAACTGGTGTTATTTGGCAGTTCGAACTACCGCCAGCAGGGGGCGTGGCTTCCTAGAAGAGCCGAGACCCTGCGTGTAGTGAACGCAGGCTGTGTACCAGCCACGCTGTTATCCACTTTTCCAGACAACTTCATTGAGACACAATTGACACACAATAAACCGTTCGCAATTAAAGCGTGCATTCTAATGAGTTTGGGCACATGCCTACACTCACGAAACCATCAAGGCATTGGAATACTGTTCCTTACTAGCCACCGTCCCAAGTTTCTCCAAGCGCCTTTCTAACGCCTCCCTCCCACCCATCCCCTCTTCTCCTGCTCCAGGCAATCACTCTTCTGCTTTCTGTCTCCGACGATTAGTTTGCGTTTTCGAAAATTTTATATAAATGGAATCATGTAGTCCCTACTCGCATTCGTCTGGCTTCTTTCAGTCCGCGTAATTATTTTGAGATTATCTAACTTAGTGCCCGTATCCCCACTTCATTCCTTTTCACCGCTGAGTGTTTTGCTACCACACTTTGTTTATCCCTTAAGCGGGCATTTGAGTAGTTTCCCGTTCTTGGCTCTATAAATAAAGCTGTGATGAGTGTTCTCATACAGGTCTTTATGTGGAAACACGCTTTCACTTCTCTTGGGGAAATACCTAGGAGTAGAGTGGCTGGATCCTATGATAAGTTCAGGTTTGACTTTTTAATAAATGTCAAGACATTTTCCAAAGTGGTTGGACCATTTTCAATTCCCACCAGCATATGTAAAGTTCTTTCACATCCTCACCAACAGTTGATATAGTGTCTTTTTAAAAAGATTTATTTATTTATTTATTTATTTATTTATTCATTTATTTGACGAGAGAGAGAGAGAGCACAAGCAGAGGCAGAGGGAGAGCAGGCTCCCCGCTGAGCAGGGAGCCCGATGTAGGACTCAATCCCAGGACCCTGGGATCATGACCTGAGCTGAAGGCAGACACTTAACCAACTGAGCCACCCAGGTGCCCTTTGATATGGTGTCTTATCGTGATTTTCATTTGTATTTCCTTAAAAACCAACAAGATTGGTCATCTTTTCATGTGCTTATTTGCTATGTGTATATGTTCTTTTTGAAATATCTGCTCAAAAATTTTTACCATTTTTATTGGGTTTTTTGTTTCATTATTTCGTTCTGAAACTTTTTTTCCCCATATTTCTATCGTGCTGTATTTTCTGCTATTCTCTGCCTTACCTTCATTCCTTTAAGTGTTAGAGAACAAGATCGAGGCTCAGCTTTTTAAACGTTTTCAACATTTATTACCTTGCAAATCTTTCTGGCTTCTGGATTTGAGTCTTTTATTTGGCTACAAGTCCTTCATACGGTTCACAAAGATTTTCTTCTAGTGTATGGCTTGTCTTTTCGTTCTCTTCACAGTGTCTTTCCAAAGCAGTTTTTATGTTTGGTGAAGTCCAGTTTCCCAATATTCTTATGGATCACATTTTGGGGATTACATCCAAGAAATCTCTGACTACTTAAAGTTTTTTTTTTACCTTATTATTTGGCAATAATTTTAAACATACAGAAATGTTGCAAAAGATAGTGTAAAGTCTATGTGTATAACAACCTTTATCTGGCTTCACCGCTTGTCAATGTTTTACCTCATTTACTTTATTATTTACTTCTCTCTTTTTCTCTCTCTCTCTCTCTCCACCCCATCTCCTCTTTTCCTTAACCACTTGGAGGTCGGTTACATACGTCATGTTCCTTTAACCCTAAATACTTCAGCGTATGCTTCTATCAGGAGTTATCAACTTCATAAATTTACATTGATATACTAGATATACTATTTTTATCCAATCTACCATCCATATACCCACATTGCACTTTTTCCAGTTTCTCTAACAACATCCTTTATAACATTTCCCTCCCTCTAGCACAGAATTTAGTCTAAGATCAGGTATTGCATTTAGTTGTGATGTTTCGTTAGCCTCCTTTAATCTGGAACATTTTACAAGCTTTCGTCATTTTTTAATGACATTGACATGTTCAGTGTTCCTTTTCCAGGGGCTTGTCTCACTCCTGATTATCTTCAGGGGACGCATTCTAGGCGGGAATACTACACAGGTGCTGTGATCTTCTCAGGCACATATGGAAGGTACACAATGATCTGTCCATCATGTGTGATGTTAATGTTGATCACCTGGCCAAATAGTTGTCCAATTTCTCCGCTACGTAATTACAATTCTCCCCCTGCAACTAATAAACAGCATGTGGGGAGACACTTTAATTCCGTGCAAATACCCTGCTCTTCGCCAAAATTTCCACCCAGATTCAACCTCCATTGATTTTCGTTTTATCCAATCTCTGTTGTGATGCTTACACAATACTGACTTTTCAGCTCCACATATCCTCCACATTTAGCGGTCAGCACTCAGCATTCGACTGTAGGCAAGAGCTTTGCCGCCTCCCGAGTTCTTTATTACTGGTATGACCTCATGGTTTTCCACTTGCCCCACAATGGTTTATAATTATTACTTAATTATCTTGAGGCTGAAATTTTCCCAGATTTGGCCAGTGGGAGCTCCTCCAAGCTAGCGCCTGTGTCTTTATGATAGCCACCCCACCCCCCGGCTCTATTTTGAGTAATTCATTGCTTTCTGATATGACAAGATGTCCCGGGCTCATCTTGTACCTTCCCTGTCCTAGCCCTGGAATCAGCCATTTCTCCATGTTTCCCTAGTGCCTTTAGGTGGAGAATGATGTTATACACCAGGGTTTGGGCTCAGATTTTTAAAAATTTCCAGTATTTATTTCTTTTTTTAAACAAGTATTTTTTAAGATTTTTTTTTGAGAGAGAGCGCGAGCAGGGGGAGGGGCAGAGGGAGAGGCAGAGAATCTTAAGCAAACTCCACACCCAGCACAGAGCCCGACATGGGGCTCGATTTCACGACCCTGAGATCATGACCTGAGCTGAAACCAGGAGTTGGACGCTTAACCAACTGAGCCACCCAGGCGCCCCTCCAGTATTTCCTATCTTACGAATCATTAGTTTCTAGATGTTCAGTCTAAAATATGTGTTTGGAGAGTGACTGCCTAATACGATTGTACAGTTTTTACCACAAACTATATTTTTAACACACGCTTTCTAAAATAATGCCATTAATCTTAGTTGACTGCAACACGATCTACACACACAATCTGCGAAAGCAGAGCTGCGAGGGCCCCTTGTGACTAGCTACTCCGTCACCTCATTTCATAGCAGAAGAAACGAGCTCGGGCAAGGTGAGTGTTATCTAGGATCATAAAATCAGCCAATAGTAGATATCATCTGACTTCTGTCCAATGTTATTTTCTTTTTTAAAAATTTTATTAAGTTTTTCCTTTTAATTCTGGTATAGTTAACATACAGTGTTATATTAGTTTCAGGTGTACAATATAGGGATTTAACAATTCTATACCTTCCTTAATGTCCATCATGACAAATGTACTCTTAAGCCCCTTCACCTATTTTGCCCATCCCCCCCACCGCCCTTCTGGCAACCATCAATTTGTTCTCTAGAGTTAAGAGCCTGTTTCTTGATTTCTCTGTCTTTTTTTTTTTCCTTTGCTCATTTGTTTTGTTTCTTAAATTCCACATATGAGTCAAATCGTATGGCATTTGTCTTTTTCTGACTGACTTACTTAGCATTATTATAGTCTGGCTCCATCCATGTCTTTGCAAACGGCAAACTTTCATTCTTTTTAATGGCTGAATAATATTCCATCTTTCTCTGTGTGTGTGTGTGTGTGTGTGTGTGTGTGTGTGTGTTTATGCCACGTCTTCTTTATCCATTCATCTGTTGATGGACACTTGGGCTGCTTCCATAGTTTGGCTTTTGTAAATAATGCTGCTATAAACCTTGTCCAGTGCTATTTTCATGATCTGGTGCTTATTGCTACATTTTCCTTTGCGTGCGCGCGCACACACACATATCATAATACAGTACTTTTTTAAATCAAAATACTTGAATAAAGAAAATGACTGAGGTCCAAAGTTCTTCAAAGACTATGAGCACAGCTAATAGCTACATGCTTTGGTTCTAGTCTGGGTGTAAGCTATCCACCAAGGGGTTGGCGCTGAGCACAATTTCTTTAATACCTTTATTAATAACTTTAAAGAAGAGGGCAGCTATTCCTCAGCCTTGGAGACTTTAGAAAACATAGATCTAGAGCCATTATTTTAATTAGCTAAGCCCATAGTAGCCTGTCAACTGCTTCTGCCTCCATTTACCCAAGAAGGTTATAGAAATTCAGGGAGTTTGGAATGCTTTGGTGGCTCAGTTGCTTTAGCGTCTGCCTTAGGCTCTGGTCTTGGTCTCAGGGTCCTGGGTTTAAGTCCCACATTGGACTCCCTGCTCGGCGGGGAGCCTGCTACTCCTTCTGCCTCTGCCTGCCGCTCCCCCGCTTGTGCGTGTGTGCTTTCTCTCTCTCTCTCTCAAATAAATAAAATTAAAAAAGAAAAAGAAGTTCAGGGAGTTTAACCAACTTGTCCAAGATTAACACGTGAAATGATAATAAATAGCATTTGACCTGAGAGCCCGTGTCTCTAAATCCATATCCTCATACCTGGCTCGCTGCTGTTCACCTCTGCAACACGAGGTGGGACCCCTAGGCCATCCCCTGAACCGACTGCATAGATTAGCTGGAGAGAAACAGCAGATCTGGAAACATGAAGAACTGCCACAAGTCACTGCCTTTGGCTGACACAAATGTCGGAGGCTGGCAGGGAGCCTCAAACAGAGGAGTTAGGAAGTGCTGCCACATTAGCTTGCGGGATGGGAAGTGCAAGCCTGTGCGATCTCCTTGGTTGGAGGTGTTTAGGATCAGTTACATAATCCTGTCTCTGGAGTTCCTCAAGTGAAATTTACCTGGAATTAGTCGAGGCAGCAGCTCTCTGAAACTTCAGATCACAGAGCTCTTGGAGGGTGGTGGGGGGGCTGGTGTTAGGGAAATTGCCTAGAGTTGGATGCCCAGTAATTGTGGTCTGGAGACTGACTAAGCAATACATCTCTCGCATATGTATACACCTCTTCTTCAAATATATCTAGATGTTGTGATTGATACAACAGTTGTTACTGAATTTATAGTAGGGTTTTTTTTTTTTGTCATTGTGCGTTTTCTCATTTAACAGATAGCCAATGTTCCAAAAATGTTATTTTGGAGAGTGACAACTTTTCTTATGCTCACACTCTGAAAGGCCACTGACCTCTGGACTATACGATCACCAACATTTCCTTAGGCAAAAGAATATTCTCTCACTCAGAAATGCATTTCGGAATAATTTTTGCAGAATCCACTACCACCCCGGAAATAGCAAATAAATTGTTCAGAGATCTTCAGGTTCAAAAAGACAGAACACATCAGAGAGAGAGTTCTGAAAAGTGCAATGACGTGATTAAATAAGAGATGGATTACAGAGACTTCTCACAAAGAAAATGGAAGTGGGCATGGGTTTGAATAAGCCCCGGCAGGGGATAAACAGGGAGGGGCTGAGAGCTCCGTGATTACCTAGGAGATGTAAGTGCCAAGAATACACAAGTATTATTTCGCTGCATAGGAGCTAGGAGTAGCCTATCTAGGATCCAAGTAGGGAAAGGCAGGAAATTTGCATTTCCCACAGGTACTTCCTATTTCATAGCAATCACGACACAATGAAATTCAGAATAGAAAAGCAAAGAAATAAATCCATTGTGCATTCAATAGTTGGAAAGGGGAGCCATGGAAAAACTGTGGACGTCAAGGAAAAAAACTGAACAGAGGAGTTCGTACATGTAGTAACTTACAGGATGTCTGAAGACTATTTTAAAACATCTTATTGGAAGCTCAGAATAAATGTATGCCAGAGTTCAAAATTATCACATGCTTGGAAAGAAAGCCTGGTCTGGCTTGATGGGTTGTGAAAGACTGCCAGTGTTTGTTTTTTTTTTAATTGTGGTTAAAAAGGGGGGCGTAACATAATATTTATCAACTTCACCGTTTTGAAATGCACAGTTCCATAGTGTTACATATATTCGCACTGTTGTGAAGAAAAGCTCCAGAACGTCCTCTTCTTGCACATCTGAAACTCTGAACCCAGTAAACATTAATTCCCCTTTTCTTCCTCCCCACAACCCCTGGCAGCCACCAGTCTACTTCCTGTTTCTATTAAATTGACTATGTTAGATACTTTATATGAGTAGAATCACACAGTTTTTGTCTTTTTGTGACGGGCTAATTTTATTTTGCCCAAGGTCCTCAAAGTTCATCCATAGTCTAGTGGGGGACAGGATTCCCTCCTTTGTCAGGCTGAATACTATTCCACTGTGTAAACCACATTTTGTTTATCCATTCATACGTGGATGAGCATTTGGAAGGCTTCCACCTCTTACGTGTTGTGAGTAGAGTCTGTCAATGTTTTGACTTGGATTTTTCGTCTGAAGCTTCATCCATTTATACAAACACATATAATGTTGGTTATTCTTTCTGAACTCAAGGGATAGAGGATTAACTGTTCAAAACTGGTCTTTTCCCCTCTTAAGTAAACAACCCATACACACACACACACACACACACACACACACAATCCCACCACTATCAGCCAAAAGAAACAAACAGGCAACAACAACCCTGAATATTGAGAGTTCCACCAGCAAACAGCAGTAGACCCAGTGGGTACCCTGTTAAACTTTAGGGTCTTAAAGTTATGCTTTGTCTTGAACAGAGAGGGGACTTCATGTTCACATAGCACAGGCTTTATTTCCTTATTTAAAAATATCGCAGATTTTAGAACACGAATTATCTGTAACTTCTTTATCTATTATATAACTCTCTTTTTAAAAACAGTGGGATAATATATCCTAGATAAAATGCAGGTGGTTTTTAGCAATGACTTTCTTCTAGAAACAGAAGGTTGCCAAGCGTCAGAATCTCCTAAAGACCTTAAACATCGGGACTGCTGAATCCCATCCATAGCTGCTAAACCAGAAACGCCGGGGGGGGGGGGGGGGGGGNGCTTCTATCTAGAACGGATCATGGACATCATAGAGCCTTCTTTTGTTATCTTGAGGTCTAACGCCCTTCCAAAGAGCCTCTGTCCTCTTCATTCTCAGCCACGTATGTGACTATTTTATTTCACTGTGGTTCTACTGCGTTTCTGGGGCTCCTATCCTATCAGCACTCTGTCAGTCTGGGCTCCCCCTTCCGTGCCCACTGCCCATTGCTTTCCACAGCCATCTTTGACTTGTCCTGTTACCACGCCCGATGCAATGTCTCCTGTTCCCTTCTCTGGAACTAAGCCTCTGTGATCTTCAAGGTAGCAATTAGACAACCTGTCATTGAGATGTGCCAACAGGTTGCCCCTCTGCCCCCAAGGGGACATGTTCCTTTTGCAGAGGCTTCCAATGACCATGCCTTTTCCCTTAGAGTCTCTCCTTCTCTTTCTCAAAACCAGTACCACTTTGGTTGCTTCATCTGGGAAATAGATCATAGGATAGATGAGAAAGGGAGGGAGAGAAAGATTTAATATCTTTCTCATTATGCTTTAAAACATCAAATCCCTGGCCTACACTCACCCATACCCAGCTACAGATGTTCTCCAAATTGTCACATGTTTGTCATTTTTCCCCCTCCCCTGAATGTTCCCAAACTAACAGGACGTTAAATGAGAAAATGCCTCTCCATAAAATTTGCTTATTTTACTATTTGTCTCCCTCAACATAGCATCCTTCTCGTCATCTGTAATGTGCAATCAATTGCATACCCCCGGGAAGATAGTTCATTGGTCATTTACATGATTGAAGAATGGAGAAAATGAGACACTTCAAAGAATAGAGGTGTTTTAATAACCTCCAATTTGAATCTCTTCTCACTATCTACCTCCTACTGACATAAAATAACAAAAATCACTACTGTCACCCTCTCTCTGAGAGGAGGTTTCACATTTTCCCTTATGTGATACAGTATTTTATTTATTAAAGATGCTAGAACTGTGGAAGGCCATTAAACCCTATGGGAATCCCTGTTCTGGCTGAAACGGGAAGATCACCATGGAGACATCTCTGCTCCACTGGACGATCAGCAGCAGCTGTTGAGCCAAGCTTGGGAGCCCTCTCAGACAGCTTATCCCACAAATTGCATTAGGTAGAACCATAAATGCCACATCTCGCTTAGTGTCATAAGAATTAGACATTTTCCAGTCGCTCTGCCTTGAAATCAGAGTAGTCAACAGTTCCCAGAATCTTTCATACCTCTTCGAAATTCCCTGACCTTCAGTGACTGCTCTTGCTCTCAGTTCGATGAATGGAATTCCTGTGTAGTCAATCTTCACCCGAACGTCCACCCCAAGCCCTGAGCTTAGCAGGCAGGGGAAAGCAAGGTGTGGGGGGTGGATCATCTTCAAAGGGCAACTTGGAGTCGTTGTTTCTTTGCTATTATATGACACAAATACATGGCTTCTGCCAAATAGACATTCAGCCTTAGAAGAATATCAGACCCGCGCTATGACGCGTTGTGACCCGCTTGCTTCCCAAAAGTATGGTGAACCTTGCAGAACCTGAGCTGAACAGACAGCCAGGAAGGAAGCAAAAGACCTCAAGTGTGCTGTGAGAGTTTGGTAAGCAATTAATTAGGACCACACAACATTTACAGGGAACTCCAATCCCTGGCTGATTTATTTCTAGACCCTCCCACTTCCGCTGGGCTTTGTATTTCACCCTTGTGAATAACAGCCCAAACTCTACTACCTCTATTACGGGTGAGTTTCTTCTGTTGGTAGGGAGAAAAGTGATGCTGGGAAGTGAAAATGATGGAGTTCATCTCAGAAATACCAACGAGAAAGATTTTACCTCGGAGGCATGATGAATTCGTAGCTACCTTACAGAGTCTGCTCCCAGACTTGAAGCAAAGGTGGAGTCTGGGTTCTTTGCTATGAAATCAAAGAAGAACAAGAAACCCCATCTTCTCATAAGTAGAGTCCCCACAAAAGGACAGTCCTGAGAGCATCGCTGCGTAATTTAAGGGTACCTTAAAAGAAACCTTTCCAGATGACTCTGCAGGTGTAGCTTTGTACTGGGCACTCCGTCAATGAGACTTACTGAAAAAAAGCTTCGGGGACCTTGAGACACACCATAAGGTAGTGTGTGTGAAGATAACAATCGAGTAGAAGAGTAATAAATAAAATTCTAAAACAAATATGTAAAAAAAAAAGTCAATGAGAAAAACACATTAGTAAGGAAATTACGAACACTCCTATTTTCTTGATAAGCTGTGCAATCAGTCTTCTCCAAATGAATATACCAATGTGGACAAACCTACAGATTTCAAGAGCTCCTCATGAAAGAATGAACACAACCTTAAAAAGATAACCAGCTAAGCCAATGTGTTCTACGAAAAGTGGAGCAGATCCTCAACCCAACTATTGGATCCTCAATCCAATTCTAAGCTTTGGGCTGGAAATGAGAGCAAATCAAGCTAGATATAGAGATAGGATTCATATCAAAAGGCAGTTCCTAACTGGGGCCCCTGGCTGGCTCAGTCAGTAGTGTGACTCTTGATCTTGAGGCTGTGAGTTCGAAGCCCATGTTAGGTGTAGAGATGACTTAAAAGTAAAAATCTTTCTTTTTTTTTTTTTAAAGGAAGTTCCTAGGTTAAAGGTGAAAAAGTAGCTCTAACTTTCAAGTTTAAAAACCCACAATCGTAAACAAAGGAATAGTCGTGCTTATTTCTTGATTACAAAAACAAACAGAAAAAACATACCTGCACTCTCATATCAAATTGGTTAGCACAACCTTTGCAACTAGGGGGAAGACAAGTCCCAATGAGAGTAAACACTGAGTGGGCACTTTATCGTTAAAGTTCAATGCACACCCAAGGGATATTTTAGCAAGGATCAAAGACAAAATCTGAAAGGAAGTAAAGCATAGAGGATTCCTACAATACCAAAATAAGCATACTGCTCTATTTCAAGATATAGCATGAAAGATGTGAAGAAAATGATAGGAAATGAAAGAGGTGACAAAAGTCCCACTCATTGCAAAATGTTGAAGACCGTTGGACCGCTGACTCAAGACAAAGGTGATATTTTACCTGCAAAGTTTCCCATACTGGGATTCTATAAAGCTGGGAACAGGACTGGTTTTATGGGTGTGTGATTTGTGCAGTCACATGGGGCTTCACACTTGGAAGAGCCCTGTACTTGGTATAATGCTTGCCTGTTGCCATCTTGAAATTCTTTTTTTTTTTTTAAGATTTTTTTATTTATTTGAAAGAGAGAGAGAGAGAGAGAGCACAGAGGGAGAGTGAGAGGGAGAAGCAGACTCCCTACTGAGCACAGAGCCCAATGTGGGCCTCCATCCCAGGACACTGAAATCATGACCTGAGCCAAAGGCAAACGTTTAACCATCTGAGCCACCCAGGTGCCCGGCCATCTTGAAATTCTTAAAGTTTTTGAACAAGTGAGCTCACACTTTCATTTTGCCCTGGGCTCCACAAATTATAGAGCTGTCCTGGCTAAGTTCATACCCAAGGAATTTTTGAGGATGGGGAAAAGGAGAAGCAAAGGAGAAAAACACAGCCTAATAAGTACAAAAGTAATGGAAAGTTGCTCTTATTCCCATGTTCTAGTTTCTGTATCAGTTCTTGAAACTAATGGTCCATGTGTTAGAAAAGTCATCCCAGATAAAACACCTTAGTCTGAGATTTCCCCATTCCCTCACTGTTAGGAGGTTTTGTTTTGTTTGTTTTTATGAGTCGCATCATAAAATCCAGTTTCTAATATTTTGGTACCAAAAGTGGATTTACAATGAAAGACCTCTATCAATTCTTTCATTAAGTACTATTTGAGGATTTAGAATCCACACCAGGAATGGAAATGGTCGGAGCCACCCTAGCACAACTGAAGAGTTTCTAAATGAAAAACTTGATGTAGTTGTGTTACAAGAAATACACAGCAAATTGTCCTCTCAGCCACTGCTGAATTATAAATAGTTTAAACATCAATTTGCTGCTTCAGGGATCTCAAAAGCAAGAGGTGCTACCATTCTAATTGTCGAAAAATTCCCATTTGATGTCCAAGGGCTTGAAACAAAGCCTGATGGGTAATGTCATCTTAGCTAAAGGCAATCAGCTAAACAAATCATTAGCAAGATGCTCACTTTAAGTGCTGTGTGCCCCCAAAAGGCATTTTATAGCTCAATCCTTTGAAAAATTACATAAAATTTGGTGACAGGCAATAGATAGCCAGCAGAATCTTTATAAAGTTCTACTGAATGCAAAGATAGATCCAGCCTCCTTTTCTGCCACTAACATGGAAGCAAGACACTAGGGACCCTTACTTTGCGATCTCGAGCCGCAGAGTGCACAGAGTGTCTGCAGGAGAGTATTGTTTTTATTCAGCAATCAACAAAATTACTCAAGACGGCATTATAACTTTCTCAGTTTGGGCATGTCTGTGTCTGCTGAGATAGGGACAGTAACAGTGGCCAACACTGCCTGGGTTTTTATTTCCAGAAAGCATTTAATGTTACAGTGAAAAGGATCTGACTACTGCCACCTGCAAGCGTGTAAAGCTCCAAGAAAAGAAAATCTTTGTTTTTGATTGGAGAGAGAACACCAGCAGGACTTCCCCATAATTCTCCATAATAACAGTAATAATGGCCAACATGTATTTTGTGCTAAACCTTTGTCAAATACTTTGCTAACATTACCTCCCCGAATCCTCACAGCCTGCCTTTACAGATGAGAAAACTAAGCCACAGCTAAGACACACCATAAGTAAGCAGTAGAGTTAGAAAGCAAATCTAACTCAAGCTTCTGCTTTCTTTGTTGAATTATAATTGACAATATTATGTCAGTTTCACGTGTAAAACATATCTGTTCAGTATGTGCATACATTATGAAATGCTCACCTCCATAAGTCTAGTCACCATCAAAGTTATGACAAGACTATTAATCAGTCCACTTCACTGCATCTCAGCAAATGGCTAGAGATACCAGGAGCCAAAAGAGAGAGATATACTTCCCATCAGGCAGGTAGGCTTTAAGATAATTAAGTCCGAAACATCCACTTAAATACCTATGAATGTTGTCAGTTCTCTGCTCAAAAACTTCTAATTGCCTGGCATAACAAATTTCTTACCTGGAATTCAAAACCCTGTATGATCTGGCCCCAGCCACAATTCTAGACTAATTTCTTCCAACTGTCACATATTTTCTGACTCAGTTATAATTGAAAAACAACAACAAAAAAGTCGGAGCTTCACGAGTTAGCCTCTCAGCTATTGAAAACAAAACACCTTCCTTTTTCTTCCTTCCCTGACCACTAGTAATCTTAAGCAGTTAGGGAGCACCTACTGTTGGCCTCCTCAGAGTTTGCCACTAGGAGTCTTTGAGAACTATTTAAATCAAACTGTCATTGTGAAGAGAAACACATAAGCACATACAATTGGAGGAATTATTTCATTCAACAAACATTTAGTGAGACTGGACTGGGTCCTGAGGATAAAAGCAAATGCAGCCTCGACCCTCCAAGACTCTTCAGTCTAGAATATCATCGTCTCTTCCAGCTGCTGCCCTAATGTTTGCACCTTTGTAGTTACATTTCTTGAAAGGCTATTGGACATTATCTCCCATTCCATCCATCAGCCACTGCAGTCTACCATTTCCCTCAGAGTGAAATCCCCCTTACCAGGTGTCTCCCCCTCTTTTTAAAGTATAAATCCAATAGACCTATTTGGCTTTATTTGTTGACATCTCTGGGATAGTTGGTATTATTGACCACACCTGCCCACTTTGTATTCCCTCTTCTCCCCCGTTTATTATGGTATAATGGTCTCCTCTCTATCCTCCCCTTCTTTTTTTTTTTTTAAAGATTGTATTTATTTATTTGACAGAGACAGAGACAGCCAGCGAGAGAGGGAACACAAGCAGGAGGAGTGGGAGAGGAAGAAGCAGGCTCATAGGCGGAGGAGCCTGATGTGGGGCTCGATCCCATAACGCCGGGATCACGCCCTGAGCCGAAGGCAGACGCTTAACCGCTGTGCCACCCAGGCGCCCCTATCCTCCCCTTCTTGATCACCCATATGGGTTCCTCTTAACTGTGGTACGCCCCAAGGTTCTGCTCTTAGCCCTCTTCTATTCTCACTCTACATCATTATTTTTCAAAGTCTGATTCTGGGAACACATGTGAGTCGTGCATCATTACCATGTAAGCGCTCAGTAAAAATGTCAATGTCATTGCCCCTTACCGCCTCAGAACCTCACAGCACCCAAGAATCTACATTTTAATTCAGCTTCCTACGTGATGCAGAGAGAGTCTATTGAAAATCAATGGTCTACGTGCACACTATCTGCTGAACTATGTCAATCTTTCCTATGGCTTCAGGTCCCAGCTACACACTGGATGTGGAGGCTGGTGAGTTTATAGTTGGCATACAAGGAAGTTGAGAAAATTTCTTTGAAATGGCTCCTAGTTTTTCTGTAATGTAAAGCAGAAGTTGAGGTCATATTCTGAAAATGAGAGCATAGGATTGGAACAGAAATGAGAAAAGCAGCAGATCAGTGAAATACAGATCTGCTGGATAGTGTGGAAGTCCCAGTTGAGACTGAAAATTAGGAAAGTATCATGCAATTCTTCTGTATTTTGGAGAGTTTTTTTTTTCATCAACCTTTGTATAGATGTAGAGAGAGCAGATAGATAGATTGACCCAAAAGTCAAATTTTTGCCAAGAGGTATGAATAAAAAATTACGGTGCAAGTAATTGAAGATACTAAAAGAATATAAAAGTTATGAATAATAAGATCAAGGCTACATTGAAATGGAAGTAATGAGAGAGGGCCGACAGAGGTTCTGATGCCACCAAAGTACAGGTGTAATGACAGCAACAGAATGAAAGAACTGGAAAAACGAGCAGCCGTTGTTAAAATGGGGAGTCTGAATTTAAGATTTCAAAGATGAAACAGTTTTGGGTAATGACAGAGTCCAAAGTGTTGACCAGCAAGTGGGTAGCCGAAATGGAGATTAGACGAAGATTAAGAAATAGAAAGAGAGACCAGTGTATTGGAAAGGTTGTCCACCGTGGACACTTGAAATTACCAAGGATGACGGTGACAGGGCTTGGAATGGAGAAGAAAGCTGTAAGTCAAAGTCTCCAGTGAACAAAGAAAAGAGTGGCCAATGGCAGCCGAAGGGGTCAAGTATCTCCCCGACTGCAAAGGATCTCATTTCTTGAAGCATCAGATTCCCTATTGTGGTATCCCAGATTTTTCATATTCGGATGCCAACCTAAATTTCTAGACTGCCTTCCATCTGTTCACCTTCACAAGACCTCCACGTCAGCGTCAATGTGCTGCTGCCATTCCCTAAACAAATGCCACACCCTGCAGTAAGCATTTCCTGACCCCTTCTCTGAACTGCAGTCGTACTTCATTGGAGCCGTACCTGCAGTTCAGGGCTTTTATTACACGTATTTGCATACACGTTTTCTCTCCTATGACTCTTTGGTCCTAGGGATGATATCATCTACACCTCCGTAACGCCCAGCTTTGCACAGAGCACAGTGCCTTTTGCATAGCAAACAACTGACAAATACTCAATTTATCATTTTTGAAGTTATATTATATGTTTATAATTTTTATACTAATTTTATAAATTGAACAAAAATCGATAAGGTTGTAAAATTGTAACTGGGATATGTTTGGACTAATTGTACAACTGCTGAGTAAATTAAGCAGAAATACACGTTCATTCATTCATCCTAAAAAATGAATTTATTTTTCATGGTTGGAAGACTCTGGAAGCTGAACAATGGCATAAGAAGAATCTGCACAGGAGGCGCCTGGGTGGCTCAGTGGTTGAGCGTCTGCCTTCGGCTCAGGGTTTGATCTCAGGGTCCTGGGATCGAGTCCCGCGTCACGGTCCCTGCTCAGAGGGGAGTCTGCTTCTTCCTCTCCCTCTCCCCCTCCCCCCGTTCTCTCTCTTTCTAGCTCTCAAATAAATAAATAAACTCTTTAAAAAAAAGAGAGAGAAGAATCTGCACAGAGTCTGCTTCCATAAGATATGGGAGTTTCTGATCAGAGGCAAACAGTCATAAGAAATTAAAACATTTCTGCAACTCAAGGTATAATAGTGATTTCCTAGAATGCTGGCTTCTCTTTAGAAAATGTTATTGACAAGAATGTTTGAAGGCATTATATATCCTATGAATACATCAAAGAATAATGTAAACAGGATGAGGTGGCATCAAATAAAATGGGACATAAATATCCTCTGTATTGTGTTCACTGAACGTCTCGGTGCCTAATGCTTCTGGAATTGTTAAGGTATGTTAAGTAGACTGGATTTTGTCTTGCTTTTTAGTAAGTTAATCCAAGTCTAATATATGTGTATGTACATGTATATATTTGCATATATCAGGTTATATAGATAGTATATATATTATATATGTACATATTTTTAAATTTTTTAATGAACATAATCTTTGATATTCTTATTGGAAATCTTAATTTCAGAGTAAATAGATATATTCTCCTTTAGGATTTTTGCTTGCATTCCAGAGAAATCCCATGATTTATTCAGGAATAGTCTGCTCTCTCTCAGAGCAGTCCTGAAAACATACAGGTCAAATCCAATGATAATGGAATCAGAGGGTCTAGTCTTTATATTGTCCACTGTTGTTTGGAATAAATAAGCTCTAGCTGGAGCCTTTAAAACAAACTTTACTGAGATATAATTGACACGCAACAATCTGTACATACACCATGTATCCAACTTGATGAGTTTGGATATAAGTAGACATCCATGGAACCATCACCACAATCTATGCTGTAAACATCTCCATCCTCTCCAGAAGTTTTCTCCCACCTACTTATTTATTTCTTTAGGTGATGAGGACCCTTAACATAAGGGTTATTCTCTTAGCAAATTTTGAAGTATACAATACAGTATTATTAGCCATCTAAAACAGTTGAACTCTTCAAAGCGGAAAGCAAAATGATGGTTGTCAGGGGCTCTGGGGAGGGGGAAATGGGTTGCTGTTGTTTTCTGTCCCAAAGTTTTGCCTTTTCTAGAAAACTGTACAAATGGAATCCCATAACATGTATTCTGTTTCTGAGTTCTTTCACTTACCATGTTTTTGATGTTTTTTTTTTCTTTTGCCATATTGGTAGTTCGTTCCTTTTTATAGCTGAGTAGTATTCCACTGTACAGCAGTGCCATAAACCATTCACCAATTCCCAATTGATGGACATGTGATTGTTCCAAATTTGTCATTTTTATGAATAAAGCTGCTGGGAGCACTTGCATATGGGTCTTTGTTTTGAAATATGTTTTCATTTCTCTTGGGTAATTACCTCAGAGCTGGATTGAGAGGCTATCTATATATATGCCTTGTGTATGTGTATATGTTTAACTTTTATAAAATATTTTATTTATTCATTTCAGAAAGAGAGAGTGCCTGTGTGCACAGCGTAGGGGGGGGAGCAGACAGAGAGACTCTTAATCAGGCTCCATGTCCAGCGCAGAGCCCAATGTGGGGCTCAATCTCATGACCCTGAGATCAGGACGCTGAGATCAGGACCTGAGGTGAAATCAAGAGTCAGACACTTCACGGAGGGAGCCACTCAGGTGCTCCAGCAGTAAGCTTAGCTTAATGAGAAACTGCCAAATTGCTTTTTTCCCGATGGCTTATTATTTTGCGGTTCCACCAACAATGTATGAGCGTTCCAGCTGTCATGCATCCGCCCCGGCACTGACAAGGTTTTGTCTTGTTTCAGGTTTTCGTTGTTGTGGGAGGCGTGCAGGGAGAGATCTCGCGGGGGTTTTCATTTGCACTTCTGTATTGACTAATGAAATTAAACATCTTTCTATGTGCTCATTGATCGTCCCTGTATATCTTCTCTGGTTAAGTGTCTATTCAAACATTTTATTTATTTTTCAACTTTAAGGTTGTCTTCCAACTGTTGATTATAAGAGTTCTAGATGTGTTCTGGATGCAAGTCTTTGGATGTATATATTTTGCAAATATTTTCTCCCCGTCTGTGGTTAATCTTTGCCTTTTCTTTAGCAGGGACTTTTGCAGGACAGCTGTTTTTAATTTTGATGAAGTTCAATGTGTCTTTCGATAGCCTTTTATGGGTTTGGTTTTTGTAGCCCAGGAAATTATTTACCTAATTCAAAGTCACAAAAAATCTCTATCTTTTCTTATAAGGTTTTTATAGTCTTAGCTCTTACATTTAGGTCATGATATATTTCATGTTAATTTTTATATGTGGCATGAAATAAAGTTTGAGGCGCTCTCTCTTTCTCTTTCTCTCTCTCTCTCTCTCTTTTTCTTGGCATCTGGATGACCAATTGTTTCAGCCCCATTGGCTGAAAAGATGATCTTGTCCCCATTGAATCACATCGGTACCTTTGTGAAAAATCAATTGATCACGTAAGTCTGGGCCTCTTCTGGACTCCCTGTTCTATCGCAGGGATCTGCATGTCTATTCTCTTATTATTTCCTATAAGTCTTGAAACAAGGTAGTGTGAATCTTCACATTTTTTCTTCTTTATTGAGATTGTTTGGGCTATTATAGATCCTTTGATTATTATATAAATTTTAGTATCAGTTTGTAAATTTGTACCAAAAAAAAAAACCTTCTAGGACTTTTTTTTGGATTGTGTGAAATCTAGAGATAAATCTGGGGAGAACTGACTTCTTGACAATAGTAAGTCTCCCCATCCATCCATTTCAATCTTTTTAAATTTATCTCAGCAATGTTTTACCGCTTTTGGCCTGCAGTCTTGCACATATTTTGTTAAATTTATTCCTAATTATGCCACTATTGAAGATATGACCAATGGTACATTAAATTTTATTTTAAAATTTCCAGTACTCCATTGCCAGTATACAGAATTACAATTGATTTTTGTATATTGACCTTGTATGGAGACTTTGCTAACTCACTCATTATTGTACTCTTGTGATTTTTTCTGCAGGTTAGTTGGGATTTTTTTATGCAAATGATTATGTTCTGTATGAATGAAGATGGTTTAATTTATTATCCATCAGGATACTTTTTTTAAGATTTATTTATTTACTTATTTGAGAGAGAAGGAGCAGGGGGAGGGGCAGAGGGAGAGAAAATCCTCAAACAGACTCCGTGCTGAGTGTGGAGCCTGACACAGGGCTCAATCCCCAGACCCGGAGATCATGACCTGAGCCGAAACCAAGAGTTTGCCACTCCACTGACTGAGCCACCCAGGTGCCCAGCTGGGTGCTTTTTAATTTTCTTATTGCTTTGTTGTACTTGCTAGAACTTCAAGTACAATGTTGAACAGAAGTGTTGAGAGTGGACATCCTTGCCTTGCTCCTAATCTTAGGAGGAAGCATTTAATCTTTTACCACTGAGTAGGATGTTAGCTGAGGTTTTACATAAATCTCCCACAAATTCCAGAAGTTCCCTTCTATTCCCAGTTTGCAGAGTTGTGTTTTTTTTTTAACTCATGCATGGGTTTGAATTTTGTTAAGTAATGTTGCTGCATCTATTAAGAAGTTCATATAAATGTTTCTTTAACTCTATTAAGATGGTGAATTATAATGATTGGTTTTTAAGTGGTAAACTAACTTTATATTCCCCTTATATTCCCAGTGTAAATCTCTGTATTTCCTGTGCTTTGGAAAAACATTAATGTTGTGATATTAACCTGGATTGGAAATCCTCCTTTTAAAAATATGAGATGGGGGTCACACAAAACGTTAATAATGAAACATAGGTTGAAATAGAATTAAACCCATGGAAGAACTAAGAGAGGGTTTTTAAAAAATAAAATAGTAAAAACCACATGTTTTTATTCTTACACAATACTACTCTATGCTGAGT
Source organism: Ailuropoda melanoleuca (assembly GCF_002007445.2). Taxonomy (NCBI): domain Eukaryota; kingdom Metazoa; phylum Chordata; class Mammalia; order Carnivora; family Ursidae; genus Ailuropoda; species Ailuropoda melanoleuca. Next base: position 94,782,189 of record NC_048238.1, on the reverse strand, counting down.
GTTTCAGGATTGCATGAATGATATTAGGATTATCTATGCTTTGTATTGTCTTATTTTCCACTGGAGTGGAGGGCGTTAGAGTCTCTTTTTCATAGACTTGGCATTGTGCTCAGATCATACTAATTGAGGAGATTCTCTGAACCCATGCGGAGTAGAGCTAAATGCCAGAAAGGGACACACAATTATGTGGTGCATCTGAGAATATGTGTGTCTGTCTGGTTGTGGTTTTGAGATGGAAATGCATTTGGGGTCCTGTTCTCTATTATTAGTAAGTAAAGTCGAACCTATTTTAAAAATGTTTTCAGCAGATTTGTTTGGAAATGAACAATTGGAATAATATTAAATGCCCCAAATAAAGGTTGATTCAAAGAAGCGTGGTGAGACAGTGACATGGAATACACTGCAGCTATTGACAATAATGGTGGAAATGTGTATTTACTGATATGCAGATAGACTAATGGATCTTTGTTAAGTAATGGATCAGGTTATAGAGACAGCATTTAGAAGCGACTCCAGTTCTAAAATGGAACTTATGCCTAGTGGTGTAAATGCATAGAAAATATTTTGGATCCGTACCTATCCCAAAAGATGAACAGTGGCTTTCCATACATTGTGGCATCAGAGGACATTTTGGTTTTGCATTCATGTGTCTACATTTTCTTATATGCATTTGTGCAAAGCATCGTGTATTAGCAAGCTAAAATCTTAAAGCATTTCCCCTTATAAAATACTCTCTGGAAATGCTTAATCTCTTTAAAAATGTAAATCGATAAACAGAAAGACATCCTGTGCTCGTGGACTGTAAGACGTAGTATTGTGAAGGTGGCAGTACTACACAAAGCCATCTACAGATTCAATCTCATTGATGAAAATGAACACGCTCCATGTCAGAATATGTGGGATGCCACTAAAGAAGGATTTCAGGAGAAATTTATTGCACAAAATGCCTACGTTGGAAAAAAAAAAGCAGACTTCAAATCAATGACCTCAGGTTCTAAGAGAATAGAAAAAACAAAACAAACGAAAACAAAGTTAACGGAACAAAAGGAGTAATAAGGATCAGAGTATCAATCAATTAAACAGAAAACAAAACAACAATAGAGAAGATAATGAATGCAACCAAAAGCTGGTTCTTTGAAAAAAGAAACAAAATAGGTAAATCTCTAGCCAGACCGATCAGGCAAAAAAGAGAAGACATAAATGATTAATATCCAGAGTGAGAGAGATGACATCACTCAAGATTCTACAGATATTAAAGAGACAGCAAGGACACACCATGAAGAGCTTTAGGTCAATAAATCTGACAGGTGAGATGAAATAAACAAACCCCTTGAAAGACACCAACTACCCAAGCTCCTTCAAGGCTAAACAGATTACTGTAATAGCCCTGTATCTATACAAGATATGGAACTTGTAGTTAAAAACCTTCCAACAAAGAAAGCTCCAGGCCCAGATGCCTTCCCCACTGAATTTTACCAAACATTTAAGGACGAAATAGTAATAATGATACCGAGCCTCTCCAGGAAATGGAAGAGAGAAAATCCTTCTCAAAGAATTCTTCACAACCAGCATTACCCTGATATTGAAAGACAAAGGGGTTATGAGAGAAGGACAGTACAGACAGAGGTCCCTCATAAGCATAAAGAGGAACATCATTTCCAAAACTTCAGCTGGTTGAATCCAATGATATATAAAAAGGATAGCAGATCATGGATTTGTCTCAGAAATGCAAGCTTGGTTTTATCTTTGAAAATCAGTCAATGTAATTCACTCTTTTAAACCAAAAATGAGTACCACACGCTCATTTTAACATATGCAGTAAAACAATTTGCCAAAAGCCAACATCCATTCTTGGTAGAAATATTGAACAAACTGAGGAATAAAAGGGAAGTTCCTCAACTCGATAAAGAGCATATACCAAAACCCTACAGCTAACATTCTAACTGATGGGAACAGACTACTTCAAAAGCAGGATGTATACCCTCATTGTTTCTTTTCAACATTGTACTAAAAGTTCTGTTCAGTACACCAAGCAAGAAAGACACAAAATGTACACAGATTAGAAAAGGAGAAAGCAAAACGTTCTTTATTTGCAGATGGCATGATCATTTATGTGCATCTACACAAGCTACTAGACCTGTAAGTGAGGTTAGTAAGACTGCAAAGTATAAAATCAATATACAAAACAATCTTTCTCTATATTAACAACAGATAATATGAAATCAATCAAAAATTTCAAATGTCACAACATCAAAAATATGAAATACTTAGGAATAAACCTAAAGCTGAAACTATACAACATTTAGAAAACCTAAATACGTGGGGAGATAAGGCATGTTCATGAGTTAAAATATTTAATTTTGTTAAAATGTCAAATTTCTTAAAGCCAATCTATGGATTTCAGGCGATCCCACTCAAACTCCCAGCAGGCTTTTCGTAGAGCATGACAAGCTGTTTTATAGTTCACATGACCTCGCACAGCCAAAATGACTTTATAAAAGAACAAAGTTGGAGAGCTAAAACAAAGTTGTTTTTAAAGTCTTAATATAAAGCTACAGCAATGAAAGCAGTGTGGTATTGGCATACCGACAGACAAATAGACCAATAAAACAGAATAGAGAATCCCGAAATAAACCTACCCGCATAGACTGGACTGATTTTGACACAGGTGCAAAGGCAGTTCAGTGGAGAAAAGATAGACTTTTCAACAGATAGTTCTGGAAAAATTAGATATCCACATGCAAAAAAAAAATCAACTTTTTTCCATTCCTTGTGGCATACATAAAAATGAACTTAAAATCATTAATAAGAATGTGAAACGTAAAACTATAAGAAATGTTATCAGGAAATACAAGAGAAAACCACTGGGATCTTGGCGAGGCAGAGTTTCGGATATGACACTGAAAAGCACAAGCCATAAAATAACAAAGAGATAAATCTCGGTTCATCAAAATTTAAAACTGTTCCTTGAAAGAAAAATGTTAAGAAAATGAAAGTACGAAAATGGGAGAAAATGGCATTTTTAAATCAAATATTTGCCAAGAATCTTATATCCAGTATATATCTCTCTAGATATCTGTGTCTATCTGGATACCTATTTACATATCTATCTATCTATCTATGCATAAATATGGAGGGAGGGAGAGAGGCAGAAAGGGAGAGAGAGAATTCTCACACTCCACTGAAAGAAGCAAACAACCGAATTAAATGATAGGCAAAGAAGATACATGGATGGCAAATAAGTCATGAAGTCTTGTTCAACATTGTCATCCCTGAGGAAAATGCAAATTAAACTCTGTCGTGACAATGAGAGAAAACTTGAAAGGAAAAGAAGCTGAGAGGAGAAAAGGAGACAGTGGGGCAAAGGTCAAGAAAGGAGAGAGAGGAGAAGAGGGAAGCACATAGGCAATGGAAGCAAGAGAATAGAAAGCCCGATCAGCACAGGGTCAGTTGCGGTCCTGGCAACAGGTCAGGGAGCACAAACACTCTCTATGTCTTCCTTTTGAAGAGCGAGCGTTGCGCATGCTCTTGTGCTCCAACTCCTGTGTTCCCGTGTCTCCCAATGGGGACTGCACTGTGGGCCAATGGGCCAAAATGTGTTTTGAGGCTCTCAATGACTGGGATCTTCAGTCAGTGTGGCCTCTGGGGTACGGTATCAATCGATCCGTGTTGCACTGGTTATTTTGTAAGAGGAAATCAATTTGAATATAGACAAGGTATCAAATGCCTTCATTCGATTAGACAAAGAGCTAGATAAGCCCCCTGCTTGAATTAACCATTGAGAATGGCATCCTAGATGCGAATAACTCTAGCTTATTACACATTTTTTTAACTCCTTTCCTCTTAAAGGCATAGGATACAATATCCTTCCAGGAAAGACACTCCCTAATGGGGAGACAAGGGAGCAAAAGTCTCTCATGAGGTCCAAGTCAGGGGTAGAAAATAGCTCTCCTTGCATTTGTTTGGGTACAATTACTGATTGTTGAATTTAGGCCGGATCTTCCGAGGGGTCTTCCTCTCCAGCCCTCCCTCAGCAGGGCAAATGGCTGACAAAAATCTTTCACGGATGGTCCACAAATTATCACCATGTGCTCTGGTTGATTTTGAAGTCCGGGTCAATGGTTTCTTTAGCTGTTTTCTTTGGGCGCCTACACCGCAGCAAAGAAATACTTGTTGAAGTAACAGACAAGCAACTAGCCTCGGGAGCAAAAGATTCAACACAAGTAGAGCACATCCTGTGCCTACAGACGCCATTTCAGTAGGTAAACAGCCACATGTTGCGTGTTGGAGAACACGTGGGACTAATGGCGGCCCACAGTCGGGCTGGCGCTTGGCACGTGGACCAACCTAAGGTCCAGTTTGGATGAAAGGGTTGCTCCAGCATCCCTGCTGCTCTCAGAGTAGCTGCTTTCCCTCTAACATCTTCCCAGGGTCTAGTAAGAGAGCCGGCTGCTCTCCCAGGGACCTGGCCTCGGCGTGATCCTGGGGTGGGGTGGGGGGTGCTGGACTGCCCTGCTCTCCCTAGCCCCTCTCCCCTTCCCATCGATGGCACTTCAGCGCTGCTCTGGGAAACTTTTAAATTATCAGCCTGAACTCTGCTTCTTGCCCTGAAAAACTCACTCAAAAGCTCCCCAGAGAACTCTCCAGTCAACCGCACCACCAGCCTCCCTCACAGGGGCCTCTGCTCTGATCTCTGGGGCTGACGGGGTGAGGCGTGGGAGTGTGGGAGTCGAACGCCTGTGCCTGTGTGTCCACCCGGACAGCCGGCAGCGCCCCCCGGGGACGGAGCCTGTCGAGCGAGGCTCGGACTGCCAGTGGCCAGGCTCGGGAGCAGTACACCTCGCTCTTTGCTCACCGGAGAGCTTCTACGTACGTTACTTGCATGAAGAAGGTACACCTTCAATGCATACAAGTTTATTCGGCAATTATACCTAAATTAAAGCCGGGGTGGGGGGGGGAACCAAAAGTAAATTTAAAAAAGAAAGCAGTACTTTATACTAATGAACCCTACACCTGAAAACGTGAGGATGGAAAATTTTACAGTTTATGGATTCTACCACAATAAAAATTTTTTGAAAAAAGAGGAATGTAAGAATGTAGCTCTAAGAATAGCAAAACGCCACCTGACTGCTTCTTAGCCCACGGCATTAGACAAGAGACAGCGCAGTAACTGACAGTATTGATTCTGCGGCTGGCTGGCCATCTTAGTTTCTAGGTCCACTCTGTTTGACCACGGGCAGGTCACTTTTCCGGGCCTCTGTATCCTCATCCTGAATCGGGAATAATCTTCGTAACGACTTCACAGGGTTGTTGTGAGCATTAAATGAATTCATACTTATGAAGCACTTAGAATAGGGCCTCATCATTACAAACACAATGTAATTTGTAATTATTATTGTGATTCACAGTGTTTCTCATAACTTCTCTATGAACCTCCAAGGCCTCATTCAGACCCCCGAACCAAACACACACACGCCGGGGCGCACACACACACACACACACCCTTGATCCACTCTGCATTCTCAGGCTCATACCCATTTCACGAACAAACTCCAAAAGAAACGAAATGTCAGTCTAGAACCAACTACTCTGTTGATCCCTGATGGACATTAACCAGGTCCCCTTGGCTGCAGCCCAGAGTTCCACATGGAAGAGGAAGGGAAAGAGGTTAAACCAGCCCAATCATAACATACTTAGACTGGACAGATTTACTGAATTGCTTACGTTTGGAAGGATATGAATCTTTTTAAATACTTACATAAAACACTTAGCCTTTGAACTCCAAACTACTAATTTAATGCATGACTTCACTATTTCTAGATGCTCTGATAACCAAGGTTAATGGGACAGCCAAGCAAACAGGCAAGAAGCCAGATGGAAGTGGGAACCCCAAAATCAGAAACTAGGACAAAATGACCAGAAATCCAAACTCTATCTCCACGGCATTTTAATGCCCTTTTAATAATATGCGAAGTACTGAATTTAATATTAGGTAAAGTGCAATATTATGTAAGGTACTAAAGACGTGCGTCAATTGAACAACATAACACCCAAAAGAGATGCCATGGAGAACAAGAACTAAGCAACAATCTGCAGAAAAGAAGTAGTGAGTGAAACCCCCATCACCAACTTCTCTTTAACAAGAGCCATGAGAGTGAGGGTGGAAAGGAGTGGCCACAGAGTCTTTGTTCCAGACCAGGCTGTACACACGCCTGACTATGTCGATTCCTCACAACATTCTGCAGGGCATTATTATTCCCAGTTTTCAGAGGCAGAAACTCAGCTTCAGAAAGAATGGCCAACACACCTGAGAACACCCATCCAGGATGTAACCAAGCTGGGCTCTGAATCTGAGTTTTATGCCAAAGCCTGGATTCCACTTACTGTACCAGCCCACCAGTTCAAAATTTATGTTTGATAAGCCAATACTTACTGGAAAGATTCCAAGCTATGTGTGCCTTCATGGTAACATAATTGTTTTAGAAATTTCACAACTACCCAAGGACTGCCTATAGTATATGCAAGGGGTAGGATGGGAGATAAAGTGGGGAGAAGGAGGATCAATGAGGCACAAAAGAATCGAAAGAAAAAGCATCAAGGAAGCAGTAAGGTCATTTGACAACACATTATTTCAGTGAACCAATTTTGAACTTGGGTAATTCGATCTAGCTTTGATTTTCAGCCTTTCCTTGGATCACATCTACTTGATTATGACACAAGCAGAAATGTAAACCACTGGCCGTTTTGCTTGAAACACCTGGAACAGAGGCAAAAACACTGGATTTGGGTTCTGGTCTCAGCCTTATCACTGTGTAAGCAATTCAAAATTTTTCTGTTTCCATTTCTGCTCCAGTTTCATCCTGTTCAAAAAGGAAGGGGAGCAGCGATGGAGCAAGGAGTTCAGTAGACCCTCTCTCCAGCAAAACAACTGAACTGCCGAAAATTATATATAACAATTATTTTATTTTATTTATTTGACAGAGAGAGAGAGACAGCAAGAGAGGGAACACAAGCAGGGGGAGTGGGAGAGAGAGAAGGAGGCTTCCCGCTGAGTGGGAAGCCTGATGCGGGGCTGGATTCCAGAACTCTGAGATCGTGACCTGAGCCAAAGGCAGACGCTTAATGACTGAACCACCCAGGTGCCCCTACAACAATCATTTTAAATCTCTGGGTATTGTCCTAAGGGCACACAGCTAATGGAGAACATTGATTTAAGTAAATTTACTTAATCTCTGTTAGAACAGCAAAAGACTTCCCCACCATTCCCAGCTCTGTTATAGAAGCTCCAACTTGGGCATGTGCACCCCCAAATGCAAGAGCTCCCTCTCTCCCCACTTTCCAGTGTGGAGCTATGCTTTCACCCTTGGAGGGTCAAGATGGTAGTGGTTCTCATCTCCCCCGCATCTTAACGCAGAAGCCCTATTCCAGGAAGTTGTGGCCAAAAGGCCTGGGTCCTTCTTCCCTCACCAAGCCCCCACTCTTAGGGTAGAAGCTCTACCCCGGGTACAGCAAGCCAAGAAGACTGGCCTGAATCATCCCCACCCCACGTCACTTACAGGACAAAGGTTCCAAGCCCAGAGCAGCAAAGGAAGAACATCAGAGGTGGCCGCCCTGCCCAGTCCCAATCTCATATGGTGAGCTGTCACTCCAGGAAAAGGTGATCCCTGGTTCCAGCTCCAGTGCAGTGCCGTAGGGATTCTGCCCAGGGGGAAAGGCAGGCCAGGAGGGTAGAGAACTCCACAGCTCCACTTGAGGGGACTACCTTTACTTGGACTGGGTAAATGGAAATCTTGGCGGTGAATCAGAGAAGACTCGTTAACTCCATGATATAAGCAAAAAGCAAAGCAGCCAGAAGTTTAAGAGAGAAAATCGGAGAAACAGTTAAGAAAAGCCCTCCTAACATCATAGTTAAATCTGGTGGGTTGGGAAGGTTGTGTGCGGGAGCTGGGCTGTCCCCACTCAGGAGCGATCTGAGCAGATCATCAGGCAGACTTGAAAGCATCCCCCAGCTACACACAGATGCCCCAACACAAGGGCTTTTAATGCAACTCTGACCAGACACTGAACAACAGACTACTCTGACCCAGGGGTGACTCCTAGGAAACCAGGCCTAAAAATAATATCGCAGTCATCTCTGACAGATGTAAGACTTTTTGCATGCCCAAGGTTGTGCATTCTTAGAAACCATCAAAGAGAGAACCTCTAAGCTCTAACAAAGGGTGAGTACCAGGTAGCCAGACTAAATGACAAAAAAATGAAGGGGAAAAATTCTGAGCAGGGACATCAGAGGCTGTACACAGTAGGGGAAATAGACTTTGCAGGTCTAGTCAAGGTACTAAACAAATAAACAAATGACCAAGCTGTAGCAACAACAAAACAACCTCCTGGGTCCAGAGTTGCTGCAATATTTTCTTAAATGTTCAGTTACCAACCAAAAAATTTCAAGACATGTAAGAAAACAGAAAACTGTGACCAAAACACAGGAGAAAAAACAGGCCCTACAAATCACCTCCAAAGTGGCCCAGATGTTGGCCTTAGCAGAAAGAGACATGGGAGCGACTATTACAAATCTGTTCAAAGAAAGGAAACCATGATTAAAGAATTAAAGGAAATTATGATGACAATGACTCATCAAGTAGTGAATATAAAGAGATAGAAATTCTTTGAAAGAACCAAACGGAAATTCTGGAGTTGCAAACTACAATAATTGAAACCAAAAATTCACTAGAGGGATACAATAGCAGGTCTGAGATACCAGAAGAAGGAGTCAGTGAGCTTGAGTAGGGATCAATAGAGATGATGCAAGTTCTTAGTCCATTGTGGTTACTATAACCAAATGCCATAGACTGGGTGGCTTATAAACAACAGAAATTTATTTCTCACAGTTCTGGAGACTGGGAAGTACAAATCTGGGTGCCAGTAGATTTTCTTTTGTATGTGTTTTATATAAATGTTTTTTTAATTTTATTTATTTATTCATTTTTATTATGATATGTTAGTCACCATACAGTGCCTGGTGACGGCCCACACCCTGGTTCACAGACGGCCGTCTCCTCGGTGTGTCCTCACATGGTGGAAGGGGTGGGAGAATGCTCTGGGCTCTCGTTTCCAAGGGCACTCATCCCATTCATGAGGGCTCCACTTTCCTGACCTAATCCCTACCCACCTCTTAATATTGTCACCTTGGGGGTTAGGATTTCAACATGTGAATTTAAGGAGAACACAAACATTCAGGCCACAGCATGCAATCTGAGCAGAGAGAAATTCAAAATGAAGAAAATCGAACAGATCTTCAGGGAAGTGTGAAGCCTCAGTCAGTACACCGAACAACTGCTGTTGTTGTTATTGTTTTCAATTGTTTCCCCACTGCTCTCATTTTATGCTGGTTATTTCTTTAAGAGAGAGGATGAAAATACAAACAGTCACACTTTCCAATTTCCTAAAAAGAGAAACAGTTCAGACACAACAGCTTCACAGTAGGCTTAAAAGAACAAGAGAGGATTTGTTTGTTACTTGCAGCCATGATTGCCTCATATATTTGCCAATTTGTGAACTGAAGGAGCAATCCCTTGGGAGCAGAGCTAAGCTGTAGATTTCTAAAGCTAGCATTTGGAAGCTAATTTGCCAAAATTTAACTCCCATTTTAGAATCTTAGGTAAGTCAGAAATGTCACTGTCAAAGCATGTCTTTAAAAGTCCAGTAGCTACTATGTGTCTACTGTCACCTTTCCAGAATTCATTAATCATGTTTAAACATATAACACAGAGAGAGGCGCCTGGGTGGCTCAGTGGGTTAGGCGACCAACTCTTGGTTTCAGCTCAGGTCATGATCTCATGGGTCGTGGGATCCGGCCCCGTGTTGGTCTTTGCACTCAGTGGGGGTCTGCCTGGGGATTCTCTCCCTCTGCCCCTCCCCCCATTCTCTCTCTCTCTCCCTCTCTATCAAATGAATAAATAAATCTTTAAAAAACATATAAAACAGAGAATGGTTAGACTAATAATCCGGCTCTGACCAAAGAAAGCAAAAAGTAAAGCTGAAGAGAAACAAATATTTCTAGACTCCCCCTTAAATCACTTTCGGAGTCCTATTTTAATAGTTTGCCCAGAGACAGGATTGAGAGTACCAGTTTTGTCCGACAAAACTATTAGGCCTAATAGCTCAGCCTCTCAAATTACTGACCAAAGGCTGGTTATTTTCAGAAATGGGACTGGAAACAAAATGGAAAACATTATACTCCATTTCTTGTATAAAATCATTATTCTGTCACATGTGGACCACTATGTATGGATCTGGGGAAGATTCAGGGAAAAAGCACAAGTGAAATGAGAAAGGTTCCTCATAGTTTTACATAAGGGAGAGTAGAAGCATGATACACAAAAGAGAAAAGGCTCCTTCAATATGAAAAGAAAGAGAGGGTATAAAAATTATGTAAGACCCCACATGACACTGTGTTAAGTAGTATACAGAGGCCACCACAGGATGGTCACCAAACCCTGGAATATTACCCGTCTAACGTCTCTTCGTAAAACCTGGGGAACAAGGTGTCAGGGTATATGCTATTGAAGGGAGGCAGCAAAGGAAGTGACAATCCCCATAGCCTAGTGGTTATGAATACAAAGTCCAGAGTCACAGCGCCTTGTCTCAAAGCCTGGATCTACACTTACTAGCTGTGTGGCCTTGGGCAAGGTAGTGCCTGTCTCTGGCCAGCTTCCTCACCTAGAACCTGAGCTAGTGATAGTATTTGCCTCAATGCGGTTGCTGTGAAGATGAAGTGGGTGAACACTGTTACGCGACAAGCACTATGGACGTATTCAGAAAATTTCTAAATGATTTTAGTAACTACATCTTGACTTCTTCAGAGAACATTAAAGTTTCACATGTCACTGTTACAAACATTATGTTGGTTAATATGCTCTAAGGGATGCATAAGTCATCCCATTTCAGAGGTGAAGAAACTAAGTTCTAATTGCAATAATGACACCAATCACTAACATGTATCCAGCACCTCTAATGTACCAAGCACAGTTCTCTTTAAAGATTTTTTTATTTTTATTTATTTGAGAGAAAGTGAGAGAGAGAGAGAGAGCAAGCACAAGCAGGGGGAGAAGCACAGTTCTCTTTAATCCTTAAAATATCTCTGCAAGGTAGGGACCTTCCTACCTATGTATATGTAACATATATGTATAAAATATATAGACAGCATATTACATGTATACATATAATATACACATGCTTCTTATTATTTTCCTATACATATTATTCTGCTATTTGGGGGAATCATTTGAGAGTAAGTTGTAGACATGATGGCCCTTGATTATCCCTAAATACTTCAGTGCGTATTTCCTAAAAGCAAAGGCGTTCTCTGACATAACAACACTGTGATCAAAATCAATAAAGAAACATTGACACAATATTATTTACTCATCTATGATCTCATTCGGATTTTGACAATTGTCCCAATAATGTCGTCTATAGCAATAAAATACAGAAACTCATGGTGCATTCAACTGTCACATCCATTTAACCCGAAACACAATCTTTCTTTATGTTCAAGACATTGACATTTTTTAATTTAAAAAAAATTTTTGAAGATTTTATTTATTTATTTATTTATTTATTTATTTATTTATTTGAGAGAGAGAGAGAGAGTGAGCTATTGAACACGAACTGGGGTGGGGCGAGGGAGAGGCAGAGGGAGAGGGAGAAGCAGACTCCCCGCTGAGCAGGGAGCCCGTTGCAGAACTCAATCCTGGGACTCCAGGCTCATGACCTGAGGTCACGGCAGATGTTAACCCGACTGAGCCGCCCAGGTGCCCCATGATATCGATGCTTTTCTGAAGTTTTTATTTCAACAGTACTTTTTGGATTTGAAGGTATCAGTGCAGCGTAATGCATTTTTATATAGATGTGGATAGGTAAGTGAATAAAGATGTGTTTGTGTTTGTCTGATGTCAACGCCCGATTATATTTAGGTCATGCATTTTGGGGTAGGGATAGCCCTGAAGTGACACCGGGTTCTTCTCTGAACCAGATTCGGAGACACATGAGGCTGATCAGGCTGGTTACGGGAGATGTGAACTTTGGTCATTGGTTAAGGTGATATCTGCCACAGTTTTCTCACCAAACCCATTTCCCCCTTTGTCATTAATCAGCTTCATGTGGGGAAATACTTTGCAATTATGTAAACATCCTCAGAATTTTACATGCTAGATTTAGTTGATTCTTGCCTGAAAGTATTATTACTCTTATGGTTGCCAGCTGAGAATTTTTTCTAACTCCATCATCACTTGTACCTTTATTAGATTCTTTCTACTCCAAGAAGGACCTTCTCCTTCTCCTTTTATTTCTTCTTTCTTTCTTTATTATATCAATATTATTTCATTTAATGGGATAAAATCTTTTACTGTCATTTAGATGCTCGAGCTCCCCTTCATTTGATCAGTGAAAACCCCTTACAAGTGGCTCCTGTTTCGTGCTTTGAAAAGAGTTACTTTGTCACTTTTCTGACAAGATATTACAGACTCATCCTGTTCTTTTCCTGCCCCAGCCTTAAAAGCAACCATTCTTCAAGGAGCTCTGGTTCCTCGGAGTGCTTAGAAACCAAGAGCTGACACTAGGTTTGCCCACTATGCCTTGGGTGTCATTGCTTCTAAGCCCCTCCTGCCCGCAAAGTGAGAAAACAGACACACATATGCACCCACGTTCGTCTCTATCTGTTCACGTATCTCTGTCCCTGTACAAATCCATTAGGTTGCACTGATACTTTCAAATCCAATCCATTCCCATTTTCCAAATTTGCGACTCCCTTCTCTGGCAATGAGAAACCTGTCTGGCTTGATCCATAATATCTCAACATAGTTGGTGGATCCTAGAAAAGTAATTCAATACGCCTAACCCCTGCCTCTGAGAAAAAGCAGCTTACAAACTGGAGTTCAATAGTTTTTAGAGTTCTTCTTGTCTTTAGCCTGAGGTCATACTGTCCAAATACAGTGTTGGAAAGTCATTGGAGGACAGGAGGAGGGGCAGCCGCCCTGCAGCCCAGCTTCACGAAGCTCCTCGGCACGAAGTGGCCGGCAGGCGCCCAGCTCTCATGCTCCCTGCTGCCGAGATGCCCTCCAAAAAGGTCAGTGCGGTCAAAGGGGCGGTGAAGGGAGAGCCCAAGGGATCTGCGAGATTGTCTGTAAAACCCACTCCTGCAAAGGTAGAAAGGAAGCCCAAAAAGAGAGCAGGAAAGGCTAAACCCTCGGGCAAAACAAGTGCCAACAAAAGGGAAAAGGGGAGCAAAGGGCAAACAGGCCAACGGGGCTAACCACGAAAGGAAACATTGACCTGCGGACAACGGAGAACTAAAAAATACATAGAATCCAGCCTCTAATGATGCAGGAGCGAAGCAGCTAAGTCTGATTAAGACGTGTCCCGTGTCTTAGTGGTCCCTGAGTCCCTGCACAGGTCACAGGAGGATCTTTGTCAGTGACTTCGTAAATGCACGCTGTCTGGTAGCTCCAGAAGTATTTTTGAGAAGGCAATGCACTTTACCTCTTTTGTGAAGTGTAGATGCTTTCATTCCAGAGGGGAGATCATTTGTTGTTTGGGTTTTTGGTTTGGTTTGGTTTTGATATCCTATAATACGAGGCATGCGGAAAGGTACTTTGGAGTCATGGTCGTGCATTTACTAAGTCTCGGCACTTCACATGACTTCTATTCCGTGTTGGTTTTTAGTAGAATTGTTTCTTCAGTGCTGTTGTGTTCAGCACTTAAAAAGAAAGTGTAGTTCATTTGCTGTTTTGTTTTTTATCGTTGTTCCCTTTTAGGGTTTTCCCCAATCCTTGTTGGTTTTATTGATTTTCTTTTTTTGAGTATGTGAAATATTAACATGGCTCCAAGAGTTAGAAATGTTCAAAGAGGAATTCTCAGAGAAGTGTCTCGCCCACTTCGTTGCTGTCTATCTTTTACGCCAGGCTCCCACCCATGCCCCGTAGGAAACAGATCTCATTGGTACCTGGTGTGTGTTTCCGTGTATTTGATTTTTGCACAAATGAGCAGATGCACGCACATGTTCTTATTTCCCCTTTCCTCTTAAACAAAATGAAGCCTACGACACATGCTGTGTTTCACTTTGTTTTTTTTCACCTAATGCTGTATCCTGGAAACCCCCCACATCAGTCCACAGACATTTTTCCCTTAAAAAATTACTTTCTGAAGCTGCATAGTACTCCACTATGGGTGGACTGTGGTTTATTCAACCACTGCAACATTGTGCAACTACAGCCAGTGTTGTGATGAAGCCCCTTGTGCCTGTCTATGTTTGTGCCGCCGGAGGCGAATCTTCACAGTGGAGTGGCACTGCTAGCGCCAAAAGCGAATGCATGTGCCATTCTGTGAGGTCCTGAGACGTTCCCTCTGCCCTAAGACTCGCGCCGATTTGCATTCTGACTGGCAACGTATGAGTGTGCTTGCTCACTCACGCTTCAACAGCAGTCATTTTTTATTAAGTTTTTAATTTTAATTCCAGTGTAGTTAACAGTGTTATAGGAGTTTCAGGTGTACAATACAGTGATTCGACACTTCCATACATGACTCAGTGCGCATCATGCTAAGTGTCCTCTCTGCTCGCCATCACCTAGTCTACCCATCGCCCACCCACCCCCCTCCAGTAACCATCAGTTTGTTCTCTATAGCTTATAGGCTGTTCCTTGGTTTGTTTCTCTTTTCCCTTTTGCTCCTTTGTTTTCTTAAATTCCACATATGAGTGGAATCATATGGTATTTGTCTTTCTCTGACTGACCAATTCTGCTTAGAATTACACTCTCTATCTCCCTCCATGTTGTTGCAAATGGCAAGATTTCATTCTTTTTATGGCTGAGTAATATTCCACTATATATAGATATAGATATAGGTATCTATCACTTCGTCTTTATCCATTCATCTATTGATGGACACTTAGGCTGCTTCCATAATTTTGACTTTTGTAAATAATGGTGCAATAAACATAGGAGTGCATGTACCTCTTTGAATTAGTGTTTCTGTATTTGGGGGGCAAATACCCAGTAGTGTAATTACTGGATCATAGGGTAGTTCTATTTTTAAGTTTTGAGGAACCTCCATACTGTTTTTCACAGTGGCTGCAACAGTTTACATTCCCACCAACAGTACATGAGGGTTCCTCTTTCTCCACATCCTCACCAAAACTATAGATTTAATGCAATCCCTATCAAAATACCAGTAGCATTCTTCACAGAACTAGAACAAACCATCTTAAAATTTGTATGGAACCACAAACACCCTGATTAGCCAAAGAAATCTTCAGAAAGACAAACAAAACTGGAGGTACCCCAATTTCAGATGTCAGGTTATACTACAAAACAGTAGTAATCAAAACAGGATGGTACTGGCACAAAAAGAGACACATAGATCAATGGAACAAAATAGAAAACCCAGAAATAAACCCACAATTATATGGCCAATTAATCTTTGACAAAGGAGGGAAGAGACAGTCTCTTCAATAAACAGTGTTGCAACAACTGGACAGCTACAGGCAAAAGGATGTAACTGGACCACCTTCTTCCACCATACACAAAAAGAAACTCAAAATGGATTAAAGACCTAAATGGGAGACCCAACAAAACCATAAAAATCCTGGGAGAGAACACAGGCAATAATTTCTCTGACATCAGCATAACAACATATTTCTAGATATGTCTTCTGAGGCAAGGGAAACAAAAGCATAAATAAACTATTGGGACTACGTCAAAACAAAAAGTGCGCAGTGAAGGAAACAATCCACAAAACTAAACGACAGCCTACGGAATGGGAGAAGTTATTTGCAAACGATATCTCTGATGAAGGGTTAGTTTCCAAAATATATAAAGAACTGATACAACTCAACACCCCCAAAACAGAATCCAATTAAAAAACGGGCAGACGACATGAACAGACATTTCTCCAAAGAAGGCATCCAGGTGGCCAACAGACACATGAAAAGATACTCCACATCACTCATCATCAGGGAAATACAGATCAGAACCACGATGAGATACCACCTCACAGCTGTCAGAATGGCTAAAATCAACAACACAAGAAGCAATCATTTTGTTTTTAATACTTTTTAGTTTTTCCACTCTGGCACATATGAAATAGTATTCCTGTGTAGTTTTACTTTACATTACTCTTATCATAGAGGAAATTGAATATCTCTCCTTATGTTTACAGGTCATTTAGAAAAAATTGGACGGAATTTTCCTTGTGTGTCATTTGTCATTTTTCTATCACATTTTGTGGCCTTTTCCCTCAATTTTTAAGAATTTTTTTATATTTTAAGGACATCAGCCTTTTCGTTATGATATGTGTTGCACATATTTTCTTCCAGTTTCCCTCTATCATTTTTTGATCTTATTTGAAGTGGGGGTAGGTTACATACACAAATCTTCTTTTTCAATGTAGTCAAATTTATCAATCTTTTCTTTTGTTGCCTCTGCATCTTAAGCCAGTCTACAAGCCTTTCCCAACACCCAGCTTAAAAAGGAATTCACCCACCTTTGCTTCCCTGACGCATATAGAGTTTATCCTTACACACAGTAAAAACAAAACAAAACAAACAAAAAACAGATCTAGTTTACCTTCTTCCAAATGGCTAGCCAGTTTTCTCAGAACCATCTACTACAATTTCTATCTTTCTTGTTCAAAACTCCTCTTTACCTTCATTTCCTTGATGAGAACACTGAGGCTTAGAGACGTCGAGCAACTTACCCAGTGCTACACTGATAGTAAGTGGAGTCAGACATGGCCCTCCCCACGGTGGTGACTAAAACCTGCGAGGTGGGAGGGCTACGGCTGCAGAAATATTGGGGGAAGACCAGTCCAGCAGGGGTAACAGCAGGTGCTAAGACCCTGAGGCGAGGGCCAAGTTGGCCCAGAGAGAAGGATCGCATGTCTGGAAAGCAGTGAGGAGGGGGAGAGTGTCTGAGATGATGGTGAAGCAGGCAAGTTATACATGATGTAAAGTCTTGGCGAGGATTTTGATTGTTCTGTGTCATGGGAAACTTCTGGAAAGTTTCAAGGACTTAAGAAGTAAGCTCTAGTTTATGTTTTTAAATAATCAATGTTGGCAGCTGTCTGAAGAATGGATTGAGAACAGGAGGCCCCAATCTGAGCCCGCTGCAGAAGTCCAAGAGAGAACTGGTGGTAGTTTGCACCAGCGTAATGGCGGTAGAGGTGGAGAGAGATAGGGTTCATTGATCATTTAATGTAGCGAACTCTGGAGCAACATAGGGTTGCTTTGCCTTGGCAAATAGTGCATCACACCCCAGCATTTCTTCTAGCTGCTTCTAGCTTCTAGTGGAATTGAATTGAGCTCTAGAATGAGAGACAAACTGAAGACGTCAGATGTGAAAGAACTTTATCATTATCTTCTTTTTTTTTAAGATTTTGTTCATTTATTTGAGAGAAAGGGTGAATGAGAGACAGAGGGTGAGAGAAAGTGAGCACCAGCCAGGGGAGGGGCAGAGAAGCAGGCTCCCCCCTGAACAGGGAGTCCGACACCGGACTCAATCCCAGGACTCTGGGATCATGACTTGAGCTGAAGGCAGACGCTTCACCGACTGAGCCACCCAGGTGTCCTATCATTATCTTCAAGTATGAAATGGAAAACTCACATAATCGTGTTCATCTTTGACACTTCATGGTTTCTGAAAACAAAAACTGCTTGGTTTTCACTTAAGCAACATGAATGTTAGTTTACGGAATATAAGCCATGTGAGGCTGTGTCCCAACCAACAGCAAGTGTCTCTGGTAGTGACACCAAAAGACAGCTTTGAGAAGAGGATACAGCTTTGAGTACCTTCTCATGATACTCATTTCAGAAGATAAAGACTTGCCCCCAGACATTCCATACTTTTCCATTTGCAATTCTAGATGGAAAATTCATGAATCTATCTCTTCAGCATAGTTTCTCTGAGTTCTAAACCCATATACCTATTTTCTTTTCTGTTTTTTTTAAGATTTTATTCATTTATTTGACAGAGAGAGAGAGAGCCAGTGAGAGAGGGAACACAAGCAGGGGAAGTGGGAGAGGAAGAAGCAGGCTCCCAGCAGAGGACCCTGGTGCAGGGCTCGATCTCAGAACGCCGGGATCACGCCCCGAGCCAAAGGCAGATGCCTAACGACTGAGCCACCCAGGCGCCCCCATATACCTATTTTCTTGATGTCTTCATTTATATACAAAGCAGGCACTTCGTAACTGCTGTGAGCAGTGATAGCTCCCTCCACATTTTGCTTCCCTCCATCTTTTTCTCATTTAACCATACCTCCATCCACCCACCTAACAACTAAAGCCAGAAATGTGAGTGCCATCTTTTATTATTCTTTCTTTCTGCACCCACCTCCATTCTATCCTCTGCAAGCCCGTCCAGTCTCTACTTTTAAAGTAGAGGTTGAACCCTTTCACTTTTCTCTGCTACCACTGCTACAACCCTAGGCAATTCCATACTCATCTTTTGTCTGGACGTCTACAAAAGTCTCTTAAGTAGTTTACCTATATCCGGTCCTATCTCTCCACCATCAATTCTCCACACTGACATCAGACATAAGACATTGGTCTTAAAATATTCGTAAGATTTGACCACTTACCTACTTAGAATCCTTCAATAGTTTCCCATTACCCTTAGAACAGGGTTATTCTCACCCCAGCACTGTCGACATTTTAGGCCCAAAATTCTTTGCAGCGGGGGGACTGTCTTGTGCACGGTAAGGGGTTTAGCAGCATCCCTGACCTCTACTCATTAGATGCTAGCAACAGCCCACTCCCAGTTGTGACAACCAAAAATTATTCTAGACATTGCAAAATTGCTCCCAGTTCATAACCACTACCTCAGAGTAAACCTCAATTCCTTGCAATGGCTTGTACGACGTTACCCGAGCTGAACTTGATTTTTCCTGTGCTCAAGATATTCCAGCCGCAATAACCATTTGTTGTTGTTGTTGTTCCTGGGATGTGTCGTAGCCACAGGGCTCTTTCTTCCACAAAGTCTAAGCCTTCCTTTTGAAATGCTTTCCCTAAATGTGCCCCTGTCTTGTACCACCTTTGCTTACTTAACATTTGCTCATGCTCAGATTTTAATGCAGTGAAGTGTTTCTTGATCTCCTTGACCGGCCGGGTTCCTCTTAGGTACAGTCTCAGGTCATTGGCACACTTTTTTTTTTTAAATTTTTTAAATTTGTTTGTCAGAGAGAGAGCGCAATCAGGGAGAGCAGCAGAGGGAGCAGCAGGCAGAGGGAGAAGCAGGCTCTCCACTAAGCAAGGAGTCAGATGTAGGACTCGATCCCAAGACCCCAGGATCATGATCCGAGCCGAAGGCAGATGCCCAACTGACTGAGCCACCCAGGCATGCCCCACTTTCTTCTCAGGACATTTCCCAGTGTGTGTCCCATGAGGGCAGGGGCCTTGGCAAATTCAGCTCACAAGTGCATCCCCAATATGGACTCTAGGGTCAACTGCCCAGGTTTCCCCCCACTGCCCCAGTTTTGGTGAGATGGAATTAATACACAGCACTGTATAAGTTTAGATTGTGCATTGTAATGGTTTGACTTACATATATCATTAAATGTTTACTGCAGTAAGTTTTAACACCCATCAGCCTACATAAATACAAAAAAAGGAAAAAGAAATTTAAATATATATATATATATATATATATATAGAGAGAGAGAGAGAGAGAGAGAGGCTTAACAAGTGTTAACATTTGGCCATTTTTGTTCCAGACCCTCTTCCTTTTTAAGAAATAAAATATCACTGAAAAATTACAGTTACACTCCCCAACTTTCCCCGTCCCTTCTTCTCTTGAGTTTGGGAGACGTAATTATCATGTTTATTATAATGCTGTTACTATACACGTATAGATTCATAACCACTTCATTTCTGTGCTCAAACCTATGTGTCCAGTTGCATGCTGCGTTTTTCCTCTTAGATACTCCACTGCTGCTCAAAGCACACGTGCTGAAAACACAACATAGCCTCTCTCCGTCAAAATATGTCCCTCTTAGAAGTTTTCCATTTCTATTCATGGCTCCACCACACTGTCAGTTATAGAGACACAAAGCCATTCTTTGCTTTGTCCTTCCTGACCACTCAGCCACCAAGCCATGTCGATTTCAAGTCTTCCATTAAATTAATGGACATCTTTGATTTTCGTTACTACCAGAACTATTTTCATTCAAATCTTTGTTGTAATATGCCAGGATTAACCAAATGGTCTCCTACTTCCTTTCGTTCCTGTGATTTCTCCCAGATCCTTGTCGTGACTACACAAAGTTACCAGATTTTCTCTTAAGGTCCTTGGGCCATGTCATTCCCTAATCACAAAGCTTCAGGGACTTTGTATTGGACAAAGTACCAACCCTCTTCCATGCAGTCATGTCCCTGTTCTTTCTGGCCCTAACCTAC
The DNA here is from genome assembly GCF_002007445.2 of Ailuropoda melanoleuca. Classification (NCBI taxonomy): domain Eukaryota; kingdom Metazoa; phylum Chordata; class Mammalia; order Carnivora; family Ursidae; genus Ailuropoda; species Ailuropoda melanoleuca. The sequence goes on along the minus strand of NC_048238.1, from coordinate 94,761,752 downwards.
AACACTTTGTTCGCACATCTATTAGAGCCCTAATTACACTGTTGGGTAATTATCCATTCATGGACTTGTCACCCACACTGAGCTAACTATGAGTTCCCAGAGGCCAGAAATAGCTGTATTCACCCTTGTTGCTCTAGGCCTAGCTCGTATTGGATGCAACACACAGAAGCTAACTTGAATGAAATCGTTGTGATGTTGGATCATAGAAGTCACATGAGAGTGGGGTGGGTGGTGAGGGGTTCGGTATGGTGCTTGTCTGTTGTATGCAAGAGCCCCCCATCCACCCACCCTTCTCCTTCTCTTGAATCTTAAACTGAAAACAAACTTTTTAAAATTAATTAATTAATTAATGTAGGCTCCACACTCAGCGTGGAGCCCAACACAGGGCTTGGACACACGACCGTGAGATCAAGACCCAAGCTGAGATCAAGAGTTGGATGCCTAACCAACTGAGCCACACAGGCGCCCTGTGAAAACAAACTTTTGAGATATTAGTCTGTAGTTTTCTTTTGTCATGATGTCTTTGTCTGGCTTTGATATCACTGACTTCGTGGAATGATTTGAGTAATGTACACTCTTCTATGATATTTTGAAAATGTTTGTGAAGTATTGCTATTAGCTCTTATTTAAACATTTGGGAGATCACCCCAGTGAGGCTATTTGGGACTGGGCTTTTCTTTGTTGTATTTTTTATTACTAACTCAATCTGTTTACCTGCAATAGATCAATTCAGATTGTCTGTTTTGTCTTGAGTCAGTTTCTGTAGTTGGTGTCCTGAAGGAATTTGTCTATTTCATCTGTTATTTAATTTGTTGGTCTACAATTGTCCAAAGTATCCTTGTATAACCCGTTTTATTTCTTAAGGATGATAGTTAATATCCTTCTTTTAATCTTGAGCTTAGTAACTTTAGTGTTCTCTCTTTTTAACTTGGTCAATCTAGCTAACAGTTTGTTTTCTCCATCGTTGCACAAACCAATTTTTGTTTTTATTAATTTTCTCTATTATTTTTCTATTCTTCATTTCATTAGTGTCTGCTCTAATTTTTAAAATTTCATTTCTTGCATGCTTTGGGTTTAAGTTTGCTCTTCTTTTTACAATTTCTTAAGTTGGAAGTTTCGTTTGTTTTGTTCTTTCCTGTTTTTTAAAGATTTGTATATTTATTTTAGAGTGAGAGAGAGGGGGGCAAGTGGGAGGAGGGGCAGAGCGAGAGGGGGAGGGCAAACTCCCTGTTGAGCACAGAGCCTGATACAGGACTCAATCCTATGACCCTGAGATAATGGCCTGAGCCCAAATCAAGGGTTGGATGCTCAACGGACTGAGCCACCCAGGCACCCCTCCTGTTCTTTAACAAAGGCGTTTATAACTTTAAACTTCCCTCTAGGCTCAGCTTTTGCTGCATTCCCTAAGTTTTTGCTTGTTGTGTTGTCATTTACACTCATCTCAAAATACTTTGATTTCTAATTTCTTCTTTGACCCATTGCTAATTCAGTGTGCATTACTTTTTTTCATGTATTTGTTTTTTTCCCAAATGTTCTATTATTGATTTCTACTTTTATTCATTTTTGTTGGAGAATGTACTTTGTGTGATTTCAATCTTTTTTAATTTATTGAGGCTCATTTTATGGTGTTGCTCCTCCCCTACTTTCTTGTTGATCTATCCACTATTGTTCTACTGATCTAGCCTGGCTGTTATTCCCAGGATTGTGAAAAGGGCATTGAAGTCTCCAACTATTATTGAACTATTCCTCCCTTCATTTCTATCAATTTCGCTTTATGTATCTTAAGCCTCTGTTTTTGAGTACCTATATGTTTATAATTATTACATCTGGGGCACCTGGGTGGCACAGCGGTTAAGCATCTGCCTTCGGCTCAGGGCGTGATCCCGGCGATATGGGATCGAGCCCCACATCAGGCTCTTCTGCTAGGAGCCTGCTTCCTCCTCTCCCACTCCCCCTGCTTGTGTTCCCTCTCTCGCTGGTTGTCTCTATCTCTGTCAAATAAATAAATAAAATCTTTAAAAAAATAATTATTACATCTTATTGAGGAATTAGCTCTCATATATCATTATGAAATGTCCCTCTTTTTCTCTAGTAACAATTTTTGTGTTAAAGTTCATTTTGTCTGATATTAGGATAACCATTCTGGCTCTCTTCTTGTTATCATTTGCATGGTATATCTTTTTACAGAACTCTTGAAATTAACACTAGTTTTTTTAGCAATCCAGAGTTCCGAAAAAAATTAATTCTTAAAGTTTTTGCTAGTTTTTTCATTGCTTTTAGGAAAACCATTTCAGAGGTTCCCACACTGTCATTTTTGCTGATGTCACTTCTTGATTCATTCTGTAAAGACATTTAAATTTTTCCCTAAGTATCAAGTTTTAAGAGAATTTTGTTATTAATTTCTGACATTGTTGCATTATGATCTGAGCACCTACTCCACATGAATAACTTTATTCTGCTAATTGATGGAAGTTTTTCTTGTAACTTGGCATTTTAGAATTAGAATGTGTTTTAAATGGCAGCCCCTTTTCATTTCTTGCTAAAAGCATTTTCTATGCATATGTACTAACAACTTTCATGGATCACTCACGACATAGACACTAATGCACGTGGTGGAAAATTTCTATGTTGGCTGAGGATTTTGCAAGGCTCAAGGGTCCTCATTCAGATATGTGCTTTGATGTCAAAAGAATCTGGATCCGAATATAGTCCTAGGGCTACTAACCATGTGTCCATGGACAAGTGGCTTAACTTCATGTCCTTGGACAAGTTACTTAACACCACTAATCCTCAGTTTCCTCATCTGTAAAATTCAAACATATGGGATCTCTTATACTGTTGTTGTCAGGATTTTAAAAATGACATGCTTAGAGCTGCTTGAACAGAGGATATGTGAAGGAATAAGTGTAAAATGTTAGCTGGGGCCAGATCACAGAGATGAGAACATTGGAAGTGTTTCATAAACCTTCAATGCTTTCCCTGTTTCCTTCTACAGCTGTCAGAGGAAAATTGTAGGAAATGGGGCTCCATATAAGATGAAGACACCCTCCTTTTCAGAAGATTTGGTAGTATTTGTTAACTAAATTGGCTGCCTTTCGTTCGCTTTTTTGTTATTTGCTTCTCTCTGAGTAAAAGTTAATGACGGCAACATTCCAGTAACGTGAGAGTTCTAGTTGTTGGATTTTCAGTTAACTGAGTTTTTACCTACCATCAATAACTGAGAAATAGCCTGATGATCTTTTGAGTACATAATTTTGAAAGGAAAAGAGAAGCATTAAAATTAATCACTCACTCAAAGGTCAGTGATAAATTCCATATATAACTTTATTTTAAGGGTCTTGAGTGACATCAAGTATTATATTTCTGAAAAAAGAGACTCATCTAGGAAAATTTTGTTCAAGTGAACTAAAATTAAGCTTCTCAATTCGTTCATTAACTTTCTTTGATTAAATGTGTTTTGTGTTGAAATTCCAGTATAAGAATAATAAGAATAAATCTTAAGTCAATTTGGAAGTAGTTAAGCACCATTAGCAGTTACTGAGAATGCCTCTTTCTTTGTACTTAAATGTAGTCCTGTCTTCAGAGGGTTTAACCTTTTTAAAATAGTGTCATTTGGCGTTAAGAAAAAGTGAATCATGGGGCGCCTGGGTGGCACAGCGGTTGGGCGTCTGCCTTCGGCTCAGGGCGTGATCCTGGCATTATGGGATCGAGCCCCACATCGGGCTCCTCCGCTGGGAGCCTGCTTCTTCCTCTCCCACTCCCCCTGCTTGTGTTCCCTCTCTCGCTGGCTGTCTCTATCTCTGTCAAAAAAATAAATAAAATCTTAAAAAAAAAAAGAAAAAGTGAATCATTAGTAGAATTCAAGCCACCTTATTCTACTTATAATTCTGCATTCACCTTTCTGCTCTTTTAATCCATACTAGCTCAACTATTCCTCCCTTTCATTTCCATCCTCTTTAGCTCTTCCTCATGTTTGCCTTATAGGTAAAAGACAGGGATACAATAGCATTAATTTTATGTAGTGTGTAGATATCCAAATACTTATGCTTACTTTTCTACATACGCAGACGTCTTACTCTTGAATGTCCACTTTGTGACCTATAAAATGTATCCATCTATATCATTTTTTTATCCCAACAACCCTTTGAAATGAGTAGTTTTATCCACATTTTTATCTTTAGAAATGAGAAAGCCTGGATTTTATATCCACTTGAAACTCAGTTTTCTTACCCTTCCCCACTATTTAAATAACATTCCATTTTTTAAACACAGAAATAAGTGTGGTCCCCTTTGGGCCTCACACTTATTCCACTGGGGGTCAGGGGCTTCCATCATTTTGACCGTCCTCTTTGGGAACTGCCTTCACAACCCATTCTTTTGACTCTCGGCGGTGTGACAGTGTGGTCGTTTGAGAGTGGATTTAATTTTTGGAAATGGCATATAATCTCCAAGAGCCAAGTCTGATGAGCAAAGAGAGGTGGATCAAACCGGATGACATGGTTTTTGTTCAACGACTAGGTGTGGATCTGAAGGAATGGGTGTGCTTCCCTTGTATGACTCAGGTACTGGCTTTAAAGGCATTTCCCCCAGGAGAAATTCCAAAATGCCATGCACTGGCATTGGAGAGGCTACCTTTGAAAGATAAAAGTCACTTGAATACTGTAAACGCTGAGAATTTTGTAGAATCAGAATAGTCTTATTGCTTTTTAGGCAGGCAGAGGTTATTAGAGGGTAGAGGACCAGCCTGTTCCCCGAAGATTTAAGTATCATTTTACTTTCATTGACCACATTTTTGGCACAATGGAGCCTTCAACCACTGGGCAGGAGCCCCTCATTTTGAAAACTCTAGGCCCCACCTACTTAAATAACACTTAGCTTCTCAGTCCCCTTAGTGGGAATTCCATTAGGATCAAAATGAAGAATGAATTGAATGCCCTGCTGACGTGGGAAGCATCTTAATGAAGACAAGTACCTCTGTTGATTGGACTAAGGGATCTTAAAAGTCAGGTGAGTTACCTTAACTCTTCCAAACGTAAAGAACCTGGTCACATGCATGTTGTACTGTGCACAAAGGGATGGTGGCTCAGTTCAGGACCAAGAAACAAACCTCATTGGCAACATTCAACATCTTTTTGATCCTGGGTGGCCACGGTGTTAAAAAGGACTTTTATTTATTTATTTTTTTAAAAAAAATTTTTATTTATTTACTTGACAGTGTTCGACAGCCAGCGAGAGAGGGAACACAAGCAGGGGGAGTGGGAGAGGAAGAAGCAGGCTCATAGCAGAGGAGCCTGATGTGGGGCTCGATCCCATAACACCGGGATCACGCCCTGAGCCGAAGGCAGACGCTTAACCGCTGTGCCACCCAGGAGCCCCTAAAAAGGACTTTTAAACAAGGATCCAGTAACAGAACCATGCTGAAAAATACATAGTGGGATTCAGGAAAAATTGCACTCAGGAGTATCAAGGAGTAGACAGGGTTCTGTGGTGTCTTTCTTCTTTGCTACTAAAATGCAGCCAACTCCTGTGGCAGGGCACACAGCCCACTTGCACACAGCACAGGGCACGGCAGGAGTGGGACAAAGAGAAGGAGGGAAACCGTCAACGCCTTTCCAGAAGGTCGCCAGATTTCCACACTCTTGTGGAGAAACCCTGAGGCCTCTTCTTATAACGCGTTCTCTGGCAAGAGCAAGCATCTGGAAATTGACTTTGGTTAGGGTTCGTGGAAGCTACAAACCCAAGGCTGCTTTGGGTTTTTCCATTGCATTATGCAAAGACATAGGAGTTCAGTTCTCGGACCCTTATGCAGTAAAGGAACACACAACTGCATCCTGAAGGATGGCGAGAGTTTGCTGCTGTGGCCTGTGGTTCCTTAAAAGACAGAGAGCCCTGCAGAGGGATGGTACTGGCCAGAGAGGGCGCTTTGACTTTTGACTTTTACAGCCAAGGCTGGACTGCTTTTCTCCTTTTTGGGCTTTGATCTAAGCCTTAATCATTCATTACACATCATTATGAACCATCGATTTAAATTCCACTGCCTTTCCTCATACCATTCTCCTTGGTCTGCCTTTCTAGGTTCATTAAAGGAATTATTTGATAGAAACAGTATTAAGAGAAACCAACAGTCCTTCTAAATTTCCCTATTTTCCTCTTTCTCCACCCGTTCTTTTCTCTGTCTCTCACTCTCATTCCCTCTCTCTCTCTTTTGAGAGAGTAAAATCACTTGCATTACGAAGTCTTCTATTCGTGCCTGACTGTTTGGACCTCTCAACTTTCACATAGCTCCAGAAATACCTAAGAAAAACAACTTTGATAATGTAGCACTTAAGTGTAATTTGTTTTTAAAGTTGCTTTTTCTTCTGGCCTTTTGAAAAATGTAAAGGTCTTAACAGATTATAGTCACACTCCCACTTAATTGTCACCAAGGCAACCAGAATCTTCAAGCAGCTGGCAGAAGCTGCAGTTGCAGGGGGTATCCGGGGGAAGTCTACACTGCCCAGGAGGCCTGTACTGGAAAGCGGGCCACCTAAGTCTTCCCACATAGTGAGAAATTGGTTGAAGTTGCTGAGAAAACTTTCATGTATGCTAATTGTAGCCATCAGTGGTATTTCAAAGTGAAAGGACTCTGTGACTCTGATCTGCTCCTTGGGGTCCATTGTTGGGTTTGGGGCATCTGAAAAGGATGCAGATTGCAGGTTAATGTAAAAGAGCTGCATCTACTCAATAAATTCTACTCCATACTCCCACCGTCTTTAGGGAGTGAGAAAAGTTTGGGGAAGTTTTGCGTGTCTGTTTGATTGGAAGTTGTTGTTTAGAGTAAATAGTGGCATAAGCTGGTGTAGAACTGCCAATGTCAGATTGCTCTGTCTTTGCCTTAGGAAGCAGGGGAGCAAATCTTAGCCCCCGGGGTAAAGGAAACAAAGACAGGGACAATGGGGAGAGGCAACATATGAGATGCGAGAGAATTTAATGCATTCACCTATAATTTCCTATGTGCTTCTGAAGTGTTCCATTATCTATTCTTGAATCTATACAAAATTGAGTTTTAACTGGGACTGGGAAGTATCGATTCAACTTATAGTGGGGGAGCTCTCAGAAGACATCTAGTCTAACCATTTTCGCTATTGTTTTATTCTTTCATTTGTTCTTTCCTTCATTCATTTATTCATCAAACGTTTTTGAATGCTCACTATATTCAAGGTGTTAGTGATACAAACGTAAGTAAGACATAGTCTTTTTTGTGAAGGAGTTCACACCCTAGTGGGGAAGGTAGAGATGGAACAGTGCATTTCAGACAGAGTAGAAAGTAAAAGGACTGAGTTGTGTCCAGTGTCCAGTGAGGGCACAAAAAAGAGAGGATGATCACTTTTGCCAAAGTAAGTTTAAATAATAATAACCCAAAGAGCAGGTGACCGCATTCCTGATGAAGAAAACGAGGCCTAGAGAGGGGAAGTGAGCTGTCTATGGCCTGTGTGGAGGCAGAATTTGACACCATCTTCCCATTATCATAAAGGAATTTGGAGTCACACAGCAGCACAGTGACAGGGTGGCCTTGCCCCTGCAAATACTTAAAAATATCTGAACCATTTACTCAAAGAACTCCACAGAAAGAAAATCACACTCTATTGTGGAACATGGGATGCTAGAGAGAATGATCAGAGAAAAAGATTCAGTGCGCTGTCCCCTTTCCTCAGGCTTCCTCTGCTCAGCCAGAGCCACCCAAGACAGCCTGGACTTTGAGTCTTCACAAGCCTCTTTCCAAGTGCATGGACACTAGGATTGATCGTCTGGGGTGGTAAAGGATGGGATTTCTAAACATCCCTAACCGAGAGCTTAGATCAGTTGGTGTACATGTCACCCTCATCCGGGAGTAAAAAGGAATCCACTCTGCTGGGGCGGCATTAGCAAGGACCAATTTTATTGCGTACAGGGGAAAAAAATCTTTCATTGTCCTCCATTAATCTGAATGCCTCATTCCCCAACCATGCCACCTTCTGGAAATGTTACTGGAGTTACTCACATGACCAACTTCAAAGGGCTCCTCTTTTAAGCCTTCATCAGAGGTTTTATTTCATAATGTTTGGAACATTAAGAAAAACAACAACAGACCTAATCAGGTAATCTGCTTTTATCATTATTTGCTAATAATAAAGGCAAGGATAAGGACTAATTAGCGCACCTCTTGCCTTGAACATTTAAAGCATATTTGTGAAATGGGTCCATATCCCTTTGAGAGGTAAGATGTGAATATCAGACGGAATAAGATGGTGAATGATTTATCTAAGAATATGCAATAAATTGGTAGCAGGAGAGGCAATGATACAGACTCTCAAACCAGGATTTAACTTCTTTTTGTCACATTATACAATTAGAAAGTAAAAGCGTGTGAATAGGATATGAAAATGCAGGGTGCCTGGATGGCTCAGTCGTTTAAGCATCAGACTCTTGATTTATCAAGAGTCATTGGCTCAGGTCATTTTCTCAGGGTCATGGGATTGAGAACTTCATGGGGCTCTGCGATTGGCAGGGAGTCTGCCTGAAGGTTCTCTCTCTCCCTCTCCCTCTCCCTCTGCCCCCTTCCCCCTACATTCTCTCTCACTCTCTCTCAAATATAAATAAATAAACCTTAAAAAAGATATGGAAATTAATATGTGTTATGAGTCTACATTTTATAGGAGGCCAATGAGGAGAATACTGTACAAAAGTCTCTTTTTATGTACTGTCACTTAAATGGGAATGCTAGCAGTAGAAAATAAAAGGAGATTATGATAGTATTTTAAGGTTTTCTTCTCATTTTTAAAATTTATATGGCAAACACTTTTATAGGGCTTCCTATGTACTTACAGTTTTCTAAAACTTCTAAATTTGTAAACTCATTGAATCTTTACAGCTACCTTTTGAGGTACAGAACATTGTGTTCCCAATCTACAGACATTAAACAAGTTTATTTAAAATTCAAATTTGTTAATAAAGGAAAGAAGCAGTTACACATTTATCTCCCATAAGTATTTAAATGGAGTAGACTCATTTCTTCCAATAAAAACGGTTAGATTCAAAAACATATGGAAATTAAGCAACCCACTTTTGAACGACCAAGGGGTCAAAGAAGAAATCAAAAGGGAAATAAAAAAATATCATGAGACAAATAAAAATGTAAACACAACATACTAAAACTTATGGAATGCAGCAAAAGCAGCTCTAAAAGGGAAGTTAATAGCAATAATCACCTACATTAAGAAAAAAGAAAGATCTCAAATAAACAACCTTACTTTATACCTCAAGGAACTAGAAAAAAAAGAACAAATTAAGCCCAAAGTTAGTGTTAAGAAGGAAATAATAATTTTAGAGCAGAAATAAATGAGGTGGAAATTAGAAAAATGATAGAAAAGATCAGTGAAACTAGAGTTGTTTTTCCCAAAGATAAGCAAAATTGTCGAATCTTTAGCTAAACTAAGAAAACAAGAGAGAAGACCTGAATGAGATTATAAACTCAAGAAAAGACCCAGAAACACAACAGATCATAAGAGACTACTATGAACAATTATATGCCCACAAAGCAGACAATCTAGAAGAAATGGATAAATTCTAGGAACATAAAACCTAACAAGACTGAATCATGAAGAAATAGAAAATCTGAACAGACCAATAACATAAAAAGTACAAAGACTGAATCAGTAATCCAAAACCTTCCAACAACGAAAAGCCCAAGACCAGATGGCTCCACTAGTGAAATCTACCAAACATTTAAAGGAGAATTAATACCAATCCTTCTCAGACTTTTCCAAAAAATTGAAGAGGAGGGAACACTTCCAAACTCATTTTATGAGGCCATCATTACCCTGATACCAAAGCTAGATAAAGGTGCTGCAAGAATACGAAATTTCAGGTGCACCTGGGTGGCTCAGTCGGTTGGGTGTCTGCCTTCAGCTCAGGTCATGATCCCAGCCAGGGTCCTGGGATTGAACCCACATCTGGCTCCCTGCTCAACAGAGAGCCTGGTTCTCCCTCTCCCTCTGCTGCTCCCTCTGCTTGTGTTCTCTCTATCTCTCTCTCTGTCAAATAAATAAATAAAATCTTTAAAAAAATACAAAATTTCAGACCAATATCCTTAATGAACATAGATGTAAAATCCTCAACAGAATTCCAGCAAACCAAATTTAACAATGTATTAAAAGGATCATACATTACGGTCAACTTGGATTGATTCTTAGGATGCTTGAAAGCCTAAGGATGGTCCAAATTCACAAATAAATCAATGTGATACACAACATTAATAGAATAAAGGTTAAAAATCATATGACTGTCTAAAGAGATGCAGAAAAAGCATTGACAAAATTCAACACCCTCTCATGGTTAAAAAAAATCTTTCAACAATGAGAGTTAACTCTTAACTCTCTAACATTATACTCAATGGTGAAAAGGTAAAAGTTTTTTTCCTCTAAGATCAGGAATAACCTAAGGATGCTCACTCTCAATACTTCTATGCAACATAGTATTAGAAGTCCTAGCCAGAGCAATTAGGGGAAAAAAAGAGATACAAGGCATCCAAATTGGAAAGGAAGAAATAAAATTGTCTCTATTTGTAGATATGATTTTATATAGAAAAAACCCTAAAGACTCCACCAAAAGCTATTAGAACTAATTAGTGAATTCAGTAAAATTGCAGGATACAAAGTCAATGCACAAAAATCAGCTGCATTTCTATATACTAACAATGAACTATCTAAAAAAGAAAGAAAACAATCCCATTTCAAAAAGCACCAGAGCAATAAAATATTTAGGAATAAATTTAACCAAGGAGGTAAAAGATCTGTACACCTAAAATTATAAAACATTGATGAAAGAAATTAAAATAGACAGAAATAAATGGGAGGATATCCCATGTTCCTGGAATGGATGAATTAATATTGTTAAAATGTCCATACTACCCAAAGCATTCTATAGATTCAATGAAATCCCTATCAAATTTCCAATGGCAATTTTCACAGAAATAGAAAAACTAATCACAGAAATAGAAAAAATAAAATTTGCATGGAACCACAATAGTTCCTGAGTAGTCAAAGCAATCTTGAGCAAGAAGAACAAAGCTGGAGGCATCACACATTCCTGATTCTAAATTATGTTGCAAAGCTACAATAATCAAAACAATATGGCACTGTCATTAAAAACAGACACAGAGACCAATGGAACAGAATAGAAAGCCCAGAAATAAACCCCACATACATGGTTCACTAATTTTCAACAAGGAACCAAGAACCCACAATGGGGAAAGGATAGTTTCTTCAGTAAATGTTGTTGGGAAAATTAGATATCCACATGCAAAAGAATAAGATTGGACCCTTATTTAATACCACACACGAAAATCAACTGCAAATGAATTAAAGACTTAAACTTAAGACCTGAAACCATAAAACCCCTAGAAGCAAACAAAAGGAGAAAGTTCCTTGGCATTGGTCTTGGTGATGATTTTTGGCTGTAACACCAAAAGCAAGAAAAGCAAAAATAAACAAGTGGGATTGCATCACATTAAAAAGCTTCTGCATGGTTTATCAATAAAATGAAAAACAATCTATGGAATGGGAGAAAACACTTGCAAACCATATATCTGATAAGAGGTTAATATCCAAAGTACAGGAGGAATTCATGCAACTCAACAGCAAGCAAACAAAAAACAAATAGCCCGATTGAAAAATGGTCAAAACCTGAACAGACATTTCTCTAAAGAAGACAATACAGATGGCCAACAGAAATATGAAAAGGTGCTCAACCTCACCCATCATCAGGGTACTGAAAATCAAAACCTCCACCTGCTGGGATGTGCTATTATTAAAAATAACAACAGCAAAAGATAACAAGTGTTGGCGAGGATGTGGAGAAAAGGAAATCCTTGTACACTGTTGTAATGTAAGTCGGTACAGACATCATGGAAAGCAGTATGGAGGTTCCTCAAAAAATTAAAAATAGAACTACCCCACAATCCAGCAATGTCATGTCTGGGTATAAATCCAAAGGAAATAAAATTAACATCTCAAAGAGATACACCCATCCCCATGTTCATTGCAGCATTATTCACAATAGCCAAGACATGGAAACAACCTACTTGTCCATCAACGGATGCATGGAAGAAGAAAATGTGGTGTATACATTCAATAGAATATTATTCAGCTTTAAAAAAAAAAAAAAGGAAGGACATACTGCCATCTGCAACAAGATGAATGACCCTGGAGGCATGCTCAAGCGAAGTAAGCCAGACACAGAATGACAAGCGCTATGTGATACCACCTATATAAGGAATCGAAAATAGTCAAACTCACTGAAGCGAAGAGTAGAATGGTGGTTTTTCAGGGGGAGAAGGAAATGGGGAGGTGATGGTTAAAGCGTACAAAGTTTCAGTTTTGCAAGACAAATACATTTTAGAAATCCACTTTGTGGCATAGTACTGAGCGCTACCAATCCCATACACTTAAAATTTGCCAAGAGGGTAGATTTTATATAAAGTGTTCTTACCACCAAACAGCAACAATAACAGCAATAATAATAAAGAGGAAACTTTGGGAATTGATGTATATGTTTATGGTAGTGATGATTTCATAGACGTATACTTATCCCCAAACTCCTCAAGTTGTGTACAATTAAATATGTACAGCTTTTTGTGCCAATCGCAACTCCAGAATTCTTTTATTATTTAAAAAAATTTTTTAAAGATTTTATTTATTTATTTATTTGTCAGAGAGAGAGAGAAGGAGAGAGAGAGCGCGCACACAAGTAGAGGGGCAGGGCAGAGGGAGAAGCAGGCTCCCTGCTGAGCAAGGAGCCCGATGTGGGACTGGACCCCAGGACCCTGGGATCATGACCTGAGCTGAAGGCAGACAAGTAACGGAGCCACCCAGGCATCCCCGAAGTATTTTAAAAAACAAGCCTATGCTGCTTTCACAATAATAATAGGTAAAAGAAGCTGATTAAGACAAATTGCCCATTTCCATTTTTCTGGGAAATCAGGATCTATGGTCCATGATCCTGACTTATCCCCAACCCCGTCCTTCTCTCTGACAAAGAAAATGTATCATCATTGGCTTCTTGAAGGAACATGGTAACTGCCCTATAATTACAGACTATGACTCAGGAGCAAAGTGAACTTGGGGTCTCAATACTTCTGCTGTCGTTCTGGCTAATTTGAGTTGTGTGAAGGGGGAAGACTGATGGATCCAGTTGCCAAGGCAGACAGAGTGTGGACATGCAGTGCCAGGTTCATGCCGTAACTGGTGATCACACCTCAGTAGAACCTTGCAACACTTCTTGTAATCCCAGCTGGGCCTCCCCTGAGCAGAGACAGCAATTATGGGTAGAGCTTTTCAGAGGTAAACAAATGTTCATGGGGGACTGACTTAAAATCAGCCAAGTCATTTCATTTATGGCTTGCATCGAATTGGAATGAAGGTCTCTGATCAGGGAAATCGAGCATATTCATTTACTCTCTCAGCAAGTGTTTTTAGTACTTAGGTACATTTGTCTTTCCCTTCAGAGATATGACCATACAGCATATTTAAGACTCAGAAAGCACTTTGGAAATAGACCGTATCTTAAAAATAACTCTACATCTCCTTTTGTACTTAGCTCAAGTACACCATTGTGCATTTGGCCATTTTCCATGGCTATTATTTCTTCTGACTCAGTGCCATATGCCTGGAAAGGGATAACATAGAAAATTATGTTTTTACGGGAACTTTGGTGGTACCATATTGCTTCTCTGTCTCTCTGACTCTTAACTATGCTTCAGCAAAGTCTTTAAAATGACGACAGCTGAGAGAGTCATATTTAAAAAATCTAGAGAAAAGACACTAAAACTTTATATAGAACGAATTAAAAACCAGAATATCATGACTTTCAGCCATTGGTGAGTGAGAAGCCGAAGCTGTGAAAATGAATGGACAGATGTGGAAAATGTGGGCTACATCCTGAACCATTATGACCTGTGGTGTGCTTGTCTCACTCAGAAGTCTGGAAGACCACCAGTCCATTTAAGAGCTGTGGGCAGGATTTCAGGGCAAAACACAGAGAATTGCTAGGCGCTCTGGAGGGTGAAAACAAGTTAAGTGAAGTCCTTAAGAACAGGCGTATAAGCTGGTTTGGGAAACGAAATAATGTTCAGGAAAACAACCCAAATCATTAGGCCAGCAGTCTGCGTCTGGGTATGAAGCTGCGAATTAAAGTAGGGAGTGGTCAAAGAAAGTTCCCTGGGGGGCTGACGACTTCAAGGAGTCCTTGCAGAGAACGAAAATTGGGACTCCTCCATGGAGGAGTTAGGAATTGTGTTAGGACTGAAGGGTTTGGCCGTGGCCTCAAATTCTGCCTCTTTCTCGTACTCGCTGAATAACCCTGGGCAATTTTATTTACTTCACAAGTACTCATAAAACATTCCATAGGTAGCTGACATTGTTCTAAGGGCTTTGTAAATACTAACTCATTTAAGCCTTATAAGAATTCTACAAAGTTGGAGCGCCTGGGTGGCTCAGTCGTTAAGCATCTGCCTTCGGCTCAGGGCGTGAACCCGGTGTTCTGGGATCGAGCCCCACATCAGGCTCCTCTGATGGGAGCCTGCTTCTTCCTCTCCCACTCCCCCTGCTTGTGCTCCCTCTTTCTCTGGCTGTCTCTCTCTGTCAAATAAATAAATAAAATCTTAAAAAAAAAAAGAATTCTATGAAGTAGCCACTATTATCCTCATTTTTACTGTAGCGGAAACAGAGGAACAAGGAGGTTAACTTGCCCAAGACCACACAGCTCATCAGGGGCAGAGTCAGGATCCAAACCTAGGTAGTTCAGATCCAAGTCTATACACTCAGCCATCACACTATGCTACAACCTGCCCAGCTTTTCTGATGATCGGTTTTCTCATTTATGAAAAAAGAGAGACAATAATTCCTTTTGACCTTATTGAGAGCAAGAAATTAGAAAAGGTCACTAAAAGTGCCCGTCACACAGAAGGCGCTTGGTAAAGAGTTGTTGCTTTTCTTAATTTCCTCTCCCTTAGAAACTCAGCTGTTTACCGGCTCTTGGAATGAATCCTGCCTCGGATCTTCTACCCCTGCTTTGATTCTTGAGTGCCCAACACTATATTCCACTTATTTTTTGAGTACTTTCTTAGTACCTGTTATGTCCCCAGCCTTAAGTGCCTGCCTCACACTATGGAGGAGGTCAACATAACCTTTCCTGGCCAGCAGTCACAGAGCCATGCCCAGTTGTGTTAAAGACAGCACATCTTTGAAGCAGTTGGACATTTCTGTCCACTTTAGGTACTTATTTACCCAGCAGGTACTTCATAAATGTCTGTTGATTGTGCGCCTGTCCCAGCACTATGTGATGTATGACAGGCGAAAAACAGGGAAAATGAAAACAGGATAGAGAGGGAAGGGAGGACAGTAGGGGTAACGGAGTTTTATATTCCAGACACCGGCTTTCTCAGCTTTAGTCCTCAGTAGCCATCAGGCTGCCCCTAGATGCCCCTTCTCTCTTCCTTCCCTCTCAATGCCATTTACCCATCCTTCATCTGCTGGCTTTTGGGGCCAGCTTCCGGAAGCTAAGTAACCTGATAAAAGTAATCTGTACTAAAGCGTTCATTCAGCTAGCAGGTTAATGTGTTATTCTTTCTGGGTAATTTGTTCATTTTGAGAGGGGTTTTTTGAAGACATTAAGCATGATGGCAGAAAATTTCAGGTCTCATTGCAGCCCAGAGAGGAAGAGAGTGCCTCCCACGACCCAGGCTTTCAGGATTAGCTTCATTCTGGTTTCTATGGTCATTTGCAAAGTCTCCCTGGTGCCAAAGCCACGGTCTTATGGCTTTTATTATGTCCCACCTACCCAAGCTAGGCTCAAAAAGAAAAGGCATGGTCTTCCTTACACATCCTACTTGGACCCAGGAAGAAAATTCTCCTGATCACAAGAGAAGCTGAGAAATGGGCTATTTGGACAGTAATGAAAATAGCCAGCACTCATGATCTGGTAGGCAGTGTTCTTATTTAATTCTCACCAGAAACCCCATGAAGTCGGTACCATCATCATCCCTTTTCAATGAAGAGCCAGGGCACAGAGAAGGTAAGTAACTTGCTCAAGGTCACACTCACAGTAAGTGAACACAGGCAATGTGGCTCTAGGACCTGTGCCCTTAATCGCTATACTATACCCCTTGGTATCTCAGGTTCAAGTCCCCTCTTCCCACAGAACGTCAGCCCATAGACCAGACCCAGCCTTTGGCTCATAGAGACTCACCAGCAAGGCACACACTCTCATCCCACATTCAGGATATTACAGCCATACCCCCGTTTAGCTCTGGCACTCTGAACTTGCTAATAGGAGTCTAAGTTACTCTTGGGCTGGCATCACCTTCTACCTTCTTCCAGATATCAATCTGCGTTGCACAAGATTGACGAGGATCTGCCTTGGAAACCCTCCCTTGCCCCCTCCACTCCAAAATGGGAGGGAATCCTCAACCTTGTGGGATGCGCTGAAGGTTTGGTAAGGAACACCTGAAGTGTGACTAATGCTATTTTCTAAAGGGAAAAGGAAGATTTGCCAAATTAATCCTTCCACAGGCCTACAGACAAGCCAGTCTCTTCTCTGCCCTTGATATGCCCTCTGAATTCCTGCTTCTAACCCAATGTGCACACTGGGCCTCCAAATCTGCAATGCCTTTTACCTTCTCTCACTAATGGGGCACTCGCTATATGCCAGGCACTATAAGTGCTTTCAAAACCTTGTCATATTTAATCCTACTATATATGCTACAAGGAAGATTCTAGAATTATCTGCATTTTATATAAGAGGAAATTGAGAGAGATTAAATAACTCACTCAAGGTCACTATACCACCAATAGACACTTTTTAGCTTCTCGCCCATTCTCAGCATTGGTTCATTACCCTTCAGTTTCTTCTCCGGTTCCATGATTAATAGTACCCGTTCACTACCCATATTACATTCACAGTATCACGAATGCAAAATACAATGAGATCATAATTATTATATCAATGTGCTGCATGTAGGTTAGAGTATGTTTTGGCATGACTAAAAGTCAGATATTTGAAAATGCGAAAATTGGAATAGCAAGGGTTTACTATACATGCAAATATGTATCTTTCACATTAACGTTCGTTGTTCTGTGATGACAAATCTAATGGAATTAGGATACGAAGTGCTTTCCACTTGACATAGTTTAGGGCCTTGCAGAAGCGTTTGATTTGGCCTTGGCCATGCATAAATAATTAAAACACAATCCAATCCAGGTGCCTTTTTAAAATAATGAATTCAGCTCATCCACTTTTAAAAGGAACAAAAACAATGTTTTCTTCAACAGATAAATACATTTCTGTCTGATATTTTAACCATTCCAAGAACAGAAGCACAAAAAGAGCTCAGCATAAAAAGAAGAAAGGTGGAGTAAGGGGGCTGATGAAAGAGAAGAAAGAGAGATAGCTGGAAGAGAGACAAAGGGCCACAGAAATATGCATAGGCCATAAAAGAGCAGTTACTGAGAAATGCAGGGGAAGATAGAAAGAAATGGCAGAAGGTGAGAGAAATAGAAGTAGTTTATTTGAGAGGTCTAATTCTCACATTGGAATAATTATTTCTCCCATTTAATAGTGTTTTATTAGACAGATTACCAAAATTAAACAAAATCTTTTAAAGGTCCCCATTATTAGCTTTAAAAAAATACCTAGATACCAATCTTTTGGCTCTCCACATCATTATCCTTATGAATACTCAGGGATGCAATCAACGGGAAAATATAATTTTGTATCCTAACCTTTCATTAATGTTATTTCCTGTACAATTTTCTGTTTTTCTACAGTGTTCAAATAATTTTGCTGCATTAATATATAATAAATAGCTCAATCATTCCCCTTATTATTGGATATTTAGGTTGTGTTAAAGCTTTTGATATTAAAACAAAGGCTGCTTCTTTTCTTCTTCTTTTGAATTATTATGTTAGGATAATTTCCCAGAATTGGGCTCCTTGGTTCAAGGGCTATGAATATTTTTATAATTCTTGACCCATTTTACAATGCCATCAGCAACTTGAATGAGCCTGTTCTTCCAGAGCCTGTATAGTATTGGGTTTTGTAAATTATTTTTGGCAATTACCTCAAGTAGCAAATGGTGCCTCCTAGATGATACTCTTTGACCCTTTGTCCCTTGGGGATCTGGTAATGGCCTTGAAATTATAGCACCTCTGTATATAGTTTAGGTGCTATTCATTTATCCATGATCTTCTTAGCATTTTACCACTTAATCTTACTTTTGATAATGGTTTTACATTTTTGTATTATGTCGTACTCTCTGACCAGTCTTTCTCTGCAATGTTGTCCGTCACTACAAAACTAAAAATTCCTGTAACTGAGTTACATACTCCAGTCTATGGCTAGTGTTTTTTAGTTTTATTTAAATGTTTAATTTTTTATTTATGCAGAAAGAATCATTACATATGGTAAGAGATAAAGGTTTATGTTAATTTCTATCCATATTTACGACCAGTTACCCTAGGTGAATTTACTGAATAATGAGTTCTTTCCCCATTGTTTCGTTATGCTTTGTTCATCAAACATTCAGCTCTTGCATGTATTACAGCCTTTTCCTGGTCTCACTATGGCATTTAGTGATCGATATTTCTGATTTGTGTCAAAATTCTGCCATTTTAGCCGGTGTTAATTTAATTCTACTATTTGCTACTTCTGCTAGACATCTGTTTCCCTAGGACAGTCATGTACAATTGTTACTGCAAATTAATGTGGTATCATTTTGGAAATAAGAGATGTCTTTATTTGAATTGCTTACATCTATAAATCAACCAGTGAAGCACTGTCAGCTTCGTGCTATTGGCTTCCCATTCAGAAATGTAGTGTGACTTTCCTTGTCAAGTTTTTCCTGATTTCTGCCATGATGGTGTCATATTATATCTTTTTCTCCCACTCTTGTGTATATTGACTTTTTTCCCAAGTACTTGAACGTTTTCGCTTTATTGTAAATGTGCTATTTCTTCTTTTTGTTGGCTTATTGGTAGATATTTAATTGGCTTTCCAAGATTACTTATCTTGTGGTTTGTGAATGCTCTGGCTCCGTTCAAGTTTCTTCAAGTTAACTGTGGCTTTCTCAGAAATTTCTCAGAAATTTGTAAATTCTTACAAAGGAATAAAAGCTCCCTTGTTTTGATCCTGTTTTTATGGGAAGTGACTTTGTTTTTCCAATTGGTAGAGATTAGTTCTTTGTTTTTTGAATTTACATCCCTTATCACCTTAAAGAGGTAGTTCCCTATTGCTATATTTAAAAGATGTTGACCATAAAAAGGAGTTGGAATTTTATCAAATGCCTTTTTTGCATTTACTGAGATGGTCATGCATTTTTGCCATAATATTGATTTTTAAGGATTTACTTACTTATTTGAGGGGGGAGGGCCAGGTGGAGAGGGAGAGAGAATCTCAAGCAGACTCCCCGCTGAGTGCAGAGCCTGCTGCCCTCTTGATCTCAAGACCCTGAGGTCATGACCTGAGCCAAAACTAAGAGTCTGACGTTCAACTGACTGAGCCACACGGGCGTCCCCATAATATTGATTTTTGGCTGAAGTCACCTGTACATTTCTGGGATAAACAATACTTGATCAGGGCTGAAACTTATTTTAATATGTTGCTGTATTTTATCAGTAGCATTTTGATTAAAATGCCCAGGTCAAAAAAAAAATGCCCACATCAATGAGAGGTGGTATGGTATACTAAAAGGAGCAAGTGTCTGAGTTCAAGTCCAACTGGGCCCTATAAGAGCTTTATTCGGTACCTTGTAGTTGAAAGCATGAGCCCCATCATCAGAGACAACTAACTTTGAATGCTGGTTCTGCCGCTTAATCGCTTTGTTATTTTGTTAACGTTGGATGAGTCTCTTTTTTCTGCTCTTAACAAGGAAACATAATAATATTTACTGTATAGAAATTGTTGTGAGGATCAAATGAACTACCTTACAAAAAGTGTTTAGCACAGTCCCTGGCGTGGAGTACTTCCGCATTAAATTGTTGCTATTGTAACTGTCATATTCCTAAGTGATAATAGGCCATGTTTTTTTTCTTTATAGCATTCTTACCTTTTGTATTATTCTTACATTTTTGTATCATTTTTATCTATATCCTTCTTACCACATTTCCCTTTAAGGAGAACTTTAAGAAACAAACCATACTTTTCAATACTCTGGGATACTTTGTATAATAAGTTCTTCAAAGACTTGAGGGAAAAATAGTTTTATAAATCCACCTGGCCCAAATGTGGCTTGGAGGATGTGACCCTTCAATATTTTTCCTGTTTTCTTCCATGTTTGTTAGAACATGTCCAGACAATTCTGAAAATTTGGCCCAAGTCAAAGAAAAATATGAATTTCAGGAATTTTCTTTACAACCTGAGAATTGTTCATCAATTTATTACCTAGGCTTGCAACGATTCTGGCATGAAACTAGTTAGCAGATTGCCTTCTCTCTTCTGTAAGAAACACAGTCTGCATCAGTTTACAAAGGGCTTCCCTTGGAAGCCAACATCTCTTTGATCCCCTAAACTTTTTGACAACCCAATTCTGCTTCCCCACCCCGTTTATTAGTCAGAACCTTTGTGTGAATCCCAAACCCCCAATTCCCAACTCTGAATGAAAAAGACTCTTCAGAAACAGATGAATAATCAATGTCTTGTCGTTATTCAATGACCCTTAAATGGCCAGAGGCTTCGTATGGCATGACCAGAAATGCTGTTGTGGGGTTTCAGCCTATGGAACCATCTCAAGAACAGAGCAGCGGCAAGGGGTACTTAACTATGTACTAATAGTGCTGGGCTGGTGAGAGTAATTCTACGGGTTCAAAAGAGGAGGGAGACTCTTCACCTTCTGTGTATAGCGTGACTCGGCCCGATGTCCACTAGTACCCATCGACAATCTTTTCAAGGGAATAATAAATGGGTTATATGCTCTGACAGGAGTAAAAGGATACTTTTGGTAGGATATGTTGACAGTTCAAGAACCCCACCCATCCAGCATCTACGAAAACACAGCAACATTCGTTAGGTTGTGCATTTTAACAATCGTTCTGTTACTAAACTGTTACGTAACTTTGAGAATTCTTTCCCCCCCTCAAATTTAATGATATGTATTGGAAGAATGTGTCACTTGAGAGGTTGCTACATCCTTATCTAGGGTTTTAGCCTTACATCTGTCTGTGTAAATGTCCATTACTTAATGCTCAAGCATTGAGACATAGTGAGAGTACGGGAGCATGTTCCCGGAGTGTATTTAAACGTCTGCTTTGTACATCTCTGTTTGACTGGCTGGGGCAGAGGGACAGGATTGAAAATTTAAATCCAGGTGTTGGGATAGGTACTTACCTGTGAAGATCCCTCAGGAATAGTGGTTCTGAGACTAGCTTAAAATGCAATGTTTGAACAAGTGTAAGAATTCAGAGACTAGGGGCGCCTGGGTGGCTCAGTTGGTTGAGTATCTGCCTTTGGCTTGGGTCACGATCCCAGGGTCCTGGAATCAAGTTCTGCATTGGGCTCCTTGCTCAGCGGGGAGCCTGCTTCCCCCTCTGCCTGCCACTCAGTCTCCTTCTGCTCGCTCTCTCTCTGACAGATGAATAAATAAAATCTTTAAAAAAAAGGATTCAGAGACTATAATGTATATACATTAAGGGCTCATTTTGTGCTCAGTCAGTAAACAACTCGATTTTTCCCAGGTCCTGCCCCCAATCATGCCTAAGGGGGAAGAAAAGAAAATGTTGAGTAGCTCTAACTACTAAAGTGGAAAGTAATTCCAAGGTGAGTCCACCCTAAAAAGCAAATAAGCCCTTTTATAGTGCTGAGGGGAGGTGACAGCAATTTCCCACTGTCTTTGAGAACACTCTGCAGGGACCTGGTGGCATGGAGATTTGCCTAGCTTCATTTGTGGAGGCCGTACCACCCCAGGTACAAGGAGGATAATTTAAGGGGCTGAAATTTGTTTATAAGGCTGTCTTCCTCTCCATTGTGGACAGGAGAGAATAATAAAGTCTCATTTGCAACTTGTGCTGGTCAGACACTGCAAGCGAAAGAATAAGTTGAAGCTGTACTATCCCGAGAGCTAGCAAATTGACCTATTTATGACCTTACATTTATAATAAAACAACTATTTCACCAATGCAGTAACAATAAAATTGAGCCAGTTTGTGGGGGATTCGGGAAACCTGGAGGGCCCCACAGGAGATGTGGTTTGCCATGGTGGACAGAGGTGAATGCACTGGTGTTGACCCGAGTTATGTTTGGTATAAAGACTCCTTTGTTGACTCACTGTGATAACAGTTCCTCATTTGTTAGATCATTGGGTATAAAGTTA
This sequence comes from Ailuropoda melanoleuca, assembly GCF_002007445.2. NCBI lineage: Eukaryota > Metazoa > Chordata > Mammalia > Carnivora > Ursidae > Ailuropoda > Ailuropoda melanoleuca. The sequence continues at coordinate 94,739,377 of NC_048238.1, read as the reverse complement.
TATAAGTCAGCCTTGCCCTTCTCTCCAGACTACAGTGGTAGCCAACACCTCCTACTTTTAGTTATGGTAGTTCCTGGACTGCCAAAGCCACTTCCTACATGTCAGCCAAGTTTGACTTTTAGAGTAGTGCAGGTAATTTGGCAAGCTCGAAAGGAGGTGGGCAGAGGGGGTTGGGAACTAGTCTTTCTTTTTTCCTTTTTTTTCAAATAATTAGAAATTCCTGACTTCTGTTCGACTTATGCTAGGACCCATGACTACCAAAGTATCAGACCCTGTCCCTGCGCATTGTCCTGATAACTTTCACAATGCTTGCCAAATGCCTTGGGGGGAGGGGTGTCTCAATTATTTAAAGGGCAGTTTGTGCCAGTGTTCTCCTTCCAACCATTAGGATCCCACTCCTATTATCTGGCATTTAACAAACAGACATTGATTTCTTGCCTAAAATTAGCTGGAGAATTCTACTGGATCAGTCCGGCAGAATTAAAAAATGTAATCAGCCTGAGAATTCACTCACTCCTCAACGTAACTGCAACTTCAACATCTCCTGCGATGTTTTTTGCACTTTCTGGAGAGCACGTAGAACTCTGTAGCGGGGTGAAGCAGTTCATGGCAGGAGAGCAGCCCATGAATTGCTATGAGCTTGTCACCGAGGCTCTCGCATATGCGTATGTTACCAACTACAATTGTCCTCATAAAATTAAATAAAAGCACGCGTTTATTATTGTGGGGCTCCAATTAAGGGACAGCTGGTGTTCCTATTACACTTGCATTAGATTGAAACTGATAATTTTGCTGCCCAGATGCACGTTTTTTAATCAAAATACAAAATTGCTTTGGCTTTGTCCATTTCCCATTCACAAGTATCTGGGACCCTACCTTAGGGCTCCTGCTACCCTTCGAACTCCATCGAAGAAGGGGAACTATTGGCACAGATCGACATTTCCCTGAGGTTCTTAAAGGGAAATAAAGGATTGGGGCTTTTATAGAAGGGAGGTCCCAGGAAGGCAGCTGGTGAGTAACTTTTTTTTTGGCCTTCAGCGAGCCGATATATTTATTGACTAAGGTCATTTTTGAAATTACCTGTCTCACTTTGCTCGTACCCGAAGTGACTCTAAGCGTACAGCTTTGAACCACACTGCATTTCTCATTGGCACTCCAGTTCCTGAAGCTCTAGAAACTTTGCCGCCTCCCTCTCCCCTCGCCGGGGATGTGTGCGAGCTCTGTTTGTTTTCGCTTTTGTAAAACCTGAGCGTTATGATTTGTCCCCCGTTCCCTTAATAAAGAAACGACAAAGAGCATTTGCGGCGGGGGCTGGGCCGCGGGGTTTGGGGGGAGAGGCGCCACACCCCCTGAGAATAAAGCCCGCGCGGCGCTGAGAACCACGCACGAATGAACGAAGCACACAAAGAATACATTTGGCGACGAAACAGCGCCCTGCAGGAAGAAAGTGCCCGCACTCGGAGCGGGAGCGCGACTTTTGGCGCTCTTTGGGAGCGGCGGGAAGGAGGCCGAGGACAGGCACCGTTGGGTGCGGGAGCGGGGGCCGCCCGCCGCCGGACTCCCGCCGGGTCCGCAGCGGCCAGCCGGGGCCCGGAGCCGCGCGG